>NW_027397134.1:81334-453445 GCF_003265705.2 Callorhinus ursinus
TGATGTAATGTATGGTGATTAACATAACAATAAAAAATTTAAAGAGAAAAAAAAGGTTACAGGGTAGAAATGTGAAAATTTGCCCATTACCCATAGACTTGATTGTGGTCTCTGGGTTAACTGTATCGCCTGTGCCAGGTGGGCTCTTTAGGACAGTTCAGAGGAACAAATCAATTTAGAAGCATAAGGGAAAATACAGGAGGAAGCTGGTGATGGCCTTGAAGGAAAGAATATTTGGTTCCCATTTGGTCTTCATGTAGGGGTTCTGTGTGCCTGGTGTGGGTTTATGTCTTTTATTTATTTTTTTAAAATTTTTTTATTGTTATGTTAATCACCATTCATTACATCATTAGTTTTGGATGTAGTGTTCCATGATTCATTGTTTGTGCATAACACCCAGTGCTCCATGCAGAACGTGCCCTCTTTAATACCCATCACCAGGCTAACCCATCCCCCTCCCCCCTCCCCTCTAGAACCCTCAGTTTGTTTTTCAGAGTCCATCGTCTCTCATGGTTCGTCTCCCCCTCCGACTTACTCCCCTTCATTCTTCCCCTCCTGCTATCTTCTTCTTTTTTTTTTCTTAACATATATTGCATTATTTGTTTCAGAAGTACAGATCTGTGATTCAACAGTCTTGCACAATTCACAGCACTCACCATAGCACATACCCTCCCCAATGCCTATCACCCAGCCACCCCATCCCTCCCACCCCCCACCACTCCTGCAACCCTCAGTTTGTTTCCTGAGGTTAAAAATTCCTCATATCAGTGAGGTCATCTGATACATGTCTTTCTCTGATTGACTTATTTCACTCAGCATAACACCCTCCAGTTCCATCCACGTCATTGCAAATGGCAAGATCCCATTCCTTTTGATGGCTGCATAATATTCCATTGTGTGTATATATCACTTCTTCTTTATCCATTCATCTGTCGATGGACATCTGGTTTATGTCTTTTAATGTCACTAAATCTAGCTTCTGACAAATCTGTTAGATTTATGGCTAACTGAAGCTTTATTTTTTTTTTAAGATTTTATTCATTTATTTGAGAGAGAGTGTGAGAGAGCACAGGGGGGCGCGTCAGAGGGAGAAGCAGACTCCCTGCTGAGCAGGGAGCCCGATGCCGGACTCGATCCCGGGACTCTGGGATCGTGACCTGAGCTGAAGGCAGCTGCTTAACCGACTGAGCCACCCAGGTGCTCCTAACTGAAACTTTAAAATTTTTCCTTCCCAACAGCCTGGACGAGTTGTTACATGTGAAATCCATCCTTTCATCTGTGTGTCTATTTGTCTGTCCATCCATCAACCATCCATGGATCTGTGTGTCAGCTGCTGAGGTGAGAGTTCCAAATGTCCCTTCCCTAGCCACGACTGTGTTCAACAAGTCAATCTTGATTGATTGTGATTAAGCAATCCTATCTTCTCCCCCTATCTTATTTCTATTTTCCCCCAATATATCTTCTGTTCCAAGCAGGCAGATTTCTTCACTTTTACCCACATATACCAAGCTCCCCACATGTACTGTACCCTATTTCTACCTCCTTGTGGACAGAAAAAAAGATTGCTTTTAAAGACTTATTTCTGCAGTGCCTGGGTGGCTCAGTCGGGTTAAGCATCTGCCTTTGGCTCAGGTCATGATCTCAGGGTCCTGGGATCGAGCCCTACATCGGGCTCTCCGCTTAGCGGGGAGTCTGCTTCTCCTTCTCCCTCTCCCTTTGTGCTCTCTCGCTCTCTCTCACTATCTCTCTCTCAAATAAATAAATAAAAATCTTTAAAAAGAAGATTTATTTCTAAAACATTTATTTCCTAGCTCACTTCCTTCATGACAATTTCTCCAGCAGCCACCTCCTACCTTAGTCTTTGTTTATCTAATATTTTAAACGCCATGCACAACACTTAGCACTTCAGGACATGTTGTCTTGAACTGCACACTAACTGATTTGGTTTGGGTTGGGTTGGGTTCTTTGACTTGAAGACAAGGTCAATGCCTTCTCCTTTTGATTTTTTATATCAGCAATCCACAGTAAGACTGGCGTATAGTTCTCCTTTCTTCTACTTAGTCTTTGTCTGATTTTGGTATTAAGATCACAGAGTTCTCATAGAATGGATTGGAAAGTAGCCCCTTTTACTATTTCATGGAAATACTTCAATAAGATTGGAATGATATCTCCATTGAAATTTTGGTATTTAGCCAATAATACCAATAGGACCTGCTGTGTGTGTGTGTGAGAGAGAGAGAGACAGACAGACAGACAGATGGATGGATGGATGGACAGAGACAGAGGGAAGCTTTTAAGCTATGATTAAATTTATTCAATGGCTATAAAACTAGAGTTTACATTTCTCCACAAATCAGTTTTGGAAAGTGATGTTTTTCTAGAACTCTGTACATTTGGTACACATTTTTCAAATGTATTGGCGTAAATTTGTTCCTAAGATCCGTTTGCTATCTTTTCTATCTCTGCTGTAACTATAGTTATGTCTTCTTTTTAATTCTTAATATAATTTTTTGTGATTTCTTTTTTCCTTAATAAATCTCATTTAAGACTTAATCTGGGGGCACCTGGGTGGCTCAGTCGGTTAAGCATCGGCCTTTGTCCCAGGTCATGATCCCAGGGTTGTGGGGTCAAGCCCCATGACGAGCCCCACAATGAGCACCACATTAGGCTCCCTGCTTTTCCCTCTCCCTCTGCAGCTCCCCCTGCTTGTGTGCTCTCTCTCTCTGTCAAATAAATAAAATTAAAAAAATTTTTTTTAAATAATGTTTTTACTTTTCTCAAAAAGCCAATTTTTAGCTTTATTTCTATCATCCCTATTTTCTATTTCATTACATCTGTTCTCATTTGTGTATCTTCCACTGTCACTCTATGAGTTTATTCTGTTATTGGTTCTGTAGAGAGCGAGATGGAGTCACTCATGTCAAGCTGTGATGTAAGTTGCCCAGGGCCCTGCAGGTAGGTACGGACATCACTGAAACGAGCACAGGATGGCGGCGCTCAGAACTGATAACTAGCAAAGCCAAAAGAGCCTGGAAGGACATAGAGCTGATGATAATCACTAGAACCAGAAGTGGCCAGCAAAGTCCCAGGCCTGATTAAACTCCCTTAAAATGGGAAGACTTCGGCAGTAAATGGTCAGACCTTCCAGATGCTGACCCTTCCATGTCTGACTACATTTGAAAGGCAAATACCACCAAAGTCTCTGCGTAATTGATCTCTGAATATAACAGAGACCTTCCACGGCTTGAACAGAATGAGCAGGAAATGCCCAGAGCTGACCCATACCAGACCCGATCCTCATCACAACTGCATGCTCACGGACTGACTTTGTGTTTGGTTTGTCAACTTCTAACCACTTGTTCTAGCTTGTTGGTTGTGACTTTGTATTGTGCTTTGCTCTGTGTGACCTGTGTGAAGCCAAGTTAAATGCGGAGTGAAATGTCACTGAGTTTGGAATCCTGAACCTGCTTTGCAATTATGTTAACCTTGTTTTATAATCGAATAAATTGGCATTGTGGAAAGATACAACTAGTGTATGCACATTCATAGTGTGCTCGTCATAGTTTCCAACTTAAGTTGGATTTTCTAATATCAATAATGAATGCTATAAATTTGCCTTAAAGTAATGCTTTTGGTGCACCTCACAGTTTTTAATCTCTAGAATTTTCCTTAATATTTATTACCAAGCTTTGTCAAATTTTATTATTATTTTTGTAGACATTTGAGTTTAGAAGTATGTTTTAAATTTCCCAACACTGCAACAATTGATCATGTATATAAATCTTTTCATATTTTCGCCAGTATGTCTTTGGGATACATTTTGAGAAGATTCTTGAATCAAAGGGTTAACGCCTGTGCAGTTTTACTAGGTATTGCCAAAATCACCTGCATTTTGGGCTGAATGATGCTTTCTGAGTAATAATGTATGGGAGACCCTATTTCAGCACAACCACACTAACATAGTATATTATGAAACTTTTCAATTTTTGGTGGAAGAGAAGCAGTATCTCAGTGTAATTTGCATTTGAATTTGTCTTTTTTGAACAAGGTTAAGAGTCATTTGTCTTCTTTTTTATCTGAACTGTTTATTCATGCTTCTAGCATTTCTGCTGGAACTGTTGGTAGTCTTTTCTTCCTTATACTTAGGAAATATAACATAACTTTGTGATATGATACAAATTTTTCCCGTTTTGTGCTTTATCTTTTTTACTTTGTTTATTGAATGTTATGCCATGCAAAAGTTTTCTATTTTTATATAATCAAATTCATCTGTATGTTCTCAGGGGTTCTTCCAACACTTACAAGTGGTTATAGTCACTCTTTATAGTGATCTTTCCTGCATCGACAAGGATCAGCCAGCTGTCAGTTGAAATAAGAATTCTATTTCTCATGTTTTAGGATAATTTATTTATTTCCCTTTGCTTTGCATAAGCCTGAGGAATTTGGATTGTCTCAAAGGGGCTTATGACTTATTCTGCAGTTTGCAAAAGAAAGGCCCCAGGCTGAGCAAAGAGGAGGAAGCAGCCCAAGAGGAAACTGTTGGACACATCTGAGAAGCCCTTGTGTAGGGACCACAGTGAACATCAAGGTCATCTTCCTCCTGGCAGTGCATGCCTTCATCCATGTCTGTTTGGCCTAAACTCTTATCTGAGATTCTGAGAATATTTATTAAATGAAACATAATTTTACAGATTTTTGCTTTCATAGTTTCTTTTGTTGTTGTTGGGTTTTGGGGGGTTTTGTTGTTGTTGTTATTGTTGTTTGGGTTTTTTTGTTTTGTTTTGTTTGGCTGTTGTATTGCAACAGGGAGATGAGTAGCTGGCCATTTTGTCTAATGAGGTGACCACAGATTAGAATTTTTGCCTTTGTTTCTCTGTGTCAGTAAGGAAAGAGGGTACAATTTAGAAAGTCAGTGGAATGGGGTCAAGTCAGTGTGCAAAGAGCTTTGGTCTAAATTCTTTGTTTGATTCCCTGTTCTCCATGAAGGTTACCCTACTTTGCACTTGTTTTCTGCAGTTTCCAGAGATTTCCATTTGGAAGGAATTGCCTCTCTCAGCTCTGCCTCACCTAGTAACCACCTCATCTATAAAACAGTGATCATCTTTGATTTCAAAGCTTTGGAAAATAAAAATATTTCTAATAGGTGAGTATGTGCACACTAGAAATGCCAGTTATAAATGAACATACACATATATTTAAATAAGGCAGCCTGGTTTTATGTGTTGTCTCATAGCCAGACTTTACACAAAACATATGGATCATTTTTTAAAAAATATTTTATTTGTTTATTTGACAGAGAAACGAGAGAGGGAACACAAGCAGGGGGAGTGGGAGAGGGAAAAGCAGGCTTCCCGCGGAGCAGGGAGCCGGATGCGGGGCTCGATCCCAGGACCCTGGGATCATGACCTGAGCCAAAGGTAGACGCTTAACGACTGAGCCACCCAGGCGCCGCCATATGGATCATTTTTGTAAATAGTTGTACCATTATTCCATAGGATGGTTTATCATACTTTATCCACTGAGGAGCATTCACATTGGTATTGATTATTTGCTATTATAATAATACTGAATGGGACATACCTGTATATTCATCAGTTGTTACATGAGCTAGATTTTTTTCTTTAATGACTGGTCCTAGAAATAGAATAGTAAGGAAATAGTATGGATATTTAATACTTTGGTAAAAATGAAAGATTTGTGTTCCAAAAAAGAAGTCTGATTTATATCATCACTATCAGTATATGAGAGTTCCTATTTACCTACATCCTTAATTACAGAGAATATTATCAATCATAATTAGTCAAATTGGTGATTGAGAAATAATTTTTCTTTTTACCTCCTTTTTCTCAAACGATTAGTGAGATTATGTATATTCGCATAGATTTATTAACCATTTGTTTTATTTTTCTGTTTTTCTCTTTCTTTCTTGATCTTCTACCATTTTCTATTTATTTATTGAGAGGGAGGAGTGGCTGAGGAAGAGGGAGAGAGAGAATTCCAAGCAGACTCCCTGCTGAGCATGGATTCCCAACGTGGGGCTCGACACGGGACTGGATCTCATGACCCTGAGATCATGATCTGAGCCAAAATCAAGAGTCAGATGTTTAAACAACGGAGTCACCCAGGTGCCCCACCATTTTCTATTCATAGGAAAATATTCTTTATATAGTCTATATGCTTATTTGCATATGAGTTGCAAATATTTTTTCTTAAAGTCTGTGTCTTGACTTTTAGCTTTGTGTTGTCTTTTGTGGTGCTGACACTTTAATTTTTTAAAATTGTGCTAAAATACACGTAACATAAAATTTACCATCTTAATCCTTTTTAACTGTACAGCTCAGTAGTGTTAAATACAGTCACATTGTTGCGTGTCCAATCTCCAAAACTCACTTCATCTTGCAAAACTGCCTCTGGCAACCATCATTCTATTTTCTCTCCCTGTGAATTTGGCTACCCTAGGTGCCTCATATAAGTGGACTCATACAGTATCTGTACTTTTGTGACTGGCTTATTTTCACTTACATAAGGTCCACAAGGTTTATCCGGGTTGTAACATGTGACAGGATTTCCTTCCATTTTAAGGCTGGATATTATTCCACTGTATGTACAGGCCACATTTTCTTTATCCATTATTCATCTGTTGATGGACATTTAGATGGCTTCCATATATTGGCTTACAGTGAATAATAGTGCTATGAATATGGGTGTACAAATATCTCTTCAGGACCCTTCTTTCAATTCTTTTGGGTATATACCCAGAAGCAGAGTTCCTAGATTATGTGGCAATTCTATTTTTAATTCTAGTAACCACTCCACTGTTTCCCATAGAGGCTGCAGCATTTCGCACTCCCACCAACAGTGCACGGAGGTCCCACTTCCTCCACACTCTCTCTTGTTTCTTGATGGTAACCATCCTAATGCATGTGAAGTGGCAACCACTGTGGGTTTGATTTGCATTTCTCTAATGATCAATAATGTTGAGCATCTTCAGGGCCCCTGGGTGGCTCAGTCGGTTAAGCAGTTAAGGGTCTGCCTTCAGCTCAGGTCATGATCCCAGGATCCTGGGATTGAGCCCCACATGGACCTCCCTGCTCAGCAGGGACCCTGCTTCTCCCTCTCCCCCCCACCAACCACTCCTGCTGTCTCTTGCACTCTCTCAAATAAATAAAGTCTTTTAAAAAATGTATAACTTTAAAAAAATAATAAAATAATGTTGAGCATTTTTCATGTGTTTGTTGGCCATTTGTATATCGTTTTTAAAGGGATGTCTAGTCAAGTCTTTTGCCCATTTTTGAATTTTGTCATTTATGTTTTGTTCTTGAGTTGTAAGAGTTCTTTGTATATCCTGGATATTAACTCCTTATCAATGATTTGCAAATATTTTCTCCCATTCCACAGGCTGCCTTTTTCACTCTGTTGATTGTGTTTTGTGATGGATATAAATTTTATTTTATTTATTTATTTATTTATTTTTAAAGATTTTATTTATTTATTTGACAGAGAGAGACACAGTGAGAGAGGGAACACAAGCAGGGGGAGTGGGAGAGGGAGAAGCAGGCTTCCCGCTGAGCAGGGAGCCCGACGTGGGGCTCAATCCCATGACCCTGGGATCATGACCTGAGCGGAAGGCAGACGCTTAACGACTGAGCCACCCAGGCGCCCCTGGATATAAATTTTAAATGTTGATGGAGTCCATTTATCTATTTTTTTTTAAGATTTTATTTATTTATTTGAGAGACAGAGAGAATGAGAGAGAAAGCACATGAGATGGGGGGAGGGTCAGAGGGAGAAGCAGACTCCCTGCTGAGCAGGGAGCCCGATGCGGGACTCGATCCAGGGACTCCAGGATCATGACCTGAGCCGAAGGCAGTCGCTTAACCAACTGAGCCACCCAGGCGCCCTCCATTTATCTATTTTTATTCTATTGCCTGTGCTTTTGTTGTCATATCCAAGAAATCATTGCCAAATCCAGTGTCATGAAAATTTTGCCCTGTTTTCTTCTAAGAGTTTTATGGGTTTTGCCTTATGTTTTGATATTTAACCAATTTTGAATTAATTTTTGCATATAGTGTCAGGTGAGGGTCCAACTTCATTCATGACTCCATGAATATTTGTGGCTTTTCTCCCTGCTTCTGCCTCAGCTTTGCCCCCGCCCCCTCCCCGCTCCCCGCACAAGGTGCCCCGCCAAGTCTCATTATTGTTGCGCGGAGGCGGCTTGTCTGCAGGCGGGACGAAGAGCCACTCGTGGCGACAGGAAGAGCCACTCGGTGGCGCTGTTGCCTTGTGAATAACGACGAAGATCACTCCCAGCTGCTGGAGCTCCTGGAGCCGGCTGAGTGGGGGCTTTCCGTGGATTAGATCACTTAATCCTCCCAACCACCCTGAGAAGCAGGCAGAGAGGCCAGGTGGCCTACCCAAGGTCACACAGCTAGGCGGTAATGGACACAAGACTCAAATCCATAAACCAGTGGCAGAAGTTACCAACTGTCCCTGCCTGGGAAGGGCTATGATTATTTTTTTCTGAAGTCACATCCTTCCTACTCTTTATGAGTTAAGATGGTCTTCCTTTTAGGAAATGATGGAGAAAATGGATATGTAGTGGTTTTGTGTGTGGGTTTGGGTGTCCATAATCACCAGAAGAAAACATTTCCTGTCCAACACCTCTTCCCCCCAACTTTCAGGCGCCAAATATGCAAGATTGCGGACCACTTCCTGTAATGAACAAGCTGGAGTGCTCAGTTAGGACATTCAGGTTATTGTAGAGCCAGGAGAATTGTGCTGGTAATCCATTCCTACTGGAACACACTCAATAATGCAACATATATAGTTATAAATGCACCAAACAATGAGAATTATAACAAAAAGTTTTTGTATCATATCAAAAGCGATCATTCATGAAGAAGAAGAGATAAATTGCAAATAGAATCAAAGATTGGGTTCTCAGATTATTTGATAACTAAATTTAGAAAGAGGAGTAAATCTTAACATCTTGAAGAATACAAGAAGTTTCTGACTGCTTTCACAAGAAATTGAGATAATAGAAAACTCTTTATGAATTTACATCGGTGACAAATTAGTTAATGAGTGTCCTTACTTCAAAGAGTATAAAAATTTAATCAGTTCACAAAGAAAGCTCAAAGTGCCCAGATTATGGACATTATCACATGCTGATAGAAGCTCAGTAAAGTCTTTCCCAGATTTGACAACAATCTCAAAAATCTAGATGGTGTCACAACTGATGACACATGACACATCATTTTCTAAACTATCACCAAGAAAGAACAAATTTCTATCTTCCATGCTAGAGGAAAGACTGAAATTTATTTTACTTGTTCTACAAAACATACTAGAAAAAGCACTCTCCCAGGGTGCCTGGGTCGTGGAGTAGGTTAAGTGTCCAACTCTTGATTTGGGCTCAGGTCGTATCTCAGGGCTGTGGGATCGAGCTCCCCCACCCACCCACCCCAGCCCCCGTCCGGCTCTCCATTCAGCAGGGAGTCTGCTTTTCCCTCTCTCCTTTCTTCCCCTCCCCCGTGTGCTCTCTCTCTCTTTCAAATAAATAAATAAAATATTTTAAAAAAAGAAAAAGAAAGGGCGCCTGGGTGGCTCAGTTGGTTGGGCGACTGCCTTCGGCTCAGGTCATGATCCTGGAGTCTCGGGGTCGAGTCCCACATCGGGCTCCCTGCTCAGCGGGGAGTCTGCTTCTCCCTCTGACCCTCTTCCCTCTCACGCTATCTCTCATTCTCTCTCTCTCAAATAAATAAATAAAAAATCTTAAAAAAAAAGAAAAAGAAAAAGCATTGTCCTATGGAGAAGCAATCAAAGACCATGCCAGCAAAATACGTAAATAAATAAACCAGGAGCAAGTGGTATATGGATGGCAGGCAATACAGGAAAACCTTATTTTCTGGGGTTTATGATGCCATCAATATTTTGAAGTGTTCTTAACTCTGCAGGTTGTCACTTTTGAACCAAAATTTGTTTTTGCAGTTTTTATTTTTTCCTTAAAGCGGTCCACAAAACTGGGGAAGTTTCAGACCCTGTGAAATGCGGATTGGCACTTGCAGGCATCAGCTCATCCTGGCCCCACCCACACGCCTCAGCCAAAGACGCCATCTTGTTCACCCCACATTCCCAGGTGCCCCCAAAGTGCTCGATCCATATGGGCCTGATGAATGGCTAAATCTTTTGTTATTATTGGTTGTTGTCATTATTATTATTAGCAACAAAAAGGGGAGGAAAATGTTTCTGACATTTTGTTGAGGAAGTTAGGGCGAGGGTGGCTTTGAACTTGTAACACTAAGAGCAGCTGAGTTTGCACACCTGTGGAATTATCCTCTGGAGCAGAAGCACTAGAGAACATGGCTACCCATCAGAGAAGATTCAGAATTATCCATGCTTATCTTGGATAAGCCTGTTCTAGAGGACTCTAATGAGAGGCGCCAGGAGGGAGAAAAGCCCAGGCACCCCAGAGAGGTGAGAATCTACAGAAGCCTCTGCAGGTGAGGCCTGCGAGTCCAGAGGCTGCTGACTGGACTCCTTCCCACGAGCTGCCTCCTGACCCACCTGCATGCTGCAGCTGTTCCCTGTGGTTCCCAGGACCCGGCAGGACACACAGCACATGGCGGGAATTTGTAAGAATTTGCTGAGTGAATAAATTGCACCATTTGAGATGTGATTCTGTTGATTGGGGATGTCTGTGGTTTTTAAGAATCCTCTGTAACAGAGACTCTTTTTTTTTTTTAATTTTATTTATTTGAGAGAGAGAGAATGAGAGATAGACAGCATGAGAGGGAAGAGGGTCAGAGGGAGAAGCAGACTCCCCGCCGAGCAGGGAGCCTGATGCGGGACTCGATCCCGGGACTCCAGGATCATGACCTGAGCCGAAGGCAGTCGCTTAACCAACTGAGCCACCCAGGCGCCCAGTAACAGAGACTCTTAACTTAGGGTCTAGGAAGCTCCTGAAACTGGATGTAAAATATAAGGCTTAAATGTGTTTTTCAGGGGAAAGCATCTAGAGAACTCACCATACATATTCTCTACCGTGTTTAAGGCTCCAAAGAAACCAAAGAGCATGGAGAAAATGAAGAAGCCACTGGAAAGATCATCCTGAACCACCGGCTTACAGACAGTGGTACTCCAGGACTAGAAGGGACCTTTGGGGTGGCCCAGTGTGGTTGAGCCAACAGACCCAAAGATGAGGACCCAAACAGATGCCTGGATGGGACAAATGTGAGGTCACAGGACATCCTCTGTCCTCCACTTTCCCTGGGATGGACCGCAAAAAGTGCTTGTGTAACCAAGAGCAGTTCATTTATTCCGTACTAACTGAGGCCTTACTCTGTGCCAAGCTCTGTGCTAGATGCAGGGGACGCATGGGGACAAGTTTCCCAGGAGAGTGGATACAGGACAAACTATCCATAGAGTGAGTCTGTCTTACTCATCTCTGTATTCTCCAAGCTTTGGCTGGTGTGCAGCACATAGTAGATATTCAATAATTAGCAACGGCCTTAGGCAATGGGACAAGATAGTGGTTAAGTCTTTGGCATTTGGAATCTGGGAACCTCAGTTGGAATCACAGCTTGTCCACTTATGTGCTATGTGACTCTGGGCAGGTCACATCATCTCTCTGAGACTCAATTTCCTGGTATGTAGGGTAAGAACTCACTTCAAGGGGCCTGGGGGCGGTGAAGAAGCTAATTGGTGAAGGGGCACCTGGGTGGTCCGACTTGTTGAGTGTCAGACTCTTGGTTTCAGCTCAGGTCATGATCTAAGGGTCGTGAAATTGAGCCCCGCATTGGGCTCCATGCTCAGCGAGGAGTCTGCTGGAAATTCTTCCCCCCATCCCCCTCTGCTCCTACCCACCCCCCAGCTTCCATGTGTGCATGCGCTCTTCTCTCTCTCTCAAGTAAATAAATAAATAAATAAATAAAATCTTTTTTAAAAAAAGAAGCAGCAGCTAATCAGTGAAAAGAGCCTGACACACGCTGAGTGCTCATCAGGCCACAACTATTGGAGTCAAAACTGTCACCATAACGTCAAAGGGCCCAGGCAAACCCTCGGATCTCCACTTGCCTCTGGAGAACCGGGAGGACTCAGCGGATGCCCTCTCTGCCTCGTCCACCCGGGACCTCGGAATCAGAAATGCGGGTTGTTGTCGGGTGGCTGTACAGCCGCATCTGGTGGAAGGGAAGGAAAAGTGACGGTGTCACAGGACCTCTGGGAGAGAAAGTTTTAAAGGCTGGGACAAAGGTTGGCAGAGAAGCCAGGGAAGTGACCGGCCTGTGCTGGTGTCCTCAGCAGGGGAGGTCAGACAAGGTCCCCTGAACAGGACCCAGGACCCTGCATGCCTGAGCCAGGAGGGCGGATGGAGGAGAGCACCCCCCGCCCCCCGGCGTCGATCAGTGCCGGGTCTCCGGGTCTCTCATATTCTGCCCCAGGTGCGCTGCGTCCAAGTGTGCCGCCTGCACTGTCCCCAAGTCCCCAGCACTCAGGACACCAGGGCGGAGGAGGGCTCTGTGCAGGGCACAGCCAGGCCGTCTCCACGGCTCTGGGCCACTCGTCAGCCGCCGGGCTCTGTGTCCCTCTGACCCCAGGTCCTTGGGTTTCTGGCTCTGCTGGCCTCTGCAGGGACGCTCACCACACTGTCCCTTCCCCCTGCCCCATCCTCCGGCTTCCCCTCGCACCTCTGCCCACAGCCCTCCCTCCTCCTCCTTCTGCCCAAGAATCCAGAACAAAGCAGCCTTCTCCCCTGTCCTTGTCTGCAGCCAAGAGCAGGGACGCCCGCAGACCACCTCCCTGGGTTGTGAGGGGTGAATGAGAGAAGTCGTGGAAAGCACGAAGTGCATGCACAGGCACATGGGGAGCATTCCAGAAGCGGAAGCAAGTCCTGCATCTTCAAGAACATCATCAGTGAGAGAAGCAAAGAGCCCCCCTTTTCCGGGGAAGAGCATCCGTGTATTCATGGAAATTCCTCTGTGACAGTTACCACTTCCAGTCCATTTTAAGGATGTTGGTGGACATAAATAGTAGTATATTTAAAGTACGTTAAGTTAAAAAAAAGTAGATTATGAGAGCATAGGTACCAGATACTCCAGATTTTTTCTTAATGCCCAAATGTAAGCTGAACCCAAATCTAAGTCAAGTTTCCAATGCTGTAATAAAAAATATTTGCTCAGCGAGAGAATAAAGATTTTGGGCTCGTCTTAATAATATAAACTTTTAGGGAGATCAAATGTGTACTTATGATATTTATTAGTTTAGATGCAATGATATATTTATATTACATGTCGTGTAACATATAAGTATTGCTGTTTTCCACTTTCACACTTAGAAAATGATTCTTTTTACTCAAATGCTTTACAGGTATCTCTAATATCAGTTTTTGTTTTATTTATTTATTTATTTATTTATTTATTTATTTATCACCTACAAAGGAGTTTTTAAAATCTTTTAAACCAGTTTTCCAGGGCCCGGCACTTTATCTTCCATCTATATGGAAAGAAAGATAGGTCTTTTTGAGTCAGGGAGTTCTGACAAATAGCAGTGAGGCATTGTGTGGCATTAGGACATTTAAAAAATTAATCCTGTAGGTGTATATTTGCGACCTCCACAATATCACTATGGGGTTCTTCCTTCAAATAGCTGTAAACACACTTGTGTACCCCGCCCATCCATGCAACCAGAAGTCCATCTTCCCAGAAATAACTGCTCACTGAGTTTAATTTCTTTACTGTTTGTTCTCCTGATTTCATAGGGTTCCCTCTTTAAGCCTCCAAAACTCACACTGAGATCTTTTCGGGACACTGTGTCTTCCCCCAAACTGTCCTTTGCCTTTCTTTTTTTTTTTTTTTAAAGATTTTATTTATTTATTCATGAGAGACAGAGAGAGAGAGAGAGAAGGAGAGGGAGAAGCAGGCTCCCCGCTGAGCAGGGAGCCCAATGTGGGACTCGATCCCAGGACCCTGGGATCATGACCTGAGCCGAAGGCAGACGCTTAACCATCTGAGCCACCCAGGCTCCCTGTGCTTTGCCTTTCTAAATCCAGTTGTTGAGAGAACCCTTCCAGCTCCAGAATTCTTAAGGACTTCATCTCCCTGGTGGGATAATGGTGGAGAGAAGGGGACCCTCGCCTACAAATAAGTCATTGGGGGAGGTACACCAGATGTCACCAACCTGGGCCCCTTGGAGAGGAAGCTGTTGTTTTTGGGTGATTTTCATTTTGTCTGTGAGCTCTACCTTTGGAGCACTCTGCATTACAGCAGAGACGAGTAGGGCCCTGAGCACCACACACAGCTACGGGGGAGGCTTGGGTCTGAACACCCGGGCCCCTCTTGCCAGAGTACCCCCATGGCAACCACGGAACCCAGCATTTATTAAGAATAACCCAGTGTTGGGGTGCCCGGGTGGCTCAGTCAGTGAAGCATCCGCCTTCGGCTTGGGTCATGATCCCTGGGTCCCGGGACCGAGCCCCGCATCGGGCTCCCTGCTCCGCAGGAAGCCTGCTTCTCCCTCACCCTCTGCCTGCCGCTCTGCCTACTTGTGCTCTATCTCTCTGTCAAATAAATAAAATCTTAAAAAAAAAAAATAGCGCAGTGTTTGGAGGCACTACTGCCCCTACCTTAAGTCAGAATCCCAGAGGCCCATCCAGGCAGAGGAGGCAAGTAGAGGACCCAGCACCACCCAAAGCAAGGCCGAGCGTAGACGCATGTGCACCCTTGCCTCCAGCCTAGCAGCCCTGCCTCCGCAGTGAGCACAGTGAGGAACATCCCCGCCATCGAGGTCCCCCTATCACCTGCCCAGGGTGCAGGCTGGACGCAGAACTGTCCATCAACCAGCTCACTTTCCCTCTGGTTCCAGACCCGCAACCCTGGGGGTTTTGCTGGGAAGCCAAAGCTGACCTGAAAGTTCAGCTGGCTTGCAAGGTAGCCGGTGTCCAGCTTCCCGCGTCCCGGACCTTGTTTCGGCTTTTCTAGGGCCCTAGCACAAACTTACCTCTCATGTTTGCATTCCTCCTGGAAACTGGAGACCCAAGACCTCTGAGGGAGTGTGAGGCAGGAGGAGGAATCAGATGAGGCCAGATGGAAGTGTGCCCTTTGCAGTGTGAATCCCACCGTGGAGCCAGGAAGCGACCTGTCCATCTTGTCACCCTGGCCTACCCTGCCCCGACCCTCCCTCCTGCGGGAACCCAGTCAGAGCCTCATTTCTTGGTTGTCACCGGAGGCCACCCTGGCTGGAGGGCAGGAGGGACAGCATTCTTGTTCTCGCATCATTGTAAGGAGGGCACAAGTCTCCCTAAACCTCTGCCTTGCTTGACCTCATACAGAAAAGATTTCCTTCCTCTGCACCCCCCGCCCCCCATGGTCTGTTTCCTCGATGGCGGGGATGCTCCTCACTGTGCTCACTGCGGAGGCAGGGCTGCTAGGCTGGAGGCAAGGGTGCACATGCGTCTACGCTCAGCCTTGCTTTGGGTGGTGCTGGGTCCTCTACTTGCCTCCTCTGCCTGGATGGGCCTCTGGGATTCTGACTTAAGGTAGGGGCAGTAGTGCCTCCAAACACTGCGCTATTTTTTTTTTTTAAGATTTTATTTATTTGACAGAGAGATAGAGCACAAGTAGGCAGAGCGGCAGGCAGAGGGTGAGGGAGAAGCAGGCTTCCTGCGGAGCAGGGAGCCCGATGCAGGGCTCGGTCCCGGGACCCAGGGATCATGACCCAAGCCGAAGGCGGATGCTTCACTGACTGAGCCACCCGGGCACCCCAACACTGGGTTATTCTTAATAAATGCTGGGTTCCGTGGTTGCCATGGGGGTACTCTGGCAAGAGGGGCCCGGGTGTTCAGACCCAAGCCTCCCCCGTAGCTGTGTGTGGTGCTCAGGGCCAGTGTTCCTCACTGGGTGCTTGGTCAAGCATCAAGGGAGACTCTCAGAAGTCCAGCGTAACTCTGCGAACAGTCCCCCGGGGAGCCAAGGGTGCTGCTCCTACAGACCCACGCCTCCCACCATTTCTCCTTCACATAATTCACCGAGGGTGTCCTGGCTGTATACATCAAGTGGGGAGAGAGTATCCACCTGCATTAAGTACAGGTATGGCAGAAGGGTGGAGCCAGGTTCTTCAGGGCTGGGGTTTGAGCAAAGCAAGGGGAGGAGGCTGGAATGACCCACGTGGGGACGGATTAGAGATATCAGTGTGAACTCATGTTTAGCTTCATGAAGATAAGTAGGTTCACACACACACCCACCCACCCACACACACTTATTTCCTGCCTCTGCCAGCAGACAGGACCTAGAGGCAGCAACACCCCAGGAGAAACAACCACACCTTGCGCGCAGATCTTGGTTTCTAACATCACTTTCCAAAATAAGAAACCAGGGTTCCCTGGAGAAAGAGCTGTTTCACAAGGAGACAAGATCCAACACGGGCCAGTACTTTCAACGCCGGCTGAGACCCCCCACCCATAATCTGTATCATTATCGTTATTATTTTATATTTTGTGAAAAGGTCACATATGTTCATAATATTAAAAAAAAAAAAAGCACACTACCGAAAAGAGTTTGCAATTAAAAGTAAGTCTCCCTCCCATACACTAGCCAAGGGAGAGACACCCACCGGCAAAGAGGAAAAAAAGTTACACAGAGCGGTAGACAAAATCAACAGCCCTCATGCAGCCCACAGAGAAGAGGCATGAGGCTGTCTGACTTGCTTTTTTTCTATCATATCCCCCCATATGTTTCCATCGACTTAAGTGACTCAGAGTGAGTGTCTTCTCTGTCCCAAGAGCCTTGATTAAGATCTGCTTTAGCAGCTCACTAGAACAGTTTTATCACTTCTTCGGTAAATGAATGATGCTATATATTTACATGGCATTTACACCAGGAGTCTCCGTAAACACGATGTCATTGGATGCTCGTCCTCACAGGTGCACTGGAAGACAGGCAGAATTAACACCTCTCCCATTTTGCAGATGCAAAAGCTGAGGCGTGGACGGTAAGGAAGGATGTTCAGAGGGCAATGGCTATGGAACAGAAGCCAGGACCATGTCAGCTGGGACACCCTGAAGCTCCCACAGGTCCACAGGAAGAAACGTGTTTCTTCCCGCCTTCTCTAGGCCTCCCGCATAGGCACACACCTAGGGCTCCGCACCCCTTAACCTGCTGGCCTTCCCCAATCCTTTCAGCAACAATGGCCGCAACAAGCAAATAACTTCAGCCCTGTGACTGCAGCTGATTGGAGCAGGCATGGCCACGTGACCTTAAACCGCCTCGCTTGATTGGCTGAGCTAAGCCAACCAGATTTTGAAGTCTGCAAACCAGAGGCTACTATTTTCCGAGCATTTTCTAAGTGTCAGGAAAGGCACCGAGCACCTGGTGTCCATCTCGTACTCACGACCAGCTTAGATTGATAATTATTGCCCCCATTTTATAGACAAGCAGACTATATAAAAATATAATAAAAAAATATAGACGAGCAGACTAAAGTTCAGGAAGGTTAAGGGTTGTGATGAAGGTTACACAGCTAGTAAGCAGCAGGGTTGAAGTTCGATTATGTGTATGTCTGACAAGAGACTGTGGTGTGTGTTTTTTTTTTTTTAATATTTTATTTATTTATTTGACAGAGAGAGACACAGCAAGAGAGGGAACACAAGCCGGGGGCCTGGGAGAGGGAGAAGCAGGCTTCCCGCCGAGCAGGGAGCCCGATGTGGGGCTCGATCCCAGGACCCTGGGATCATGACCTGAACTGGAGGCAGCCGCTTAACTGACTGAGCCACCCAGGTGCCCCAGAGACTGTGGTCTTAACCTTTCTTATGTGGTGCTGCCTTTCTTAGTGGACCCCACTTCTCCCTAAGGCACCCCAATATCCCATACCCCAATATTCAAGTCTTTACTGAACAACATGCAGTTCCCCCAAATGCATCACGCTGGTTGTCACCTCTGAGCGCCTCGTGTGTTCTTCCTCCTGCTTTTGTGTCCTCCCTCGGTTTGCCACTTCAGGGCGGCCAGTCCTTGGGCCTATTACTCCATGTCATGGACTTCAGTTTCCTTGTGTGCGGAATAGGAAACACACCGATTGTAACGCTTACCTTACAGGCTAGGAAAAGCTGCTGTGTCGGACTGGCAGACACGGAACCGATCGATAGTCTAGCCACAGAAATAAACTTTATAAAAGTACGAATAAAAATATAGAGCAAAATCGGGATAAGGGCTATGAAAAAAGCAAGGCGGGAAGGGGAGGCCGGGATGGCGCTGATCCCCTGAACTCCAGAGAGAGAGAAAAAAGGTCGACACATGCAAGAACTGATTGAATGGGTTTCAGGATGGAGGTTAAGAGTGGAAACTCACTTTAGAAGGTGGTTGCGGTGGTCCGAGCAAGTGGTGAGAGTATAGGCCAGAGTGCAAGGAGTAGGAACAGGGAGTCGAGAAGGGGACGGATTCAAGACCCCCAAGGCTTGCGGAATCATACTTAATGGTGTAGGATTGAAAGCTTTCCCTTAAGATCAAGAACAAGACAAGGATGCCCACTTTCACCAATTCTATTTAACACTGCACTGGAAGTTTTAGCCACACCCATCAGGCAATATTTATCTCTATTTGTGAAGACACAGTCTTACATAGGGAAAATTCTAAAGAATATACACACACACAAACTATTACAGCTAATTAATAAACATATTTAACAAAGCTTCAGGGCATAAGATCAACATACAAAAATCAGTAGTATTTCTGGGGTGCCTGGCTGGCTTAGTCAGTAGAGCGTGTGACTCTTGATCTCTGGGTTGTGAATTTGAACCCCACGTTGGGTGTAGAGATTACTTTAAAAAAAAAAAAGAATTGACAAAAATTAGTTGCATTTCCATACACTAACAATGAGCAATTTGAAAAGGAAATTAAGAAAACAATTCCATTTACAATAGCATCAACAAGGATAAAGTAACTTAGAATAAACCTGACCAAGGAGGTGTAAGACTTATCTGCTGAAAACTACAAAATGTCACTGAAACAAATTAAAGAAGATACAAATAAATGGAAAGATATCCTGTGTTCATGGATTGGAAGATGTAACATTGTGAAGATGACAATGCTGTCCCAAACTACCTACAAATTCAATGCAATCCCTATAAAAATCTCTAAAGCTATTTTTGCAGAAATGGAAAAACTGATCCTAAAATTCATATGGAATATCGAGATTCCCCAAATGGCCAAAACCATCTTGAAAAAGAAGAATGAAATTAGAAGATTCATGCTTCCTTACAGTAATCAAAATTGTGATACTGGA
The DNA here is from genome assembly GCF_003265705.2 of Callorhinus ursinus. Classification (NCBI taxonomy): domain Eukaryota; kingdom Metazoa; phylum Chordata; class Mammalia; order Carnivora; family Otariidae; genus Callorhinus; species Callorhinus ursinus. The sequence continues at coordinate 100,604 of NW_027397134.1, forward strand.
CTAAGAACAACAATTAGATCAACTGAATAAAACGAGACTCCAGAAATAAACCCGTACAACTATGATCAATTGGTTTTCTTTGTTTTTTTTTTTTTAAGATTTTATTTATTTATTTGAGAGAGAGAGAATGAGTCGGGGAGCGGCAGAGGGAGAAGTAGACTCCCACTGAGCAGGGAGCCTGATGCAGGGCTTGATCCCAGGACCCCAGGATCATGACCTGAATCGAAGGCAGATGCTTAACAGACAGAACCACCCAGGTGCCCTGATCAATTGGTTTTCAAGAGGCTGCCAAGACCATTCAATGGGGAAACAATAGTCTCTTCAACAAATTGTGCTGGGACAACTGGATATCCACATGAAATCAAGTTGGACCCCTACCTCATACCATATACAAAAATCAACTTAAAATGGATTAGAGACCTAAATATAAAATCTGTAACTATAAAAATCTTAGAAGAAAACAGGAGCGAATAGTCATGATCTTGGGTTTGGAAATGGTTTCTTGGATATGACACCAAAACCACAAGCAATAAGAGAAAAAAAGATAAATAGGACATCATAAAATTCTAAAACTTTTGTGTACTATCTCAGTAGGTCACTATCAAGAAAGAAAAAAAGCAACCCATGGAGTAAGAGAAAATATTTGCAAATTATATATGTAACGAGAGTCTAGTATCCAGAATACATACAGAATTTGTACAACTCACCAACAAAAAGACAATCCAACTTAAAAATGAGCAAAGGACTTGAACAGAACTTCTCCAAAGAAGTTATACAAATGGCTCACAAGCATATGAAAAGATGCTCAACATATTAGTCATTAAGGAAATGCAAATCAAAACCACAGTGAGATACCACTTCACACCCACTAGGATGACTATAATTTAAAAAAAGGAAAATAAGTTTAAGCAAGGATGTGGAGAAATTGAAGTCTTTATACATTGCCGGTAGGAATGCAACATGATGCAGTCACTATGGAAAATAATTCGAAGGCTCCTCAAAATGTTAAATGTAGAATTACCCTATGAGCTGTGACTTAGTCCATGCAGGCAGCTATAACAAAGTACCATTGGCTGGGTGGTTTATAAATAACAGAAATTTATTTTTCACAGTTCTGGAGGCTGGGAAGTCCAAGATCAAGGCATTGGCAGATTTGGGGTCTGGTGAGAACCCACTTCCTGATTCATAGACAGTTATCTTCCCATTGTGTCCCCTCATGGTGGAAGGGGCAAGAGAACTCTCTGGGCTCTCTTTCATAAGGGCACTAATCCCATTCACGAGGGCACCATTCTCCTGACCTAATAGCCTCCTAAAGACACCACCTCCAAATACACCTCCAATACACCTCCAAATGCATTGGGGATTAGATATCAATATATGAATTTGGGGGGATATAAACATCCAGTCTTTAGCACTCAGCAATTACACTCCTGGGTATATGCCCAAGTTAAGTAAAATTACATATTCCCACACAAAAATATGCACACAAATGTTCATAGCAGCACTATTCACAATAGCCAAAAGGTGGAAACAATCTAAATGTCCATCAATGATGAATGGAAAAACAGAATGTGTTCTTATCAGTACAATGGAATATTGTAAAAAGCCATAAAAAGGAATGAAGTACAGACCCTTGCTATGACATGAATGAGTCTCAAAAATAGTGGTATGTGACACAAAGATACAAATGTAGGGATCTGAAGGGGTACGTGCACCCCAATGTTTATAGCAGCAATGTCCACAATAGCCAAACTGTGGAAAGAGCCAAGATGTCCATCGACAGATGAATGGATAAAGAAGATGTGGTATATATACACAATGGAATATTATGCAGCCATTAAAAGGAATGAGATCTTGCCATTTGCAACGATGTGGTTGGAACTGGAGGGTGTTATGCTGAGTGAAATAAGTCAATCAGAGAAAGACATGTATCCTATGACCTCACTGATATGAGGAATTCTTAATCTCAGGAAACAAACTGAGGGATGCTGGAGTGGTGGGGGGGGGGGGGGGATGGGGTGGCTGGGTGATGGACATTGGGGAGGGTATGTGCTATGGTGAGCGCTGTGAAGTGTGCAAGACTGATAAATCACAGATCTGTACCTCTGAAACAAATAATACATTATATGTTAAAAAAAAAAAAGAAGAAGATAGCAGGAGGGGAAGAATGAAGGGGGGTAAATCGGAGGGGGAGACGAACCATGAGAGACGATGGACTCTGAAAAACAAACTGAGGGTTCTAGAGGGTAGGGGGTGGGGGGATGGGTTAGCCTGGTGAAAAAAAATAGTGGTATGTGAAAGAAGGTAGACACAAAGGCTACATGTGGTATCATTCCATTTACATGAAATGTCTTGATTAGGCAAAGTCATAGAGACAGAAATCAGATTAGTGGTTGCCAAGGGCTGCAGGGACGGGAGAATGGGGAGTGACTGCTTAATGAACACAAGGTTTCCTTTTGAGGTGGAAAAAATGTTCTGGAACTAGATAAAAGTGATTGTTTCACAACATTGCAAATGTACTAAATGCCACTGGATTATCCACTTTAAAATGGTTAAAATGGTAGGGGTGCCTGGGTGGCTCAGTCAGTTAAGCACCCGATGCTTGGTTTTGGCTCAGATCATGATCCCAGCTTTCTGGGATCAAGCCCCATGTCCTATTAGGCTCCAGGCTCAGTGGGGAGTCTGCTTCCTTTCTCTTCCAATGCCCCTCCCCCTGCTAGTTCTCTCTCTCTCTCTCGCTCTCAAATAAATAAATAAATCTTAAAAAACAATAAAATAAAATAAAATAAAATAAAATAAAACAAAATAAAATGGTTTAAATGGTAGGGAGGGGTGCCTGGGTGGCTCCAGTCAGTTGAGCATCTGGCTTTTGGTTTCAGCTCAGGTCATGATCTTGGGGTCCTGGGACCCAGCCCCACAGTGGGGCTCCAAACTCAGCAGGGAGTCTGCTTGAGATTTTTCCCTCCCTTTCCCCTCCCCCCCCATAAATAAGTAAATCTTAAAAAAATAAAATAAAATGGTTAAAATGGTGACTGTAATCACCATTAAAAAAAAAAAAGCTTGCTGGAGCACCTGGGTGGCTCAGTTGGTTGAGCGTCTGCCTTCGGCTCAGGTCCTGATCCCAGGGTCATGGGATCGAGCCGCGTGTCAGGCTCCCTGCTCAGCGGGAAGCCTGCTTCTCCCTCTCCTGCTCACCCTGTTTGTGCTCTCTCTCTGTCAAATAAATAAATAAAAATCTTAAAAAAAAACACAAAAAACTTTGCTGATGGACAGAGGTGGGATCAAAGTGTCAGAGTCTCCTGGTTTCCTCTAGGGAGTTATGGACTGGAGGAGCCCTGAGTACTCACTGGGTTTCAGACTCTACTGCATCCTTTCTCTTCTTTGTTTAGGCACACTCAACCCCACCCCAGGGCCTTTGCACCTACTTTTCCATGCACCTGGAATGATTTTCCTCCAACTCTTGGCCTGGCTACTGCCATCCCCACTCATGTCTCAGCTGTGCTGTCACTCCTTAAACATTCTTCCACAAGCCTGACTGACTCCTCCTGATGTCCCCAACCCCAAGGTCCCCAGTGTCATGCCATCCAGTTCACATGTTTCACAGCGTTGATCACAATCTGTTATTTTATGGATTTGATTACTTGCTTATTGTTTGTCTTCCCCCAGCTCAAATATGAGTTCCATGAGAAAAATAACATCATATTGTCACCAGCTAGACTCCAAGACCTAACTTTACTCACCTGCTTGTACCCACTGACCTTTGTCCTACAGTTTTCCTTACGCTCTTCTTTCCAGTTTATCGCTCTCTTTTTTTTTTTTTGATTTTTTTTTATTTTTTTTTTTAGAGAGAAAGAGACAGCAAGAGAGGGAACACAAGCAGGGAGAGTGGGAGAGGGAGAAGCAGGCTTCCCACTGAGCAGGGAACCCGACGTGGGGCTCGATCCCAGGACCCTGGGATCATGACCTGAGCTGAAGGCAGAGGCTTAACGACTGAGCCACCCAGGCACCCTCTAGTTTATCTCTTAACTCAGACAAAAGACCCCAGGGGCGTAACATCCCATGATGGAAAACCAAAACTACCTCTCAAGCAATAATGACTTCCTGGATGAAGAGCTCTGGCAGCCCGGACCACCCAGACCAGTTTGAGCTTAATCCCCAACTCATGCCTGCATAGATGGACCATGGAATGACCCACAGAGTGATGGGCAGTTACCTTTACTTCATTATAATATGGAAGTCTCCACCCGAGGAGGAGCACAAACCTCATTAACATAACATGCAATGTATGTATAGGCACGTTTCCTTAAGGAGCATGTGTGACAATCTCCCCTTTCTAAATATTCATCCTCACCCTAAACAAAAGGAATCCATTCACCACTGCTCAGGGAATCATGGCTTTGGAAGTTATTCCCTGTGATCAACTTATTTGCTGCAAATAAAGTATCCTTTGTGGGACATCTCTGCCTGATGTAGTTTCTTTTTCTTTTTTTTTTTTTTAAGATTTTTAATTTATTTATTTGTCAGAGAAAGAGAGCACAAGCAGAGGTAGAGTCAGGCAGAGGGAAATGCAGGCTCCCCCCTGAGCAAGGAACTTGATGTCGGACTTGATCCCAGGACCCTGGGATCATACCTGAGCCTAAGACAAATGCTTAACCGACTAAGCCACCCAGGAGTCCTTAGCTGGTGTAGTTTCTATGTGTGACTCACCAAGGAGTGAATTCCTGTTAGTTCGGTTACAATATGGCTTATCCACACCATATTCCCAATAAGGACACACAGTGCACTCTCAATAAAAACTTGTTGAATGACTGACTGACTGAATGAATGAATGAATGAATGAAACTTGCCTTGGAAAAATCAGGAAAAAAATCCAGGCTTCTGTAAGGAAAATCAAGCAGGACAAAGTTGAGATTAGGAGTTATTATCTGTCTATAGGAGGAAATGAGATTTTTTTTTTTTTTGGCCTCAATTTTAGAAATGTATCATGGTGAGATCATCTCTTCCAGCGACCTGCTATCCACCGGAGCCATTCAGAATGTCCTAGTGCCTAACTAGCCAGAAAATGCTTTGCTGCATCATTATGTATTCTAACCCTTACCTGTTACAACTTAAAACCTGGTACCAACCTTTGAGATTATAGCTTAAGGAAATAATTAAGGGTGCCTTCCAATTACAATATTGTTTATGATAGCAAAAATGGAATCAATCTAAATATGCAATAATAAAGGATAGTAATTATGAAACGTCCATACTTGTGAAATCCTTTCATAGATATGAAAATTAATGATCTGGATCTATATTTATTGACATAGAAAGATGTCCATTTTTTCGAGTGGAAAAGCAGGTCACATCTTTTTTTTCCTCTTCATGTTCATGGAAACGGATGAATACATTACACAGAATAATTGTATCAGGAAGACGCTTTCAACGGCAAGTAAAAGAAAACCCTAAGTCAATGACTTTGCAATGAGGAAATGTACTTTGCAAAATAAGAAATCTGCCCCTCAACCCAGCAACCACCCCCATTTGTGCAGCAGGCACGAGCTTTCTCCCTCTCTTGCTCTAAAAAAAAGAACCTACCCAGGATGGGGAAGGGGCATGTGGCTAAGGGAAGGAGGGTGAATGCCTGGACAAATTCAGTTTCACCAGGAAGATGGCGAGGGGAATGGATACTGAAGTGTCAACTATATTAGTATATGTTCTCTAGAGAACCAGAACCAACTGGATTTATTTATCAATTTTTACAAGGAATTGGCTTATGCGGGCGCCTGGGTGGCTCAGTTGGTTAAGCGACTGCCTTCGGCTCAGGTCATGATCCTGGAGTCCCGGGTTCGAGTCCCGCATCGGGCTCCCCGCTCAGCGAGGAGCCTGCTTCTCCCTCTGACCCTCTTCCCTCTCATGCTCTCTATCTCTCATTCTCTCTCTCTCAAATAAATAAATAAAATCTTTAAAAAAAAAAAAAAAAAGGAATTGGCTTATGCGTTATGGAGGCTGAAATATCCCAAGACGGGGCGCCTGGGTGGCTCAGTCATTGAATGTTTGCCTTCGGCTCGGGTCATGATCCCAGGGTCCTGGGAGCTCCCTGCTCTGCGGGAAACCTGCTTCTCTCTCTCCCACCACCCCTGCTTATGTTCCCTCTCTTGCTATGTCTCTTATCTGTCAAATAAATAAATAAAAAAAAAGAAATATCCCAAGACGTGCTGCTGGCAAACAGGTGACCCAAGAGAGTTAATGGTGTGGTTCTACTGCAAGTCTGAAGGCCCAGGACCCAAGAAGAGCAGAGGTTTTTCTTTGAATCTGAAGGCCCCAAAAGACAGATGCTTCAGCTCATGCAGTCAGGCTGGAAGAGTTCCCTCTAACTCAGCCTTCTTTGTTCTATTCAGGTCATCAGTTGGTTAGCTGAGGCCTCCCCACACTAGGGAGGACCATCTGCTTTACTCAAATGTGAATCTCATCTAGCAACACCTTCACAAACACACCCAGAGTAAAATTGCACCAAATATCTGGCCAGCCCGTGACCCCATCAAGTTGACATATACAATTAACTGTCACAGCAAGGAAAAGGAAATGCTGCAAGGGGCGCACAAGACAATGAGAACTAGGCTTTCTCTCTATAGTAAGTTGGTTAAGAGCACCTTGGCTTGAATCCAGCCTCTCTATGTTCTAGCTACATGCATTAGGTTAAGCTACTTAGCTTCTCTGGGAGTTTCAGTATAAAATACAGATAATGAGAAGGACCTACATCATGGGGTTGTTTGGTGCATTAAATGAGCTAATATGTGAGAAGTTCATAGCACAGTGCCAGACACATTTAAGTGCTCTAAAAATTATGGTTATTATTATCATTGTTATTATATCATGAATTGTGAGGTCATTCTTTCTGCCAGCTATCAGTGTATTGCCTCTCAGCTCCAAATTGCTCCTCCAATGATTGTTCCTCTATAATAGGCAGGACTTCCTGAGCATTTCTAATTTGTACTGAGCACCTTGCTGAGCTTTCTCAAATACAGACCACAGAAGGGACAAGGCAGGAGAAAGAGGCTTTCCCATTGGTTCTGGCTCCTGCACCATCGGGCAGTGGCGTGGGATGAGGCATAGCCTGGGAAGCATGTGTCAGATGATTCTCAGACCCTGGGGAAGGCTTTGGCACCCAAAGGTTTTTCTGCTCTGGCTTTGGGGAGAGTGCCAACACTTCCCAAGCTGATTCTAAGTGATGGCGCCCCTAGTGGTGAGTGGTCCAACTGCAGCAGACCCTGTTAAGAAACCCCAGCAAGCTCTGCTTGATCCCATCCATGCCCACCTTCCTGCTGCTATTAAACCAAAAACTACCAAATCCTTTATCTTGGGAGAAAATCTCCAAGTTTTCAAGGAAGGACCAGCGCAGAGTAGGTCAACTTCCCAGACTTAGTGCTTGGCAGGAAAGGGAGAAACGTGGGCTCTGAAAAATGGCTCCCCAGAGTGATGCTTAGGCACCCTACTTTTCTAAAGTACCCTCGTTAACTTAAGGGTGCAGTCAAGGGGAAGAACCACTGAATCAATCTCTTGGATCCTGAGGTCATAATTCTGGCTGCGGCTCACTTGCCGTGTGAAGTTGGACAAAGCCCTCTCCAGGCCTGGCTTTCTTCTCTTATGATATAAAAAAGTCAGTGTTGAGGGGTGGGGAGCCAATAAGATCAAGCAGACAATAGCATATAGTAGGTTCTCAATTTATGGTTCTAATATATGGGGTGGGGGGGGCCACCAAGCAACTATTTCACATTCTCTGGGCCCCCCGTGGACTAGCCCCATTCTCATTGGAGATACTGGGTGGGTGGGACTGTGATTGAGAGTCCCCTTCCCTAGCAAGGAGCAGGTGTGTGTCTCAGGCTAGCCAGTGGGATGCTCCCTCCTTGGAACAGGAGCCTCCAACAGCTGTAGCTTGTTTCACCTGAGTGGTGGCACCCTAACCACGCTGTCCTCACCAGGTGACTATTCCCAAAGGTCTCTCTTTCTGGAGCTGCCTTGCTTTCAACCCAGTTCCCCAGTCTCTCTTGGACTCTGGGAATGCCCATTATCCTTCCAGTTTATTCCCTTTTCCCTAGGTTAGCCAAAATCACCTTCTCTGGCTTAGGGCCAAAGACAACTGACACTGACAAGTGGAAAAGAGGGGATTCCGAATCCCCTCAGGGAGAGGACACACTCTGAGCGGTCCTCAGTCCTTGTGACAGGAGGGCTGAATTCTGGGGGCGGGGGGCTCTTGAGGGCAGGATGCAAGTCCTCAATGTGGACTTCAAGGCCCTAACAGGACCTTGGCCTCCCACCACCCTCCTTGTTCATGCCACTCCAGCCCCACTGGCCTCCAAGCTGTTTGTCACACCCAGTGGCACACTCCCACCTCAGTCTTTGCACTTTCTATTCCCTTCGCCTAGAATGCTCTTCCTCCAGAAATCCCCACAGTCTACTCTTTCTCTTCTTCACTCAAATGTCACCTCCTCAGTGAGACCTCCCTCAAGTACCCTACTTTAAAATACAAACCCTACCTGTGTGGGCCCTCCTTGTCTCCTTTGCCTACTTAATTTTTCTCTAGAAACTTCCAACATCCCACATCATCTGCTTATTTATTTTGTTGTCTACCTCCTAAGCCCTTCAAGGGCAGGCTTTTGTGTGACTTGCTCACTTCGGTATCAGCAGCACAGTAACCTGGCACAGGGTAGGTGCTCAATAAATGTTTGTAGACCCGAGTTGCAGTCTGGGTGGCCGTGGTCAGGAATTTGGTGGAACAAGCGTTGGTCCCAAAGAGGCCATTGCCTGCCTGGCCCTGGAGGTCCTGGCTGACAGGTGCCCTATTGAGGTCCTTGGGAGGACCCCACTCTCCCAGTGATCTGCATGTGGGGAAGGGAGCCACTCAAGGCCATATCTTGGAAGACTCTCAATAATAATAATAAAATAATAACAATAATAATAATAATAAACAGCAGCTATCTTTTACGGTTGCTGGCCTTTTTTCCCAGGTCTCGGTTAAGTGCTTTACATTCACTATCACATTTACGTCTCATATCATTCCTATGATGTTATCATATTTTTTTTTAAAGATTTTATTTATTCATCTGAGAGAGAATGAGATAGAGAGAGAGCATGAGAGGGGAAAGGGTCAGAGGGAGAAGCAGACTTCCTGCTGAGCAGGGAGCCCGATGCGGGACTCGATCCCGGGACTCCAGGATCATGACCTGAGCCGAAGGCAGTCGCCCAACCAACTGAGCCACCCAGGCGCCCTATGATGTTATCATATTATATTCATTTTAAAGATGAGAATACTGAAGCTCGACCCTGGCACAGAGCAGACCTCAAACAAATGATGCCTCCCTGCCCAGCCCAGTAGAGGTTGTGAGGGACCTGGGGCGCCGGGCGTGGGGGGCGGGGTTTCCCGCGGAGGGCGGGGCGCTGGCCGTACGGGGACCCGAGCGGGCGTCCGGCCCCAGAGGACCCTCCGGCCCGGAGCCAGGCCGCGCAGTGGCGGCTCTCTGGAGGGGCGGGGCGGCCGCGCGGTGGGTCCTGACGTCACCGGGCGCTCGGCCCCGCCCCGCCGCGGCTGCTGCAGCCGAGCCAGCGAGCAGGCACCGCCGCCGCCCGGACTGGGATCGCAGCGCGCGCGGCCATGGCCTCGGGCCCCGCGGGTAAGCGGGCGCTGGGCGCGGGGCGCGGGGGCGGCGGGAGGACAGCCCCGGGCCCCCGCCCCCAGCGCTGGGCTGACCGGCCGTCCCCCCCGTCTCGTCCCACAGAGGCGGACACGCGACAGAGGCTGCTGCGCACCGTCAAGAAGGAGGTAGGTGCCGGGGCGGGGGCAGGGGCGGGGGGCGCGACCTGGGGAAGGGGGCTGTCGCAGCCCCCCGGGGAAGGGTCTCTAAAGGAGTAGTGGTTCGTGGCAGCGGGGGCGACCACCTCGGGTGCGGGGCTCACCCGGGTAGGTATTTACCTCCTGCAGCCCTGGAGGCGGGTGAGTTTGGGGGTGGGGGCCTCAGGTATTGGGGGGCTCTGGATGCTGTGTGCAGGGGCGGATGCAGTGGGAGGGCCCCCCAGGTGTGGGGCACACCTGGATGTGTCTGAGTAGGACCCCCTCTTGTGGAGGAGCAGGTGGGTGGGTCTCACTGAGGTGAGGCAAGCACCTGGGGGAGCCGACTGGACGTATTGGGAGGTGGGGGTCTGGATGGGGCTGCAGAAGGAGGACCAGACTTCGGAAAAGGGGAAAGATTCACTTTGGGAAAATAACAACCCCCTCCCCGTCTCCTTTTCCCCCCAATTTTAAGTCCTTGGATCCACCCCCCGGGAGCCAGGGGACTCCCTCCCTGAAAGTCCCTGGTCAGTGGGTTACTCCATTTGTGGGCATGTACCAGGGCGTCTTGGCAGGTGGGTTCCCCTCACCCACCCCTCCCCACCCGCAACACGCAGTAGGGTGAGAATCAGGTAGGGCTCAGCTGCCCTTCTGCCCCTTCACTCTCCTTGGGGCCAGCTGGGGAGCCCAGTCTAGCCTTTAGTTAATAGTGCTTGACTTCCCGCAGAGGGGTGAATCTATAGTGATGGGTTCCTGGGAAGCATTTAGATGCCTGGACCGTGTGTGCGTGTGTGTAGAACACATTCACGCCTGTGTGGGCGAGGACATGTGAGTGTGTGTGTCTGAGAACATCTGTGCATCTGTCCGGAGATATCCAAGTGTATCTCCATATTGCGTGTCCATGTGTCTGTGTGTTTATCTGTTTTTGGGAGTATGATGTGTATCTGTGTGATGCATGAGTCTCTGTGTGCATGAGTGAGGCTGTGACCATGTATGTGTGACTGTATGTGTATATCTTGCCTTCCTTATGTCACCTCACATCCCTCACCCTGGGACCCCATCACTGCTGAGCTGATCACCTATCTTGAGTCCTCAGCCTGAGACCATGAATGGCTGCAGACCTTGGGGGCTGGCCTGATTCCTTTGCCTTTAAGTGTGTGTGTGTGTGTGTGTGTGTGTGTGTGTGTGTGTGTGTGTTGAGGGTGTCAGCCTTTGGTGTCAGCACTGAGCACCGAGAAGGCCCTCCCCACATGGTGGCAGACAGCCATCAAAGACAGCCTTGAAGCTGGGACCTGTTGCTGCCCCGCCCTCCTCAGAAAGCATGGGCGTATGTCTGTGTATAGGTCTCTGTGTGTGGCTAGTCCTGCGTTGTTGAAAGAAGTCAGCTCCAGGGCTGGTTGTACACTGTAGCATTTCTGAATAAGGATGCACAATAGGATACGTGGAATTCCTCAGAAAGGCCCAGAACTTTTCACTTTAGCCCTCTTAGAGGCACTGTGCAGATCTGAAGAAAGCTCTATCTAGATAGACCATCTTTCCAACAGAACCTACAGACCTACAATATTCTGATGACTATGTTGGGGGAGGGTGTCCATAGAACCTTCCCCAAAAGCCTTCAGGTTAAAACCTGCAGTCTCTGTGTTCATCATTTGACTAAACCTAGTTAGTTTAGGTTAATTTGTGCTTCCCAGATGTTTTCACTTAGAATGGCTATGTTTTTAAGGAAATGGTTTGCTGGTTCAATTGGGAGGGGTCTACAGGCAGAAGAGTGCGTGAGCAAGACATCTGGGGAGGACAGTGCCTCCGGGCAGGGCTCAGCTGGGGCCCTGGTACCAGCTCGACCAGCAGCTCCCTCGGTGCCCTGGACAAGTCTTTTCTCCTCTCAACGACTCAGTTTCCACATCTGGAGAAAGAGGCACTGGTCCACTGTTCTTAGAGATCCCACCCATGTTAGTCTAGTTTGGGATATTGGCAGGGTGTGGGGGACACTTTGCCCCTGGGGACCGGAGTTGTGGGCTTGCATCCTCTGTCCTGGAAGCAGCCGAGTTTGGGGCTTGTAATGAGCTTTCTGACTGGCATAAGGCCGAGGCCATCACCTGATCAGAGTGACCCCCTGGCACCCTGCTTGGTGCCTGACGGGGTGAGGGACAGAACCTTGCAAGTTTGGGCAAAGGGCCTCAAGCACCCCATTACCTGCAGTCAGAAGGCAAGGCTTATCTTCACAAGTTGGTGGCTGATTCTAAATTCTGCATTTCTTGGGGCACGTCATTTCAGTAATGAGATTTTCCGTATAGTGGAGGCTACTCTGTGCTATACCCTGTGTGCACAGTAACTTTATGAGGTGACTGAGGTTGTCCCCATTTTACGCACAAGGAAACCAAGCCTGGAGTGGAGGTGTGAGCTGCTCAAGAGAACACAGCCAAGAAGGTGCAAAGCCAAAGACTTAACCCCCAGGTCTGTCTGACATCAGAGCCAGGCTCTTTCCTCTTATATGCCAAATACGCCCATCCAGGCTACAGGGCACAGGATGAGTCTCAGCATGTGGGTGGCATGATTTCCATCATACAGAGGTGACAAATGGCCCAGACAGAATAAATGATGCCTCAAGGGCATGGAACCAGTAAAGGGAAGACAAGTTCAAGTCTTCAATGAGCCCTTTGTTCAGCGTGGATGCCCCTAAGGGCATGGCAACAAGTCCATCCCCCACCCCCAAGGCAGACCTCTCTCCTTCCTCTGCGCACCTCTTTGGGGAGCATCTCCCCCCAGTATCAGAGACCTGGTCTCCAGTGGAATGGTGGAGGGAAGCTCTTTGCCTAGAAACCTGGGAGTCAAGTCTGCTCTTCCTTTTTCCCCCTCCCCCATCTTCTGGGTTCAGAGGAGCCACATCCCTGCCTGTCACAGCCTCGTCCAGAGGCACCTCCCATCATTCTTTCTGGAAGGGGTGGCTTAACAATCCGTTTCCTTAGACAAGGTGTGCAAGTTTAGGCTGGGCCACGGAAGCCGCAAAGGCCAGCGAAGGCTGTGGGGCTGGAAGCTCTGTCCAGTGCTGACTCTGGGAGCCAATATGATCTAGTACCATGAAGCGGATCAAGAAGGAGCTTTGGGCTCACCCAGAGCTGGGTTCAAATTCTGGCATGTTTATCTACTGAGGGGCGTCTGTGTGCCAGACACCGGTCTGGGCTCTGTGGATACAGCAGTGAACAAGATAAGTCCTGCCCGCTTGGGGCTGACATCCCAGTATGGTAGACAGACCCCAAGAGCCATTCTGAGTGTAATTCAAGGGATCATGACAGGCTTTGCACTGATGTGTGAAGGAGAGGCACGTGGCACCACAAGAACACATAACAGGGTGGAAGTAACCTCATGCAGGTGGCCCAGGAAGGCGTTCTGGAGGAAATGATGTTTAAGATACGTGAGGGATGAGTAAACCTTCTAGTTGGAGGTAGGAGGTGGGAAGACACAGAGGAAAACCCTTCCTGGCAGAGGGAACTTCATATACAAAGGCTTTGTGGCTGGAGGGAGCACTGTGAACTCGAGGGATGAAAGGACTGGGAAGGGGCTGGAGTACAGAGAGAAAGCACCATGGTGCCTATTGCAGAGGGGCAGAGCACGTGGTCCTATCCTAAGAGCACAAGGAAAGGAGCAGGGAGGACATGAACTATATGGAGGTAGAGGGTGGAGCTAAACTTGGTTGCTTGTAAATTGCACAGTCGTAGACAAGCATCTGTCATTACCTTCACAAGGGTCCTGAGTTTCAGTTTACTCATCATGAGGCTGAAGATTACTCACCTCTCAGGATAAGCCATGTGAAAACACCCACCACGTGAGCCTGAGCTGCTTCTGGGCAGACGTCTTATTTTTTTCTGTCTCCCCAATGTCGCCAAGGGAAAGCTGGAGACAGGGTGGCCTCGGCATAATTTCCTCCAGTTAAACCCAATCAGCTTCGTCCTGGCTCCTTCCTGGCTCGCTTGCCCTCCCCTCCTTTCCTCTCCCCGCCTCCACCCCTTAATTTTGTTTTGGTTCCCTGAGCAGCGGGGACTGGCTTCTCGTTGCCATGACGACTGCCCTTAAAGGAGCCAGCCACGTGACACGAGTTGATAACGGAAGTGGAGTGACTAACTGCCTTGTTTTCTTGCCTGGTGCTGGGCCTGGGAGGCCGCTTAATTGGAAGGGAGAAGGCTGCGGCCGGAGGGCCGGAGGAGAGACCCTGGGAAGGAGGCAGGGGGACGAGGCGGGTGCTGGAGAGGAGGCTCCGTGTACCTCTGAAAACTGGGGCTGGTGTGAGAGCTGCTGTGGGGAGCCCTTGTAGTGCCTGAGCCCTTAGTGCCTGAGCTGGGCGTGTTTGGGGAGCTGCTCCGCGCCTCCCAGCCCTCGGGGGGGGGGGGTGATGGGATGGGGGAGGAGGGTGCCACATCCTAAGAAAACTGGAGGAAAGTGAGAGAATCAACCCATGTTTCTACTAAGACCCCCATGGTGCTTCCACTTTAATTCAGTGGTACTCAGTGAAAGAGGGGTGACAATTTTGCCCCCCCCCCGCCAGGTAGGGTTGCCAGATAACATATGGGTCATAGAGTTAAATTGGAATTCCAGATAAACTGAATTTTTTTTTTTTTTTTTTTTGGTGTATGTATTGCTAAATCTGGCAGCCCTTCCCCAGGGGACATTTGGTAATGTCTGGAGCCATTTCTGGTTGTCAAAACTGGGGGTGCTGCTGGGATCTAGGGGGGAGAGTCCAGGGATACTGCTCAGCTTCCCACAATGCACAGGACAGCCCCCCTTCCCCACCACGAAGAAGCGCCCAGCCCAGAATGGCACTGTTGTTGAGACTGAGAAACCTCTGTGCCGGCCACCGTGCTGAGTGCACCCCAAACGTTCCCTCCTCCACTCTCCACAACAGCCCTGAGAGGGAGAATAATTATCTGCTTCACCATGATAAAGGAGGAGCCATAGGCACAGAGAGGCTAAGCAGCTCCCTCTAAGGTCACACAGCCAGGCCGTGGAGAAGCCAGGATTCAAATCCTGCTTTGTCGTCAGGCCCTGACGGGTGGCCTCGCAGAGGTTCAGCGTAGTCCCTGGAAATGTGGCTTGGGGTCAAGTGTGTGTAGGGGAAGAGATGAGGGAGGACAGGTCCGTTAGTGGCAGCTTGTTCGGGGCTGTGAATGCCTGGCTGTAGCGTTTGCTCCATCAGATGGTGGGGAGCTGTGGGAGATTTTTGAGCAAGGAGGGTCTTGCTTGCCCTTGGACTTCAGAAAGTTTCAGCTGATAACAGGGGCCAGGAGGGAACCTTTTGCCACTTCTTGGAAGTACAACTTCCAACTTGCCACTTCTTTCCTTCCTTCCTTCCTCTCTCTCTACCCGCCTTCCTTCCTCCACAAATATTTATTGAGCATCTGCTGGGTACCAGGTACAGCTCTAGGAGTTTAGAGAAGGAGCAAAGCAGCATCCTTGTTCACACGCTCTCATGAAGCATATGATCTAGTTGGGGAACAGACAAATAATAAATAGACGCAGGCACACCTCGGAGATATTGCGGGTTCGGTTCCAGGCCACCAGAAGAAAGCAAATATTGTGATCAATCAAGTCAGAGGAATTTTTCGTTTCCCAGCACATATAAAAGTTATGTTTACACTATGCTGTAGTCTATTAAGTGTACAAAAGAATTGTGTCTCAAAAAACCAAGGTATATATCTTAACTTAGAAATACTGTTATATATTATAATTATATTTTTACCTTATTGTATACATTGCATACATTTTTAATATATACATTTTTTAAAGATTTTATTTATTTGAGAGAGAGAGAGCAGGAGAAGGGGGTGAGGGGCAGAGAGAGAGAGAAGCAGACTCCCCACTGAGCAGGGAGCCCGATGTGGGACTCGATCCTGGGACTTTGGGATCACGACCTGAGCAGAAGGCAGACAACCGACTGAGCCACCCAGGTGCCCTATATACTACACATTTTAAGTCGGAGGTGCGGACTTCCCCCAAAAAATGTTTTACTGCTAAAAAATTGCTAACCATCATCTGAGTGTTCAGTGAGTCATAATCACTGATCACAGATCACTGTGATAAATATAATAATAAAGAGAAGTTTGGAAATATTGTTAGAATTACCAAATTGTGACACAGAGACAGGAAGTGAGCAAACGCTGTTGGGAAAATGGTGCTAATATAGACTTGCTCGATGCAGGATTGCCACAAACCTTCAATTTGTTAAAAAAAAGAAAAGAAAAAAGTAGTGTCTGCAAAGCACGATGAAGCAAAGTATGCCTGTATTAGAAGTCACAGGTGCTGTGAGGAAAATAAAACTGGAAAGTGGGTGGAGAGGAGGTGGTCAGGGATGACCTCTCTGATGGGGTGACATTTGAGCAGAGACCTAGAGAGAAGGAGAGAACCCTGCTGACGTCTGCAGGAAGGGTGTTCTTGAAAGAGGGAACAGCATATGCAAAGACCCAGAGTCAGGAGCAATGAAGAATGAAGAGGGCAAGGAGCCTGGAGTAGAGTGAACAGAATGGAAGAGGAGGAGACGCGGTCAGAGAGGGAGTAGGAGGTTGCTTCTGCAGGGTCTTGTGGCCCTCGGACGTGAGATGACAGCCATGGGAGGATTTTGAACAAGGGGGGGATGGGGGGGCATGAATTCACCCATGTTGTAGACTGCTCAGGCTGTGGGCCAGTGGTAAATGCAGGGGACGAATGTGGGGCACAAGGCCATTAGGCAAGAGAGGAAACTTACCTTGTTCTTTCCTGAGCTTTCAATTCTTAGGCTAGAAACCACAGCGCCCCCCCCAACTCTGCCCCGCTCCCCCACTGGCCAAGTAGGGGTTCCAGAAGTGCTTGCCGGTCGAATGGATATAGGAATACTGGGTGTGGATATTTTTGGGCTCTCTGATGCTTATAGGGTTGACTCAGATCAGTTTGCATGTGTCGTGTTTTCAGGCTTAAGATGGCAGAAATTCTGCTCATGAATAATGCAGTCACATCCGTGTGGTGCATTTTGATGCTTTTTTCGGGGCTCTGGCAATACGGCTTCCAGGAGCCTTTGCTAGTGCAGGGCCTGGGTTTCAGCACCCCGGTTGGATGTAAAGAGGGTGGCAGAAGGGCTTCTGGCTTGGTTACGTCTCCTGTGCAGCCTGGCTGGGTCTTCCCCTGCAGTAACCTCAGGAGGGGCTCCGGTGGTAGCATTTGTCACTGGTTGGCAGGTAGGAAAGGGCATTTTTGTCACCCCAGTGGGCCAGCAGACCCCAGGACAGGAAGCAAGGGCACCAGAGCCCTTGCCCAACTCTGCCCCTAACCACCTGTGGCCTCCTAACAGATCCCTTTGCCCTGTGTCCTTCTGCTTTCTAAGTGGGCAAGGTTGGATAGCTCCGGGACTCTAAGAACCTCAAGCCATCAAATTTGGCCAGCATCACTTTCCGAGAGCCAAGTTTCCCCGCAATTTGTCAACTCCGAATTTGCCAAGCCTGTATTTAAGACCTATTCAAACTCAGTAGCTGATGAGACTATTTGGGAGCCTTCATTTCACTCAGGGAAAACAAGGGCTCAACTAAAGGCATTCTAATAGGATAAAGATTTTTTTATTTCTTAAACAGCATTTACTGAGCATTTTATATCGATGACCTCATTTAGTTGTCCCGATGCCACCACATGAAGTGGCTAAAACGCTGTCCCTTAAAGATAAGGATGTAGACACACAGAGATGGCAAGTAAGTTACCATAGGTCATGGACATTGTCAGTAGTGCAGCATGGGGTTCTGGCCCTAGAACCCTGCTCTGCGTTACTCCGGAGCTGAAACCAATGACCTACTTATGGTTATGAGCTACCCTGAGCATGTGGAGTTGGGGAAAGGTCCAAGCTTTGGAAACGGACAGCCCTGAGTTCAAGTGCTGGCCCTGTCATTTAGTGGATGCATGAATCTCTCTGGCTCGTGTCCTCGTGCATCAGATGGCAAGCGTATCCCGCACCACGCAGCCCTGCTCTTATGCCCCGTGGGTAAGCCCTGGGCTGGGGGTGCTGCAGCCACGGGAGCAGTGCTATAGACTGGGGAGGGGGCATTTCCTGGGGTCCAGAGGAATGAGCCCTGGAACGGGGGTCAGGAAGGCTGAATCTCGCCTGGCTGCCTCGCCATCCTGAGGTAGGCAGTTGGATCTTCCCTCTGGGTCTGGTTGCTCATTGGCCTCATCGAGGTAATCCCTCAGCCAAGAAAGGACCGATGTGCTCGTAAGCCTGCTGGCTCCGCCACTTAGCGGCTCTGAGCCCCTGGGTGAGCAGCTAAGAGTGCTGAACTCCAATGGAAGGCAGTGTATTTTTCTTTTAGTAGTACAGAAAGACAGGAATAGATTCTTGTGCTTTTTCTTTGGAGAACCTTGAAGGAACTCAGGTTTATAAAGGACAGTAACAGTTTCTTTAGCCATGAATCCCCGTTTAAAAATCAGATAATAGAAGCCCCAGGAGTTAAGAGACGTGGTGATACTGGGACCCTGAACGGATTCTCCTTTAATTTTTATTATTTAGTAAATTATGTTTAATTAGTAAGTTAGAATTATAGCAACTATCATGCATTTTTTCCTTTTTTTTTTTTAGAAATAAAGACATCTTTACAACCACCATTTATTAAATGCTGTTCTAAATTGCTTTTTTGACCTTATTTAATGCACCAAGCAAGCTTCCTTTAGAGTAGTTTCAAACAGCAACTCTACTGATGAGGGAAATTGAAGCTCACAGAGGTTAGGAAACTGGACCGAGGTGGGGCTCCTGGGTGGCTCAGTTGGTTAAGCGTCTGCCTACGGCTCAGGTCATGATCTCAGGATCCTGGGATTGAGCCCTGTGTCGGGCTCCCTGCTCAGCAGAGAGTCTGCTTCTCTGTCTCCTTCTGCTCTTACCCCCTGCTTGTGTGCTCTCCCTGTTTCTCTCTCAAATAAATAAATAAGTAAATAATCTAAAAAAATAAAACTGGACCAAGGTCACACAACCGAGACGCAGCACAGCAGCGTATTTTTAGCCAAAAGGGAAAGAGCGGCTCAAACAATAGATTTATTGGTTCAGGGGTTTGGGAAGTTTGGAGAGATGCCAGCTTCAGGTGCAGCTCTATCCAGGGGTTCCAATCACCGTGGGGCACATTGGTCCAGTCGGTCAAGGGACGGTGTGGCTTCAGCCCAGTGAGAGTGGGGGGGGGGACCGAGAGGAGAGTCAAGGTGAAATGACCAGACAGGGACATGGGAACCAGGCAGACGAGCCACAGATGTCCACCTAGACAAGGTGAGGGGGCCAGCATCTGGAGTCCAGCCCTGACGTGCGGACGGCTGCCCCAGTCCTGCTGGAAGTGCTGCCTGAGGACCAGCTGGGTGCTAGGTGTCCGCCAGATCAGAGATTCTACTCTAGCAGTGTGCACAACCCTGAAGTTGTGCAGACACTCTGTACTTGCTGTAGGGAGACTGTATCCCCAGTGCCTCTAAGGGGTCCACAGTCCCCAAACCCAGATACAGTTCAGAACCGCCCTGCAAGATGCTGGGATGTGAAGATGAATACTGTTTACCCGACCTCGGCTTACTCAGAAATGAAATGCTCCCTAATTTCTAAGCTGGTGAGCCCTGCAATGACAACCACCCCTAATAATAATCATAATTAGCATTTTTTGGGCACCTACTGTGTGTTCTGGGCCTGTGCCATCCAATGGGAGCCACTAGTCATATATGCCTGTTTACACTTAAATTAAGTATAAAACTCAATTAAATAAAAAATCTTGTGGCTCAGTCACATGAGCCGAGTTTCAAGTGCACAATAGCCACATGTGGTTGGAGATCCCGCTTCGGACAACACAGGCATAGAACATTTCAGGAAAGTTCTGTTGTGCCCTAGACATTGTGCTAAGTGCTTTACATGCATTAACATAGCTAATCCTTAGAACACCTTAGAGGGATAGGTCCTGTTTATTATCCCATTTTACAGGTGAGTACATGGAATCATGGAGGAAGCAAGTGAAGTGACTTGCCCAAAGTCACACAGCTGGTGAGGGGGCGGAGCCAGGGTCCTAACCCAGCCCGTGGGTGCAGTCCTGGGAGGCTCGTCTTCCTGACCTAGGCTAGAGGCAGTTAGTCTGTTTCCTGATTGTGCCCTGTGCATGTTTGAAGCAACCGTCTGGGAATATACCGGTTCTTCTTTCCTGCAGCTGCTCAGACCCCCAAAGAGCATGGAGGCTGCTCCAGAGTCTGTGCATGCCTTCCTCATGCACGAGGCCCATGGGGCTGTGGCAGTGGGGGCGTTGCCAGGGGAGCTGCCCACCCCCCTGCGGCAGGCAGAGCCCCCAGGAGAGTGCTGGCTTGTCTCCAGGGTGTGGGCTGGGCATGTGAGACACGGAATGGAGGGGCGGCGGGGGGCTGATTGTCTTCACAGCCGCATCATCTCCCTGAGTGGCTGTGTGCGGGAGGGAGTGTGGTTGGAAGGACCTTTTTGCCAAGATGCCCCCAGGTGAACGCCCCAGAACCAGGCACGGCAGGGGGAGGTGGGGGACCCCCTTGTCAAGGGGTGTCTGAACACCTGTGCAGGGCAGCGATGAGAAGCCTGTGTGTGGGAAACCCATCCTCAGTGCCCAGAACGCCTCGCTTCCAGGTCAGAGCAGGTTGGCCAGTCCCTACACCGTGAGGGAACGATGCGTGGCACCTATTTATAGCATCCCAGTAAATGATTAACTGGGGCCAGCCTAGCCCAGTGAGAGAGAGGCTTTAGCAAGGCCCACAGCCACGTTTAGGGCAGGTCAAGAGGGAGGTGCGAGAGGAAGGACTTTTCTAGCACTCTGAAGATCCACATGCCCATGGCGTCATCACTTATGTGCCCCGCCCCACACACCCCCAGCTCTCTTCCGCCGCACAGATGGGGCTGCAGAAGGACCGTCCTGGGTCTTTGTTTTCATTATCCATCTGTGTGCATGTGGAGGGCAGAGTGGAAGTGTGTGGGTGGGAGGGTGGGGCAGGTCTGTTCTGGAACTGTGTATGAGAGAGAGGGAGAGAGAGAGTCCAGGAGAGGAAGCTTTGATCCATTCACCAGTGGCCACTGAGCTCCTACTGACCAGACCCCTGCAGACCCCTTCTCTGAGAAGGCCCCAGCCCAGTGCAGGCCACGGTGGGCGGAGGGCGTGGAGGACCCCATCTGGAAGGAGGCCCTTCCCCTGTGTGCCGGAGCGTTGGGATCCCTGCTGACATCCTACAATAGCCCCTGAGCACAGAAAGGATATTTCCTTTTTCCTTTCTTCTTCTTCTTCTTTTTTTAAAAGATTTTATTTATTTATTTGACAGAGAGAGACACAGCAAGAGAGGGAACACAAGCAGGGGGAGTGGGAGAGGGAGAAGCAGGCTCCCCGCGGAGCAGGGAGCCCGATGTGGGGCTCGATCCCAGGACCCTGGGGTCATGACCTGAGCTGAAGGCAGACGCTTAACGACTGAGCCACCCAGGCGCCCCTCTTCTTCTTCTTTTTTTAATAGACTTTATTTTTTACAGCAGTTTTAGGTTCACAGTGAAAATTGAGCAGAAAGTACAGAGATTTCCTATACATCTCTTTATCTGCCTTAAAAATCCTCTGCTCTCTGCCTGTTCATCCCTTTCTCCCTCCCTCCAACCCCTGGCAACCCACTGATCTTTTTACAGTCTCCATAGTGTTGCTCTTTCCAGAATGTCCTACAGTTAGAATTGTACAGCATGTAGCCTTTTCAGATTGGCTTCTTTCATTCAGTAATAAGCATTTCAGTTTGGACGTTTTCCTTTTGTGACCACGATTCTTCTTTGGAAGCTGATGTGCAGTGGGGAGAGGGAGCTGTGAGGCGCTGGGCACACCTGGGGGAGGTCAGGGGTGAAGGGTCATGGTGGGGCAGAGGTGGAGCCAGCTGGTGTTGCAGGACTGGGAGTTGGCCATGACCGTGACACTTGGCTGCACTGGGCTGAGGGAGCAGGTGCGTTGGCCACCTGGGACTCCGGAGCAGGCGACCTTGATTCAGATCCCAGCCTCTTCACAGGCCAGGTGGTCTCCATCCCTCCTAGGTCAGCTGCCTCATTGGGAAAATCGAATAATAGCAGTGACACCCACATTGCACGCTTGTTATGAATCTTTGGGTGCATGGATGCGAGGCACCCATGCAGCTTGAGGGATGCACCAGTCGGTGTTGAATGAATAAATGAACCTACTGTGTGCCTGGCTCAGTGTGAGGGCAGTTAGTCATGGGTTCGAGTACCCACTCTGCCATTCAAAAGCCATGTGCTCTTGGGCAAGTATTTAACCTCACCAAGACTCAGGTTCCTCATCTGTGGAATGAAGTCCTCATATCCATCTCATCTAATTACCCTGAGGATTAAATGAAATAATGCCCCCAGGCACCATGCCAGGCACGGGTGAACACCTTGTCAATATATGCAGGTTCATGTCTATCTCGATAAGACTTACTATGCAGCTGCTGCCGTGTTAAATGCTTTTGATGTATTATCTTATGACTGTGAGGCAAATAACTGAGACCCATTTTACTGATGGGAATGCCCGAGGTTCAGAGAAGGGACATGACTTGCCCAAGATCATGTGTGCAAGATCTGGGGTGTGAATTCTGGAAGTTTGACTGGAGAGCCCAGTGCTCATAGCTGACCATAGGAGCTTAGAAGGAGTGGGGAGTCACATCAACTTTGGGGGGCTCTCGGGAGGGAGTGAGGAGAAGGGCACCTCAGTGAGTCCGGAGGATGGGGTGGTTTCTCCAGAGCTGGAGATGGAGGTAGGAGTAGGTGGAGATATCAGGTGGAGGAGCCTGCACAAAGCAAAGGGGGGGGGGTGGGAATGGTGAGTCACACGGGAAGAATGGCAGGTGTGACCTATGGATTTGGGTGAAGGGACGGGATTTGGCAGGAAAGGGAGGCAGGGCCACACAGTGGAAACAGTCACAGCTTGCAGCCCTGTTCCAGCCCCGCCCAGCTCACCTCCTGTGCGCCCCACCTATAACAAATTAAAAAATACAAAGCCACCAGCGATTTCCATGTAGTGCTTTTCCCTGCCACATTGTCCTTACATCTGTCCCTTCCTTTGAGCTCCAAAGTGGTTCTCCGGGGGCGGTTGCAGGGGACAGCTTTTTTCCCTCTGCCTTAGAGCTGGAGAAACCACGGACCAGAGAGTTCAGTTCTTTTTGTACGTTAGATCTTGAGCATCGCCCCCTCCGGGAAGCCCTCCCTGACCTCTTGGCCTGCCTCACCAGGTCAGGTTTTTTTTGTTATTTGTTCTCATAGAACCACATTCTTTTGCTGCAGAGAACTGGCCTCACTTTTTGTTGTAATGTCCCCATTTGTTGGATTTGGTTCATGTGAATCTTGATAAGACTGTCACCTGCAGGAGGACAGGGATTCTATCTGCTTGTCACCTTATACCAAACTCATAGGAGGTTCTCCATAAACATTGAGTAAACCAGGGACAGTTTTGGTTCCTGTGACAAGTGGTGGGAAGGCAGGTGTTAGCAGAACATGGAAGAGGTACATTTATCCCTGCTTGGGTATGGAGGGTCCAGGAAGGCTCCCAGGAGGAGGAGGTGACATCCGGGCTGAAACCTGAGTTGCACTTAGCGAGCTGGAGCACGTAGGGAGGGGCACCTGGCAGACGGCATGTGTGAGCATAGGCACAGAAGAGCCCACGACACTGCCTTGGGAGAACTGCATCTTAGGGCCCACGGTCCGAGGCAGGGCTGGAGACACTGGCCTGCTAGGGCATCTGCATCTTGTCCTCAGCATCCGGGGTGCCTGCACGGGAGGCATAGCCGGCCCTCTGCTCACTGCCCTCTCCTCCTCACTTTGCCCAAAGGCTGGGAGCTATTTTTTAAAGCCACCGTAAAGGCCCTCCAGACATCCTAAATTAACTGGCCTTTCCCACTGTGAGTTTCTCGCAGACTGAGGGTCCGGGGGCCTCCGTCTCGTCAGCTACTGCGGGCTCAGCATTACTCACCCACCTGCACTTCCAGGTGCCAGCCACCTGAGACCCCAGCTGGGGTGCAGTGTGCTCTGAGTCAGGACCGAGGCAGCGGGCCTTGGAGAGAGCAGGTAGCAACCCGGCTGGTTTTTCATTTTGGCCTGAGGTGCGCCACAGGCACAGTGCTGGGTGCTTTATACCAGGGGTCCCCGTGGGCCAAATCCAGCCTGTGCGTGCACCGCCCTTAAGCTAAGGACGGTTTTGACATCCTAAAAAGGGTTGTGAAAACAAGAGACGGTGAGACATAGACTGTATGTGGCCTGCAAGTCGGTTTGACAGATTTAGCAAATAAAAATTCAGATTGCCCGCTTAAATGTGAATTTCGGAAAAACAACAGATCATCTTTTAGGGTGGATCTGGTCTATATGCAGTATTTGGTACATCCTTACCCTAAAAGAAATTCCTTACATATTTGAAGTTTAGATTTCACTGGGTAGCCTGTATTTTATCTGGCAGTCCTACTGTAAAACCTGATGTGTTTGCTCTCTGACCCTTTATGGAAAATGTTTGCCCACCCCAGCCTTGAACACACAACAAATGAGAACAGGTGTCAGAGGGACTTAAAGACACTGCCTGGAACCAAATTTGATAAGCCCTAGCTGCTGGCGTTAGCATTGCTAAAATAATCAGAGTGATCACCCAACATATATTGAGCACCTACTGTTTACCCAGCACCATCCTAGAGATGGACGCTAAACAGATAAGCCCACAGATCTATAGTGAAAGTCAGGCCGTGATAAATTCTAAGCAAAAGTATACAATGGCAGAAGGGGGTAGCGAGTGACGTGCATGAAACTGTCTTTTGCACAGGGTGGTGGTCCCGAGCCCTTGCCCCCATTCTGAGTGCTATGCATGGCTTGTTCATGAAATCTGCACATAGCAGCCCTGACAGGTGGGGTGAGTATCATCTCCATTTCACAGATGACGAAGCTGAGGCCTCAGGTCACCCAGCTAATGGCAGAATTGGAATTTGACCTGGGCCTGGTGACACCTGAGCTCATGTTTTTACCGACTTCACTAGGGCGCCTCCCTTTCTATGGTGCCAGTTGTGTGCTGGGTCCTGTTGGGGGCCCTCTGCCAATATTTTTCCATAGTCCTTAGGACAGCCCTGCACACTGGGCTGGACTGTTCCTCTCCAAGCATAGAAGGGGTGAGCACAGCACTGCGTGGAGAGGCAGGGGGGAATAGTGAGTTGATCTGGAACCTGGCAGGGTTCCAGGTGGGCAACATGAGAGTACCTGGGTATGGGTGGACAGGTGGCAGGAATGAGGAAGGGGGAAGACAAGGCAGGTCAGGGAGCCCCGGGAGCCCCCTCTTCCAGATTTGCAGATTGGCCTGGATTTCCCTGCCTGACTCCCTCTGGAGATTACTCCTCCTGTGTACTATTTAAATATTTGCAGGTGGAGGGTGGGAGGGCGGGGCTGGTTTCTGAATGGTTGCAGGGTGGGGCCGGAGGTGGGCAGGGGCTGATGCTCCGAGGTCCCACGTGGAGGGGTGGGGCCAGGCCACTGCCCCAGAGGCCAGTTGGGTCCTGAATAACCCGTGGATGGGAAGCTGGGGTAAGTGCATAACAGCGAAGGGCCCCTTAGCAATTGCACATTCACTGAACTCACACTCACGAATACCTGCTGTGGGCCGGGACCGTGAACCAGGCAGTCGCTGTCATCCAAGACTGGCTCCTATTCATAGAATCCCTACTGTGTGCTAGGCGCTGTCTCCACAGGCTCATTCAAGGCCCCATTACCCAATGAGATGGGTGTACTACAATCATCCACCCCATTTTACAGGTGGGGAAACTTGTCCAGAATCATGAGTGGTCAAGGATTCGACACCAAGTCAGTGACTCCCCATTCTGGCTCTTAGCCTCTCAACTGTCTCCTAACATCCTGTTGTTAGAGCTAATAAGCTGGTTTCAAAAGAAGTGAGCTCCCCATCATTGGAGGAGTGCAAGCAGATGTTGGAGGACTCCTTAGCATGGATGGCAGGGATGAAAGCTTCCTGACCACTTTGACCTTTGAGGTCTCCCCTTCCCCTAAAAGGCCCCCACAGGATGTGGTTGGCAGAGTCAGGTCCAGGGGGCCCAGGTCTCCTGACTCCCAGTTCTGTGCTTTTTTGGTCCCCACGTTGGGCGAGACTGAGGAACCCCTTCTGAATAACCCACCGGTTATTCAGAAACCTATGGGTTTCTCAGCACTTTGGGATTTCAGAGGGCCTGACCCATTTCTGGGCGGGGCTGGAGGCATTGCTGACCATCAGACCTAAGTTCAAGTCCTGGCTGCACCCTTTCTTGGTTTTGTATCCTTAGGGCAAATTCCATAAACTCTGTGAGCCTCAATTTATCCATCTTTAAAACGGGGATAATGATGTTCCTGTGAAGATTAAATAAGGTATTCTATACAAAGTACCTGGCACATAGTGGGTGCTCAGTAAATATTCTCACTCTAAGCTGGGCTATAACAAAAGCATTTTGTTCAAAATGGCCTCCAGCTTTTGCTATGAGACAAAGTATTTGTTAGAATAAAGGCCCTGGGTCTGATCCTGCCTCCTCTGCATGACCTTGAGTGGGTTATCTAATAGCTCTCTGCCTCAGTTTCCCCATCTGAAATGGGAATAATTCAGTTACCTACTTCATTTGGGTTGTCACGCTATAAACAGTCCCAGGAACACAGTGAGTGCTCAAAAAAAAAAAAAAAGAATGAGCAGCAAGCTTCAACATCATAAAACTCCTACCATGTGCTAGCCAGGCCCTGCCCTTTTGCAAATAACGGCCCATTTAATCCTCACCCCTGGACATGAGGGGCCGAGTAGGGACGCAGACGCAGGTCTGTGTGGCCCCCAGAGTCCCACCAACCACAGCCACTGTGCTGCGTGAATTGGGCATGATTCCAGGGCAAAACTTAGAGAACTCACAGGGACTGCTGCGGGGAGCCACCACCACCACCATCCCCAGACCACCCCGAGGTCCCTCAAATCTGTCAGCCTCCACAGTGGCCCAAGTGCAAGCCCGTGCCTGGGAGCCCGAGAGAGAGGGAAGGTGGTTGAGCTGAATTTCCGAGGCCTTCTGTGGCCTCTACTGCGTGCCTGCAGTTGGGGCCAGACCCCCAGGGTGGCCCCCCACCACCACCTCGCAGGCATGGGCACAGCCTCTTCCTCTGCTGTAAGGCTCTCAGGGACCTTCGGGGGAGGCTTCCACCCCACTGCCTTTTTAATTTCCTCTTCTGGCCTCAGGCTGTCAGCCTGTTATTAACTTCTGGGGGCAGGTTCTAGCCCACAGCTGGGAGCCAGCGGAAGTGGGGAGGCACCTCACTTGTCGGAACCCCTCCCTAGGCTGAGTACTACCCACTGGTGCTGCCTTCCCCCCTCCGCCACCCACCCTGCCCCCAGATCCATCCCCAGGACGAGAGGCCTGGATCCAGCCTTCCCCGGCGATGATGCTTTCTGAGTTTCAGGGTCCACAGCGATAAGCAGACAACCTCCTCTACTCAGCAGAGTTTGGACACGAGACAATGAACATGTACAGTCTGGGTAACAATAGGAAACAGATGATTCCCCCAAACTGAGTGGAGTAAGGTGAATTTAATAAAGGCGCTGTTGACCAAGGCAGGGTGGGGGGAAGGATGCAGCACCCCGGGGTCGTAATAGTGGGGAACCAGGAACTGTTAGCTCCCCTAGTCTGACATAGGGGCAGGGAGAGGCGGCCAGAGGGACTAGCTGTGTGGGGAAGGTCCCGGGAGGGACAGAAGCCGTGACTGCTCAGTCTCTTCCTGAGGATTTTGGGACAGCTCCTTGTTTTCTGTCCTCCCCTCAAATCCCCTGCTGCAATCTGAGCATGCATGAGAATCCCTTGGAGCGCTTGATAAACAGGCTGGAGTAGCTGATTCCATGGGTCCGAGGCCAGCCATCTGTATCTCTAGCCAGTTCCCACCTGGGGCCGGTGCCTCTGGGCCCTCTGTTAGCAGCTCTGCTTGGCCACATCACACTTGCCCCGTGCCTGTCTTAGTTGGCCCCTCCTTTGCCTCACTGGAGTGAAAGGTCTTCCAGGGCAGGACTGCCCGGCTCCATCCCTGCGGCTCTGTGTGCTCAGGGTATGGGGGCCTCTTGCCTCCTGCCGAACTGAGTTCACTGGCATGTGAACTGTTTGCAGCTTGTCCCTGTTGACTGTTGCCAGATGCCTCCATGCTGTAGCTTGGCGGTCCCCGAGTGGAGGCCACTGTTGAGATGGAGGTCAGCACGCAGGCTTGTTAGGGTGTGCCTTTGGGATGAACACCCAGGGAAGCAAAGTGAGGCAAGCAGGAGGGAGCCAAGGGAGAAGATGGGCCACGGGGCTTCCATGGAAGCCCCACAGGGACCCCCACAGGGAGCCGGGATGGCCCTTTAAAGCTGTCCCCAGCTGGGGTGAGGAGGGTCTTTCTTTACAGCCCACATGTTCCAGCCACTAGGTGGGGGCCACCCTGGGAAGCAGTGAGGCCTTGGGGGAGGCCCTCCCAGTGGCTGAAATGATCCCCTGTCCCCTAAGGGACTGGTAGCCAAGGGTTCTCCGGCAGCCCTCCTAGCAGCCTTCAATCCCAAAGGGGTCTGTGGGGCATAGTGTGGCACCTTCTACATCATCAGGACCTGTCTGAGGAGCCAGGGAGGGACCAAAGACCTCCTTTCCCTATCCCTGAGCCCTGTGGCCCCCGTGCCCCAAACCGAAAAACCCTCTCACTATCCCTCAAGCACACAGAACCCCCAATGAAGACCCCTGCCTGTGTGTTTTGCCAACAACTGGCTTCCAAATCTTTGTTTTGCTGGGCCAGGCCATCCTGAGACACAGAGCGACAGAAGCCCCCCAGACTCCATCCTGGCTTGTGCTGAGATGCGGAATAACCTCATTAGTGTAGTTACCCACCACATGCAGTGGTTAGGGGTCCCCCAGGCCTTCTGGAGAGAGGGAGAGGAAAGGGAAGGGATTGTTTCTTCTGTCGTGTCACTGAGGCCGGCTACCCCAGTGAGTGCATCTGACCCCTGTTTCTGGGGCAAAGTATGGTGGGTAGAGGCTCCCCTTGGAGTCAGATTGACCAACATATAAACCTCATCAGGGTGACCTTGGATTTTTCTGATGGCCTTGGCTAGGTAGTAACGGATACCTCTAAGTTCACAATTTCCTTGTCTGTAAATGGGTGGTAGGGGCCACCTGGGAATCGTGTTGTGGGGATTACGTGGGGCTTGCCATGCATCTCAGGTCAGAATGCCGTAGCAGAAGATCACAGATGGAGTGGCCTAAGCAGACATTTATTTCTTGTAGTTTGGAGGCTGAGAAGTCCTAGGTCAGGGTGCTCACCGATTGGGTTCCCAGCGAGGGCTCTCTTCCTGGCTTGTAGACCACCACCTTTTCACTCTGCTCTGATTTCTTCCTTTTCTTTTAAGGACACCAGTCCCATCCTGAGGGCCTAACCTTCATGACCTCATGCAACCCTAATTACCCCTCAGAGGCCCCACCTCCAAATACCATCACACCAGGAGTGGGGGGTAGGGCTTCAGCATGTGACCAGGGGACACAAGCATCTGGTCCATAACACCATGTATGCTTAGCACATAGCACTATGCTAAGTGCTGTGCACAGAGTAAGTTAGAGCTTTAGTATTATTTTCAGAGACAAGCCATTGGCTGAAACTCCTCGGGTAGCACCAAGAGCCTAGGTTTAGATTCTGCTTCTGCCTCCCGTCCACCGTGTGACCTTGGGCTGGTTGCTTAGTCTCTCTGATCTTGGTTCTCATAAAAGTAGAACCAACCCTCACAGGGCCGTGAAGAGGGTACAGTGAGTTAATAATACCAGTAAGCCTAGAATTCATTCACTTGTTATTTGTTCCTTCTCTGGCACAGAAGTGCTCAGTCAGAAGGATGAAGATGAGGGTGATGGTGAGGATGCTGGTGGTGGGTCTGTCAGTCACTCCTGGTGGCCACAACAAGGTACCACACCCCGGGGTGCGTGGACAACAGAAATTTGATTTCTCACAGTTCTGGAGTCTGGAAGTAGGAGATCATAGCATCAGCAGGTTTGGCTCCTTCGGAGGTCCACGAGGGAAGGCTCTGTTCCGGGTGTTCCTTGTGGATGGCCCTTTTCTGCCTGTGTGGGGGAATCTTCATGTGGTCTTCCCTCTGGAGCCGTCTGTGCTCAGATTGCCTCTTACAAGGACACCAGTGGTACCAGATGACGGCCCACCCTAATGACTTCATTTTAACATAATTACCGCTGTAAAGATCTTGTCGTCCAAAGGTGAATCTCATGCTAGGGTACTAGGGGTGACAATTTCAGCATATGAGTCGGGGGCAGGGACACAGCTCAGCCCGTAGCAGTGGAGGAGATGACCGTCTGCGGGATCTGAAATGTGGATAGAGGAGACGTGACACAAAGGAGGTGAGGGTGGGCGCCTGGGTGGCTCAGTTGGTTAAGCGACTGCCTTCGGCTCAGGTCATGATCCTGGAGTCCCGGGATCGAGTCCCACATCGGGCTCCCTGCTCAGCAGGAAGTCTGCTTCTCCCTCTGACCCTTTCCCCTCTCATGCTCTCTCTCTATCTCATTCTCTCTCTCAAATAAATAAATAAAATCTTAAAAAAAAAAACAAAAAAAAACAAAGGAGGTGAGGGCATCCTGGAAAGTGGGAGCTGGGCGGGTCTTTGAGCCCAGAGGGGTGAACTGACGCCCCAAGGGACAGTGCCAGCCTGAGGGTGCCTCCTAGTTGGTTAGCACAGCCAGAACTTTAGTAAAGCTGAGGGATTTTCTATCCTGGCTTCCTTGTGTGGATGGAGCAGATGGGGCCTGGCAGTCTCTGCGTTCGCCACGGGGGAGGGCACGGAGAGGTGGCTGGGCCTCTGCGTCAGAGTGGCTCTGGCAGGCGACAGGCAGATGGCCACTTCTGAGGAGCCGGGGGACATTGGCAGGAGGGCTGCAAGCTGCTTGAGAGAGGGCTGGCCCCTGGGAAGAGCTGGGGCCGTCCCTGGGAGTGGGGTGGTCAGCCGCGTTAGGGCTCACCCCAGGGCTGTCCCCACTGTGATGCTAGGACAGGCAGCCTGGGCCAGCCCGATGCTGTCAGACATTCTCATGCGGGATTGGTGAGTTGGGACAACACACTCCCGTGCATCCCTCCTTTATCTCACACTCTTACTGCACGGTACGTCGGACCCAGAGGGGTATGGGTTTGCTACATGTCATCGGGCAGGTCTCTGGCCCCTGCTGCGTGGCCTGCCATTGAACTGAATTCTGACGCTAGCTACCTGGAGTCATTGTCAGATCCCGCAGGTTCGGGGCCCAGTCCTGCAAGCCTGCTCCCCCACTTCAGATACAAGTCTCAGATTGTCTCCAAACCCCGCACTCTGGGGACTTTTATGGAGGCTTCATGACACAGACGTGATCGATAGTTAACTCAGTTAACTATCCTTCCCGGAGAATGAGGGATGGGGCCAAAGGTTCCAAGCTTCTCATCATGGCTTGGTCTTTTTGGTGACCAGTCCCCACCCTGAAGCGATCCAGGAGCCCACCCGGCATCGCCTCATTAGAACAAAAGACATTCCTATCACCGAGGAAATGCCAAGGGTTTAGGCCAAGGGATTTAGGGACAGTTCATTCGGTGTCAGGAACTGGGGTCAAAGGTCAAATATCAGACCAGAAGATGCTCCTAGTGCTATTATCACTTAGGAAATTATCAGGGTTTTACGAGCTCTGTGCCAGAAACTGGAGGCCGAGACTAATAGATAACATATTTTTTATTATTTCACTGTCAGCAGACTCTTGCCCAAAGGACCAAACCGGCTCTCCACTTCTTTTTGTAAATAAAGTTTTACTGGAACACACCCACACTCATTCATTTACATACGGCTGCCCCCACGGTACAAGGGTGAAGGTGGCTAGTTGAGACAGAGACCAGGTGGCTAGCAAGGCCACAAATGCTTACCCGGTAGATCTCTACAGAAGTTTGCAGACCCCTGCTCTTGTGCTTTGGGGTCTGTAGTTCTGGGTCCCGGGTGTGCCCCTGGAACTTCCTTGTTGGGCCGACTTGGAGAAGTGTCTTAGTCCATTTGGGCTGCTGTAACAAAAATACCATGGAGCGGGTGGCTTAAACAACAAACATTTATTTCTCACGGTTCTGGACGCTGGGAAGTCCAAGATCAAGGTGCTGGTCGTTGGGTGTCTGCTGAGAAACCACTTCCCGGTACATAGACGGCTGTCTTTTCTGTGTCCTCACTTGGCATAAGAGGGAAAGGAGCTCTCTGGGGTCTCTTTCATACGGGTACTACTCCTGTTCATGACCCCCATCACCTCCCATAGCCGCCCCCCCGATACCATCATGCTGGGGCTTAGGGTTTCAATATAGGAATTCTGGGGGAAACGTAAACACTCAGTTTCTCCTCTCCAGAGTCTCTGTTTCTCCCTCTGTACATGGGCAGACCATTACCCTGAATTGTTGGGTTGATCCAATGAGACAAAGCAGGCAGGAGAGCACTTGACAAACTGTGACCCTCTTGGGACTTACTAGTTCTGGTTCTCTGCATTCTACCTGCTTATAACCTCCTCCACCTCCGCATCTTGAAAGCAAAGCCCCTTCTTGCCACACCCCCTGCAGCCCCGCAGGCTGCCTTTGGTGGCAGTTTCCCTCTGCAAGATTGATTTTCTTTCTTTTTAACCTGGTTTTACCTGCATAAATGTGTTGGGTGAGCAGAGGAGCGGGGTGCGGGGTGCAAGGACCAGGTGTGACTTGTTTGGGCAGCAGGATGTCTGCCTCATCATCATTAAAATGCTACTGTTTATATGGAACACATACTATATGTATCAGGCACTATGCTGAGTGCTCTCTCTCGCCTCGTGTAAATGTCGCCATGGGAGGTATGCATTCATCCCACAGATCCTGAGTGCCTACCATATGCCCGGCGTTCTTCAGGTCTTGAGAATAGGGCAGTGATGGACGTACGTGGAATTCCTGACCTCGTAGATTATAGAAGCCCATGAAATTGGTGATGCCCAGGACAAGATAAGCACCCCGCATAGTAGGTTAGAGGTGAGAAGTGCTATGGAGAGAAGTAAGCAGAGAACAGGTACGCTGAGTGTTGGGTGGGGTGAGGTTGACAGTTGTAAATAGCATGATTGGGGAGGTGGCATTTGAGCACACAGTTGAACCGTGGTGATTTCTGGGGAGAGAGTGTTCCAGCAAACGGAACAGCACGCGCAGGGGGCCATGAGATGGGCCTGTGCCCGCCGAGTTGGGCAGACCGCAAGGAGAAGCGGTGTGTGGCCTGAGGGATGGGGACAGCTGGGGAGGAGGCCGGAGGTCAGTGGTGGGTCCAGGTCATGCAGAGCCTTGTGGCCCATCATGAGGACTGGGGCTACCATTCTGAGTGAGATGAGAGCCCTGCGGGGTTCTAAGCAGAGGAGGGATGTGGTCTAACTTACGTTTAAGAGAAATTCAAAATATTCATTTATTTACACTGTATTAACACACAATATCCACATTTCTAAAAATTGTGGTAAAATTCACAGAACATAGAATTTACCTTCATCATTTTTAAGTTCGTCGGTAGTGTTAAGTAATTCACATTGTTGTGTAGTCAGTCTCTCTCCATCTTACAGAACCACAACTCTGTACCCTTTAAACAATAATTCCATTAAAGCAAGAATGCCCCCACGCTCTCCTCCTCCCGGCCCCTGGCAAGCACCATTCTTCTTTCTGTCTCCGTGTGCTTGACTACCCCAGGCGCCTCCTGTAAGACCGTGTCTCTTTGTGGCTGGCTTATTTCACTTAGCATGATGTGCTCAAGGTTCATCCATGTTGGAGCAGGTGTCTGAATGTCCTTCTTTAGTAAGGCTGAATTACATTCCCTTGAATGTGTCCACTCCATCTTGTTTAGCCATGCGTCCAGCGATGGCCAGTTGGGTTGTTTCCACCTTTGGCCATTGTGGATTATGCTGCCGTGAACACAGGTGTGCAAATCTCTTTCTGATACTCTGCTTTCAGTTCTTTGGGGTGTGTACCCAGAAGCAGAATTGCTGGATCCTAAGGTAATGTTCTGTTTAATTTTTTCAGCAACTGCCGTCCTGTTTTCCTTAGGAGCTGCCCGATTTTACATTCCCCTAGCAATGCACAAGGGTTCCGATTTCTCTGCGTTCCCACCCACACCTCTTATTTTCTGTTTTTGGATAGTAGCCCTTCTCAGCGGGTGTGAGGTGGTATCTCATGGCGGTTTTGATTTGCACTTCCCTGATGATGAGTGATGTCGAGCATCCTCTCATGTGCTGGTTGGCCATCTGTAGATCTTCTCTGAAAGACATTGCCCATTTTGGGATCCGGTTGTTTTTTGTTGTTGTTAAGAATTCATCATCTATCTAGACATTAGCTCCTTATCAGATACACAATTTGCAAACATTTTTTCCCATTGCATGGCTTGCCTTTCTCCCTCTGTTTATTGTGTCCTTTGATGTCCAGAAGGTTTTTACTTCGATGTAGCTCAGTTTATTTCATGTGACTTTTGCCACCTATGCTTTTGGTGTCACAGCCAATAAATCATTGCCAAACCCAGCGTCATGACATTTCTCTGCTATGTTTCCTTTGAGGAGTCCTGTGGTTTTCACTCTTCTGCTTAGGTCTTTGGTCCATTTTGAGTTGGTTTTTGTGTATGGAATAGGTGAGGGTCTCACTTCATTCTTTTGCCTGTAGAGATCCAGTTTTCCCAAGAGCATTTGTGGGAAAGACTGTCCTTTCCCCCATTGAATGGTCTTGGCACCCATGTCAGAATCATTTCACATATACTGATAGACGTGAGGGTTTATTTCTGGGCTCTCTATTCTTTTCCACTTGTCTTTATGCCCATATCTCACTGTTTTGATTACCACAGTTTTGTAATAAGGTTTGAGGTCAGGAAGTGTGAGACTTCTAACTTGGTTCTTCCTTTTCACGATCATTTTGCCTTTTCATGGTCCCATGAGATTCCATATGAATTTTAGGATAGATTTCCCTGTTTTCTGGGGAAAAAAACCTCCCAGAAACAATAGAGGGCAACAAAATGCCATTGGGATTTTGATGGGGGTTACATTACATCTGTAGATTGCTTTGGGTTTTATTGACAACGATATTGAGTCTTTCGATCTCTGAACACGTTTGCCTTTCCATTTATTTGCCTCTTTACAAAGTTCTCTCAACAGGTCTGCTAGAGCTTTCAACACCCAGGTCTTTCACCACCTTAGTTAAGTTTATTCCTAAGCATTTTATTCTTTTTGACGCTATTGTAAATGGAACATTGATATTCTTTTTTGGATTGTTCCATGTCAGTGTTTAGAAATACGACTTATTGGGCGCCTGGGTGGCTCACATGGTGAAGTGTCTGCCTTCGGCTCGGGTCACGATCCCAGGGTCCTGGGATCAAGCCCCACGTCTGGCTCCTGGCTCAGCTGGGAGGCTGCTTCTGCCTCTGCCCTGCTCATGCTCTCTCTCTCTCTCTGTATCTCTGTCTCAAATGAGTAAATAAAATCTTAAAAAAAATAAATTAAAAAAATAGAAGTACCGCTTACTTTCACATGTTGATTTTGTATCCTGCAACTTAGCTAAATGTATTTACGACCGCCGGCAGTCTTTTTGTGGAGTTTTTGGGGTTTTCTGTGCATAAGATCATGTCGTCTGCCAACGGAGATCATTTTACTTCTTTCTCTCTGATTTGCATACCTTTGATTTCTTTTTCTTGCCCTGATTCATCTGGCTAGAACTCCCAGTGCTATGTGAAATGCAGGAGGCGGGAGCAGGCATCTTTGTCTTTCTTGTCCTTGACTTTGCAGGGAAAGCTTTCAGCCTCCCACCACTGCATGGGACGGTAGCCCTATTATGTTGAGGTAGTCTCTGGCTATTCTTAGTTTAGTGAGTGTTTTCTGAGGAAAGGGTGTTGAATTGTGTCAGATTCTTTTTCTGCATCACCCGATGTTGCTCTTGGATTTTTTCCTCTTTGTTATGTTAATGTGGTATATAGTACATCTGTTGGCTTTTGTGTCTTGAACCATCCCTGCATTTTGGCAGTAAATCCTCCCTTGGTCATGGTGTGCTGACCTTTCTAGATACCACCAAATCCTGTTTGCTAGTATTTCGTTGTGGATTTTTGACATCAATATTCGTGGGAGATGTTGGTCTGTAGTTTTTGCCTGGCTTTGGTTTCAAGGTAATGTTGGTCTCATACAATGAAAGTATTCCCTCATTTTCTTTTTTTTTTTTTTAAAGATTTTATTTATTTATTTGACAGAGAGGGACATAGCGAGAGCAGGAGCACAAGCAGGGGGAGTGGGAGAGGGAGAAGCAGGCTTCCCGCGGAGCAGGGAGCCCGATGTGGGACTCGATCCCAGGACGCTGGGATCATGACTTGAGCCGAAGGCAGACACTTAACGACTGAGCCACCCAGGCGCCCAGTATTCCCTCATTTTCAAGGTTTTGTTTTTGTTTTTGGAAGAGTTTGAGGAGGATTGGTGTTAATTCAGATTTAGTTATTTGGGTCGTCTTTTTTTCTTAGTTAATCTGGCTTAAAGGTTTGTCAGTTCTGTTGATCTTTTGGGAGAATCCACTCTTGATTTTGTTAAAATTTCCCATCGTATTTCTGCTTTCTATTTTGTTATCTCTGCTCCTTTTGCTAGCTTTGGGGTTAGTTCTTCTTTTATAGTTCCTCTAGGTATAACGATAGATTGTTGATTTCAGATCTTTCCCAGTCTTTTAATATAAGTACTTCTGGCTATAAATTTCCCTCCTATCACTGCTTTCTTTGCATCTGATGGTTTTTGGTATGTCGCGTGTTCATTTCCATTTGTCTCAGGGTATTTACAAATTTCTCTTGTGAGTTCTTCTTTGACCCATTGGTTGTTTAAGAGTGTGTGGCTTAATTTCCACTCACAGGGTTGGTTTCTAGTTTCACGCCATTGTGATCAGAAAAGATACCTAGTATGATTTCAGTCTTTGAAGATTTGTTAAGACTTGTTTTGTGCCCTATCTGTAATATGCCATATCCTGTATGTGCACTTGAGAAAAATGTGTTTTCTGCTCTTGTTGGGTCGAGGGTACTGTATGTCTCTTAGGTCTACTTAGTCTATAATGTTGTTCAGGTTTTCCATTTCCTTATTGATCTTCTGTCTGGTTCTGTTGACTTACCTTTTAATAAGATCCTTCTGGTTGTGTTAAGACGAGGCAGGGAGACAAGCAAGAGTTTACAGTGTGAATCCCGGAGGGACGTGACTTGGAGCAAGGCCACTTGGACCGGAGAGGTACTGATGGAGAGGATGAGAAATGGTCAGGCTCTGGGTTGGCAGAGCCAATGGATTTTATTGGCTCTGGGAGTTGGTACTGGGTAAAGGAATTTGCCTGAGATCCTACAGCTAGTAAGTGGTTGGGCCGGGATTTGAATCCAGGCCTATCTGGCCCCCAATTCTTAGTTCTTAATGAACCATTGCACTTCTCCAAAAGCACTCCCGACCCAGCTGCCTGGACCCCTCCCCCGCTTCTATTCCCAAGGGACGTCCGGGTCTGGGTGCTTGGCAAGCCCCCCTGGCAGGTTCTCAAACACTGGGTTGTAGGCCTGCATCACTGTATCCTGCCTCAGGAGAGCAAAGGAAAGAAGGAGGCAGGTACCTGGGGGCGGGGGGTGGGTAAATGTTCTGAGACCCTGTGCGCTTAATGGCATGTTGCAGAGGAACTCAGCCCCTGGAATCAGACAAACCTAGGTCTGTCTAAGCCTTGACTCTCCTCACCAGCCGTGTGACCCCGGGCCGATGATCCCACCTCTCTGTGCTTTTGTTTGCTCCTTTGACAAACAGGGATGTGAATGCTGCTGCCTCTCTATTTACCCACAAATATGGTGACAGGAAAGCGTTTTTTCAGCTAAAATAGTCTCCCAATGCAGAAGCCAGATCTTTCAAGCCACTTGTTCCTCTAACCGAATTTTCCCGGGCACCTGTGAGGTACGCGAGCCACAGTGATCCGGCCGAGTGCTCTCCCTCAGGAGGTCCACAGCCTGGTGGGGAGGATGAAATCTGTATCAGTCTGATGGGTGTTAGTAAAGCAGCCACCCTGGGAGCCCTGAAAGCAGGGGAATTTATTCTTCTGAGCCAGCAGTATTTCAGTCGGGACCAGAATAACAGTAAGAAGAGGCCAGGTGAGTGTTGCGGCAGAATGACGCATGCGTCCCGCTGACACTTAGCGCAGGCACCCTCTGCGTGGGGCTCGGTGCTCCGCACACGGTGTGTGTGACCTTGTTCAGTCTTCCCATAGCCCCTGGAGGCAGGTGCTATTCCTCTATGCCCTTTACCCAGTGAGAAAACTAAGGTTGAGAGAGGTGATGTGATTCGCCTGAGGGAACACAGCTAGAAGCTTAAAGGGGCCACAGGCTACGGCAGCTGGTGCTGAGAGCCAAGAAACCGGCCTAAGTCCAAAGTCCACCGGTAGCTGCTTCCTAGCCGTGTGGCCTTGAGTAGGCCAGTTGGCCTCCCTGAGCCTCAGTTTCCACACCCGTGAATAGGACCAGTTCCACGGCTTTGGCTGGAGAGCTTTCAGACTGAGAAATGCAGCCGGCCAAGCCCAGCTTGGGGGTCGTTCACGGGGAGAGTGCTGACTTGGTCGTGTGGGGCGGGCCCCCATGTGTTGCCCACAGAGTGGGACCTGGGGTGCTCTGAGTTCTGTCTTCCCCTCCAGGAGGCAAGCAGAAGGAAGGGAGAGAGGGGCATGGAGAGCCTGAGATCACTCTCCGATGGGGGCATTGCTGAGCTGGCCCGGCCGAAGCCGAGGCTGAGTGGGCCACGGGGCAGCCAGGAAGCCCACGGAGGGGGTTGGATTCAGAACTGCTCCTGTCACCCCCACATCACAGCCCTGGTGATGTGGAGCTGGGACCAGCATTGGAGGTCATCTCTTCTGACGTCCTCAACCTCAAGGTGGGGAAACTGAGGCCCTAGAAGAGAAATGCTTTGCTAAAGCCCCGTAATGACTCTGGGCAGAGTAGGGCCCAGAATCCAGCAAAGCAGAAGGGTATTCAGACCACCAGAGGGTCCCTTCTGTGAGCAGAGAGGCACGGCTGCCCTTTTAGCGCTGGGTCCCCCCTGCTGGGCGCATCAGTGGTGCTCAGAAAATATCTGTTGAGCATGTGAGGATGGTAGGAAGAGCACACAGCTGGGGAGTCAGACTCAGCCAGGAATTCTGT
Organism: Callorhinus ursinus; assembly: GCF_003265705.2. Classification (NCBI taxonomy): domain Eukaryota; kingdom Metazoa; phylum Chordata; class Mammalia; order Carnivora; family Otariidae; genus Callorhinus; species Callorhinus ursinus. The sequence continues at coordinate 139,574 of NW_027397134.1, forward strand.
CTCCACTCTTGGCCAGCTCTACTTCTCTAGGCAAGTTGTTTCAGCTCGATGAGCCTCGGTTTTCCAAAACGAGATCACAAACCCAACTGGTAGGTGACTGAACAGGGATTTGAACCCAGGTCTGCTAGGTTCCAGGGTCGATCTGTCAACTGTACCTTTCTGATTCTTTTATTTACTTGTTTCCTTCCTTCCTTCCTTCCTTCCTTCCTTCCTTCCTTCATTCCTTCCTTCTTCCTTCTTTCCGAAAATAGTTACTGAGCACCCGCTATGCACCAGGCACTGTTCTAGTCTCCGTGGATATAGCAGTGAACAAGGCAGATGAGACCCTGCCCCCAGGGAATTTATATCCTAGAGCAGGGAGACAGTAAGAAATACAGAGGACGGGGAGAGCGTAAGTACCCAGAAGGAGCTGTAGCAAGGTGTGGATGGGTCTTGTGGGGAGGTAGGGCTTTCTCAGATAATGGGGTCCAGAAAGGAGATGACATTTCGTGGGACACCTGAAAAGAAACCCCACCCATGGAGAGCACCCAAAAAAATAATTCTATAAAATGTGAAGTGTGGAGCTCTGACGGGCTGCAGGCCTGAGGCTTACAGAAGACACGGTGAGGAGGTGTGGAAGGAAAGCAGTTAACCAAACACCCCAGCTGGCCTGAGAAGGCTCGGAGGGGGCGACACAGCCCTCTGGGGTGGCCTCACCCTGGGGTGCATTTGGGTCTCCCCACCCCCCTCCAGCTGCCTCTGCCTTCCAGGTGAAGCAGATCATGGAGGAGGCCGTCACACGCAAGTTTGTCCATGAGGATAGCAGCCACATCATCTCCTTCTGTGGTGAGTCCGTGGCCCGTGGGCCTTGAATGTGGCTTCTTTCTCAGTGGGCTGCCTCAGGGGAGTGGCATCTTGGCAAGCGAGCCTTCTCATGCCACTTTTTTGCTTTGTGACTCCAAAGTTATTTTTTGGATTCCCAAGGAGCTCCGTTAGGGAATTTGGAAATACGGAAAAGTCTAGAGAAGAAATGAGGGGCCTGGCCTCTGCACCCCATGAGGAGTTCATCACTGCTGACGCTGGAGGGACTGACTGCCTTCCCCTCTTGTGGGCTCGGTGCATGGCGACCCACACCCCTAGTGATGCTGGTCTCGTCTCTGACGAACGGGCTCCGCACCCCTTCCTCGCCCTGCCTACAGCTGTTGCCTAAATAAATAAATAAATAAAGGGAGAGGATGAATGGGCTTTAAAAATATAGGGAATTAGGAGCCATCGACCCCTCCTGCGGGATCATGTCCAGCTTGGCTCAGCAAAGGAGGCGGGCCCGGGGCTCGGAGCATGACTTAGACTTCTCTCCTCGAACCAGCTGTGCTCTCAAAGTTTCCAGAAATAACCACGCTGTCAGGTTCTTACCGTATTTCTTTCTTTCTTTTTTTTTTAAAGATTTTATTTATTTATTTGACAGAGAGCGAGAGAGCACAAGTAGGCAGAGTAGCAGGCAGAAGGAGAGGGAGAAGCAGGCTCCCCACTGAGCAGGGAGCCTGATGTGGGGCTCGATCCCAGGACCCTGGGATCATGACCTGAGCCGAAGGCAGTCGCTTAACAGACTGAGCCACCCAGGCGCCCCTCTTACCGTATTTCCACCATGGCTATAGACGCAGGTTTTGCGTGTCCCCAGAGTCAGGATTCAGCGTGTATGTATAAGTGGGGGTGTTTCTTTCTCCCTGGAAACCTTTTTTATTTCGTGACTGGGGTGTCTTGGGAGGAAGGACGTGCTGTAATTTCTCCTCCCAGTCTTGGCCTCCTGGAGAGGCCTGAGCAAGGACACCTGGCCAGCCCTTCAGCTTCATCCCGATGGCTGGGCGCACCACCCATGGGAGCGCACGCCGAGACCTGGGAGCTTCATGATGTCAGCTCAGCCCCTTTGCAGCCAGGCAGACCTGGGTTCAAGTCCCTTTTCTGCCACTTGTTTGTTGGGTGACCTTGGCAAAATTTTATTTTTTTAGTGAGATATGTTTGTTTAAATTACATATATATGTATATTTATATACTTGTGTGTATGTAAGGGTGCATATATACACACTTACATGTATATGTGTATATATATGTGTATGTATATATAAATGTGAATATGGGAATTTATTTACCTATTTTTTTTTCTCTTGGACATCTCTCTTTGTAAAGAAAACGGGCATGTAAAGGCATGCCCATTTCAGAATGTGCGACCATACCTACCCGTTAAAGACTTAGAGGAATAGAAAGTGATAAAAATCATGGTAATCGTCTAACTTCAACCACAGTTTTGGGTTGAGAGAAGAAATGTGATGGCTCTGAATAAGGCCTGCAGGGTCTCCCTGAGGTGTCTCCAGTCCATTGTTCCTTATGAGCTGTTGCCGGAAAGAATCAACCAAGTCTCCAATGCCTAGATAATTAACTTGTTGCAGTATAGACAAATGAAAAGTGTTGTGCATGTAAGCAAAAATGAAGGTGTTTAGGAGATGCTTACCCAGCATATTTTAAGCCCGTGGGCAAATTAGGCAATAGAGTGGGCATTCATTCAAAGCCAAGTAATCACTGGGGCACCTGTCTGGCTCAGTCGGTAGAGCACACAACTCTTGATCTCGGGGTTGGGCATGGAGCCTACTTAAAAAAAATTGTAATAGGGGTGCCTGGGTGGCTCAGTCGTTGGGTGTCTGCCTTCGGCTTGGGTCATGATCCCAGGGTCCTGGGATCAAGTCCTGCTTTGAGCTCCCTGCTGGGTGGGAAGCCTGCTTCTCCCTCTCCCGCTCCATCTGCTTGTGTTCCCTCTCTTGCGGTCTCTCTCTCTCTCTGTCAAATAAATAAATAAAATCTAAAAAAAAATTGTAATTAAAAAAAAAGGCTAAGTAATTGCTAACAACAACAACGACCACAAAAATACCCCCAAACAAGTAATTGAACCAAAACTTCTCAGTATTTCTCCTCGTGCACAACATGACCCCGGCCACGCTCTTCACCGTGGCCTTCTGGCATTTTCCTTGTGTGGAGGGACGGCAACTAGAACACTCACTTCATGGAGAAATCCCAGGTTTTCCACTGGGATTAGGTAAGGTAAACCTCAACACTGGTCCGACACCAGGCAGATACCCAATAAGAAGTAGCTCTTACAATAGACTCACTTTTCCCATCGACATTGATTATGCTCCTATTACATACCAGAGTGAGTTCCCAGTCTGCTGTGTAAGACAGAAGGCAGGAAAATAGTTAATAGAGGCCTGCTGAAAGTACCAGAAATAGGATTGGGGCCATCAGAATGGCCTACACAGGGACTGTTTCCCAGGAGGGACCACTAAGGCCCAGAGAGGGAAAGCGATTTACCTGAGGTCACACAGCAGGTTAGTGGTAGAGCCCAGGCTACCACCCAGGGGAAACACAGATACTGGAAGATGATGACTGAGTCCTCTCTTCAAATTCTTCATGGAGGCACAGTGTTGTGAGCACACCTTGGGCCCAGGCCTGGGTTTGAATCCTGGTTCTGTCACTTATTTGCCGGGTGGCCCTGGGCAATTCAGTTCACCTCTTAGAGCCTCAGTTTTCACATCTGAAAAATGGGGGTGGTTTTTTCTTTTTCTTCCTTGGCTGTGGCGGAGATAGAATGAGATCCATAATGTCAGCTCTTACCGGGATCACAGTAATGACGTTGATGTGATTCTTTAAGCCAGATAAAGCTCGACAGTCCCGTGGTTCCAGTCCCTCCTCCCTCACCGGCAGGAGTAATAGCTAATATTCCTAAAGCACTTACTATGTGCCTGACTTTTCATGAAGTGCTTTCCATGCATCTTTTCCACCTTATTCTTTAAAAAAAAAAAGAGATTTATTTATTTGAGAGAGAGAGCACAGAGGGAGAGTGGGAGGGCTACTGAGCAGGGAGCCCGATGCGGGGCTCGATCCCAGGACCCCGAGATCACGATCTGAGCTGAAGGCAGACGCTTAACTGACTGAGCCACCCAGGTGCCCCTTTCCACCTCATTCTAACAGCAACCTTTTTTTAAATAAGATTTTTTATTTTATTTATTTGAGATGGAGAGAGAGAGAGGGAGAGCACAAGAGGGGGTAGGGTGAGAGGGAGAAGCAGACTCCCTGCCGAGCAGGGAGCTCGATGTGGGACTCGATCCCAGGACTCCGGGATCGTGACCCAAGCCGAAGGCAGACGCTTAACGACTGAGCCACCCAGGCGCCCTAACAGCAACCTTTTTAAGACACAGGTTCATACTATCCCTATTTCACAGATGAGGAAACTGAGACACAGGGAGGGGAAGTAGTTGCCCAAGGTCACACAACTGGTTGTGTGGTTCAGATCCACTGGAGAGGACATGAACACGGACAGCCTGACCTTGGGCAGCGAGCACAGGTTAACTGCTAGGCTCTCTTGCTCCCTTTTGTGGGAGCGTAAGGTAAGGAGGCATATGTGCTTTTCCCTATGAGGCTTTCACGAATTTTGTGATTCTGGGGCCTGCAGTTCTCTGTATGACTGGAGTGCTGAGCTGGGTGCAGGGGAGCGTGGGCAGAGCAGGGCCTGCTGACCGGTGGTTGTGTCCCTGCAGCGGCTGTGGAGGCCTGCGTCCTGCATGGGTTGCGGCGGCGGGCGGCTGGCTTTCTGCGTAGCAACAAGATTGCAGCTCTGTTCATGAAAGTGGGCAAGAACTTCCCGCCGGCTGAGGAGCTGAGCCGCAAGGTGCAGGACCTGGAGCAGCTGATCGAGAACGCGTGAGTGCAGAACATGGGGTATGGGCAGGGCACGCCTGCGGAGGATGGTCCATGCTCCTCCCTGAGCTGTGCGACAGCCTGCACCTCCTGGCACTCTCTCCAGTCTCCTTTCTGCTCCACAAACCTACCAGACTCTTTCCTACCCTGGGGCCTTTGCACATGCTGTACCCACCACTTGGTTCACATACCTCATCTTCCGTGGCTAGTTCCTTGTCATCATTCAGGCCTTCCCTCCGTTAAGGATAAATTCCAGCCCTCACCCCATTTGTCTTTTAGATCATTCCCTCTATTTACTTCCCTCTGGTTATCACCACCTGTATTTACTTGTTCATTTGTTTACTTGGTTCTTGTCTATCTCCCCCACTTGACTCTGAACTCCATGAGAACAGACAACTAAAATCTGTTATTCCCCATTATGTCCCCAGTGCCTGGACAGTGTCCAGCAGCTGGTAAAAGCTTAAGAAATGATTGTTGAATGAATAAGCGCCCCTTGGGAGCCAGACCCCATTCTGAATGCAGGAAGACAAAAGTTTAATGAAACCAATATGGTCACTGTCTGCATGGATCAGGTGTGACATTGAGGCAACCATTGAAGGGGAGCAGTGACTTCACTCACGTGTCTTAAGGGATGATTGTGTTTACTGGGGGGAGGCTTATGGCCTGAGTGTATGCACATGAGCGCCTTCCACCAGGGTCACCCCCAGAGTCCCGACTGTACAGCCAAAGCCTCCATCTGGGGCCTGGTCAGGGATGACACATAGGTTTCAGCTCCAATTCGTGCTAGACGCTGCCCCAAAGGACCTTGTTGTAAAAGATTCTGGAGCTGCTGTTAGGTTTTGTGGGAAAGAATGTGTGGATTGATTAGCCATGTCTGTTCTGGGGAAGAGAATAGAGAGAGGCACGCGTGCCGTGTTTGCCTTCTCTGCCACGGGTGATCACTTCACTTCACTGGATGGGAAATGGCCTTTGCCTTGCCTTTCAGGCCATGCCAGCCCAGAGCCCCTGGCCAGAACTGCATGATGGGCCAGCCTGTGGCTTTGGCATTGCCAAGTCCCATTTGGAATCTGACTCCTCGGCCACATGGTCTTCAGGTGCCTTCCAATCCACCTGTTAAATTCCCAGGTGTTTGCTGATAACTTCTTAAAGGGATGGATTTCCATGGGCCTTCCATAATATTGGGAGTGACTTTCTAAAGGAGGAATTAGAGATACTCATGCCAGGTGGTAAGGGAGAACCATTCATTCATTGATGCAGTTGCTCATCCATGGCAGATAGAGGGGGGAGAGAAAGAGAGGGGAAGAGAAGAGAAATATCACTGTGAGAATCCGGCTTGCCCATCAGCAGTTTATGAGAGTGTCTGTTTCACTGCATCTTCACACTCGCTGGGTGTTATGATTTTTTCCAACTCTTTACCCATTTGCCAGGAGCAGTAAGGGCTCTTGTTGTTTTAGTTGCCATTCCTTCATTTCCTAGAGAGGTTGAACGTTTTGCTGTTTGCATATTGGTCCTGTTGGATTTCCTCTTTTACGAATATTCATCCTCCTTTACTGGCCTTGAAGGCGAAACCAGATCCAGGGCCTCCAGGAGAATGTGCGGAAGCTGCCGAAGCTACCCAACCTGTCCCCACTCGCCATCAAGCACCTGTGGATTCGCACTGCCTTGTTTGAGAAGGTGCTGGACAAAATTGTGCATTACCTGGTGGAAAACAGCAGGTGAGCCAGAAAGACAAGACGCCTGTGTGTGCTCTGCCGCCACCTGCTGGCCCTCTTGGGAATTGCAACCTATTGCACAAAGCCGCTTTCTTTTCTCCCCCTTGATGTGCACTTGATTTGAAAGAGATTAAGTAAAGGCCTTCTGGATGTTTGCCTCTGAATTAGCCTAGTTTAGAACCTTGGGACAATTCAGGTACTTACTGTCAATACAGGATCTTCAGATTTGGAGTGGAGTGTAGGATCTTGCAATCCTAGGCATCTTTCTTCTTCCATGAATTAAGCCTACGGTCTTCTTGCTAACTGTGACCCTAGAGGAGTCATTTAGCTCCTCTGTCTCTGCTCTCGTTTGGCAAATGGGACAGGGATTGCTGGCCATTCTGAAGAAGAAGTGAGAAGGGGAGTTTTAGTGAGTACACAGCATTTTAGAAATAATGATACCTTTTTACATTTTCTTTTCCAGCTAAGACCAACCTGGTATAAAGGTTTTATAGTATGAGCCCTCTTGGCAAGCATTTACCCATACGTTCATTCATTCATCCAGTAAATATTTAATGAGCTCCTACCATGTGCCAGGCACTAACCTAGATGTTGGGGATACATTGGTCTCAACTGTCATGTTCAAAGCTTGGATGTAATGCTAAGAGCATGGGGGAGCCAGTGAAGAATGAAGAGACTCTTCATGGCCAGTACTCCTTTCCAACCAGAGAGAGAGAAGGAGGGAGGGAGGGAGAATATGAGGGAAATATCTGAGAATCTCCTCATCTTTTGGTGTGTGAAAGTGCCTGTTTAACCGCATCTTCACATGCAATGGGTATTATGATTATCTTTTATTCTCTGCCTGTTTGCTAGGAAAATATGCGTGAAAGCATAGAGCAAAGTGCTTCTCATGAACCTCATATTGTAGCAGGGAAAACAGGTAACTAGTAACTGGGATAAGATATGATGAGTATTCCAAGCCAGGTGGGTGGTATTTAATCTCCTCTGGGTGGTCAGGGAAAGTGTTCTGGAAGACATAAGTTTCCATTTGAAGGGCGTGTAGGCATTACCAGGAAAAGGGGTGTGGGGAAAAGAGTCTTCCCAGCAGAGGGAACAGCAGGTGCAAAGGCCGGGAGGCAGGAGAGGAACTGGAAGAAATCCAGGCCCTGGAGTCCAATTAATCTCTTCATCTTCTAGTAAATTGTGACACATCTTTGCCCTGTGCCCTAGCATGGATTCAGGGCCTCTGTAGTTATTGCCTTTGGCATATGACCTTGTATTTTCTACTGAATAAGTCAGTCAAAAGGAATTAGCGGTTTATTTCAGCTATAATGCCAACCTCTTTCTTCATCAAACTTATTTTTTTAGATTCACATAGAAGTTGTAACATTAGTACAGAGTCTCCTCTACCCTTGGTGATAACATCCTCCATAACCATAGTACAAGGATCAAAATAGGAGATTGCCATTGGCAAAATACTGTTAACTGAACAACAGAATTTATTTGGATTTCACTAGTTTTTACATACACTCAGTTTTTTTTCTGTATAGTTCTATGGAATTTTAACACACGTATAGTTTTGTATAACCAACACCACAGTCAGGACACGGAACTGTTCCAGCAAAACCTGTCACCCCTAAGGAGCTCCCTTGGACCACCCTTGATGGGTCACATCTTGCTCCCAATTCTACCTGCTATTTTTAAAGGCAGTATTCCCAAGGTTTATGATCAGGTAACTGGGCTGAATTTTGGAATGGAAACTGCGTGGCAGAGTGGAAAGTGTCTTGAAGCCTTATCTTCAGATTTGACGCCAAAACGTATAAGCTTGCTGCTGAGCATGTACAGGGCATGTCAGTTCTGCTTCAGCCAATATTCTGGTGGATCGAAGATTCCTCTGGGGTAAAATTACAATGATATTGCCACCATTTCACAAGAACTTCCTGGTGGCAAAGTCTGTGCTGTTGCCGTACAAGCAGGTCAACATTTAATCCTCCCAACAACTTGGGCAGGTGAGTTTTGTCATTCTTCCCATTTTACAGGTGAGGACACTGAAGCTCAGGGAAGGTAGTCACCTGCCCAGGGACACACAGCGAGGGTGGGAATGGCTGAGCCGGGCGCCCACTCATTCTGTCTCCCTCCGGATGCTGTGTTCTTCACCCCCTGCTGTAGAATGGGAAGAGGCAGGCTGGTTGGATGTAACCGACATTCACCTGCTGTGTGGCCTCCAACAAGTCACTTCCCCTCTCTGAGCCTGAGACCCCTCAGGAGGGTAGAACAAGGTCTTTTCCAACTCTAGAATTCTGTTTCTAGATTGTATGAGTTGACGAAGAATTAGAAGCCACTACACAACAACTCAAACAAAGAAACAAAAAGCAAAAACAGCACAAACATTGTATTATTGCCCGCATCACAAGTTATTTTGAAGAGCCAGAAGCCAGGGGGCACTCTTGAGCACATCAGGCCAGCAGCATCCACATTAGTTGTCTGGGCAGGAAGTCCTATTAAGACAGCTTTCCGGGGCACACCACAGCTAAAAAGCATCTTGTTGCCTCAGTAACATTAGAAGGGCAGACAACATCCAAGCCCCTAAGCGATTTGCCATCTGAAATGGAAGATGTGGTCGAAGTCAATAGAACCAGCCAGGAGCCACTTTGTAATCATTATTCCTGTTACTCGCATTCGGGCTGTATCATACAGCCATGTATTAAGCAGTTACGGGCCAAACATGGTGCCAAGTGCCTCACATCTGTTGTCTCTCTCAGAAAGCCTTCCAACAGCCTTAGGAGATATACTTTTATTACACCCATTTTATAGATGCAGCATCTGAGGCTCAGAGAGGTGACAAGAGGGAGACCTGCTCTTAACCACCAGGTCAGAGTCCATTGTGCGCCCTCTGCCGGTCGCCATCCAAACCTGCCTGTCCTTTTCTCTTGCTAGTAAGTACTACGAGAAGGAAGCCCTCCTGATGGACCCGGTGGACGGCCCCATCCTTGCGTCTTTGTTGGGTAAGTGGTCCAGTGCTCTGAGCTTCCTCTGGGCCTCTGGGCTCCGCTCACTGGTGCATCATCTCCCTCCAGCCTCCTCCATCAAAACGTACCTGTTCCCTGGCTCTGACTCCCTGGGGTCTGGTGCTGGCCTCTCCTTAGGAGGACCGTGAGGCATACTCACCAGCTGGAGGGGAGAAGCGGTGAAATCGGTGGCCCATCAGCGAGGGGTGGGGGGGTAGATGGGAGGGTGGACTGCCCGGGGCTCTGGATTCCCAGCCCCCGTATGCCCCGCAGTGGGGCCCTGTGCCCTGGAGTACACCAAGATGAAGACTGCGGACCACTTCTGGACTGACCCCTCGGCGGATGAGCTGGTGCAGAGGCATCGCATCCACAGCTCACACCTGCGCCAGGACTCCCCCACCAAGCGTCCGGCCCTCTGTGTGAGTAGGGGTGGGCTGCAGGGCCCTGGGAGGGAGCTGGGCTGGGTTCCAGACTTGGTGTGGAGGTGGGGAATGGAGTGGGGCCCTGAGGGTCAGCCCAGGCCTCATCCTCCACCCCCTCTATCACGGCCAGATCCAGAAGAGGCATTCGAGTGGCAGCATGGACGACCGACCATCCCTCTCTGCCCGTGACTATGTAGAGTCCCTGCATCAGAACTCCCGGGCCACGCTGCTCTATGGCAAGAACAATGTTCTGGTTCAGCCGGTGAGAGAGGTCTTGGGCCCAGATCTTCCATGGGTGGCAGGCAGCGGGGGGGGGGGGGTCTGTCTTCAGGTTACAGAGGAGGAGTTTCCTCTGGCTCCAGGTTGCTCATCCATTCATTCATCCGCCTACCCACATACCTGTCTCTTCATTCACCTACGAGTAGTCCATCTCTCCATCCATTCATCCATGTGACAACATTTCCTTCTATTTATCCATCCATCCATCCAACTATTCATCCATCCATCCATCCATCTTTATATCCATCCATTTAGTCATCCATCCATCCATCCACCCCTCTTTACATCTGTCCATTCAGTCATTCATCCATGCATTCATCCATCCACCTACCCACATACCTGTCTCTTCATTCATCTACTAGTACTCCATCTCTCATCCATTCATCCATATGACATTTCTTTCTACCTACCCATCCATCCATCCATCCATCCATCCATCCATCCATCCATCCACGTATCTATCCACCCATCTTTATATCCATCCATCAACCCATCTTTACATCTGTCTGTTCATCCATCCATCTTCATATCCAGCCATTCAGTTATCCATCCATCCACCCACCCATCTTTACATGCATCCACCCACCTATCCAACTATTTGTCCATTTATCTTCCAATCTATCTCTCCACTCACCTGTCCACCCAGCTGTCTATCCATCCATTCTCTCTTGTTATCACTCACTCATTCAGCAGATATTTGTACTGAACCTTCTATGAACTAGATGCTTAGGATATCAAGATAAACATCTTCATGGTTAATATTTATGGAGCACTTCCTATGTGTCAGACACCATGCTAAGTGCTTTTAACTGTACTAACTCATTTAAAGCTCACAACAACCATTTGAGGCAAAGAGTCTTATCAAAGGTGATAACACTGAGGTGTGCACAGTGGGGAGGAAGGGGCAAAGTTATGCTTTGAATTCAGGCTGCCCACTGTGAGAGTCTGTATCATTTATCAGTTACCTTCTCTGCCCCAGGACTGGTCCAGGCCCCAGAGATGGGTGGTGAGCAAGGCACATGAATCCCTGCCCTCAAGCGATAGATATCCCCTTTGCTCTTCCCTTCCTGAGACCACCTGGATCAGTGTGGTATTTGGGCTCAGTTAGGAGGAAACAGAGGGAGAGCTGCTGGCCACTCCAGCTCTGTGGTCACAGTTGCGATCACTGGGTGACCCTGAGCAAGTCACTTCTCCCTCTGAGCCTTAGAATCCTCATCACAGGGGGTACAAGATCCTATCTCCTCAGATCTAAGAAGCTATGAATTTAACACGCCCCATTTTTAAACATAACCATCAGGAAGTAAAAAATGCTATTAGGTTATATAAAATGTTTTCTCACTACTTGGAAATTTTATTTTACACTTTTTAAAAAGTTTTATTTTATTATATTAGTCACCATACAGTACATCATTAGTTTTTGATGTGGTGATCCTCGATTGTATTTTACACTTTTTGAAAAAGCTCTTTGAGACTTTATCTGGATATACTTCTTTTTTAAATCATGCATTATACTTGTAACTACACACAAAGGAACATATAATTATTTTAAAAGATTTTATTTATATATTTGACACAGAGAGAGAGACAGAAATAGTGACAGAGAGAGAAAGCACACAAGCAGGGGGAGTGGCAGGCAGAGGGAGAGGGAAAAGCTCCTCGCTGAGCAGGGAACCCTCATGTGGGACTCGATCTTAGGACCCTGGGCTCATGACCTAAGCAGAAGGCAGGTGTTTCACTGACTGAGCCACCCAGGCGCCCCAAGGGAACATGTAATTGACATTTGTTAGTTAAGATAGTCCTAAAATGGGGCACCTGGGTGGCTCAGTCGTTAAGCGTCTGCCTTCGGCTCAGGTCATGATCCCGGGGTGCTGGGATTGAGCCCCGAGTCAGGCTCCTTGCTCAGCGGGGAGCCTGCTTCTCCCTCTCCCTCTGCAGTTGCCCCTGCTTGCGTGTGCACTCTCTCTCCCTCTGTCAAATAAATAAATAATATCTTAAAAAAAAAACTGAATTGAAGTAACGGCGTCTGAACAGCTAGGCCTGAGTTTGCATGAGATTGGGCAGTGGCCACTATGTCATGATCGTGAGATGCCACTCATTAGGAGACGCATCCCCATTTCAGGTCCATTAAAATGTGAAACCCATTCATGAAGTAGTGCTCCATCATGGGGCTGTGGGCATGTGTGGTTAAATGGGGACCATGCGTACGATGCCGAGCCATGCTTGGTGCACGCACTAGGTGCTCAGTAAATGTCAGCTGTCTATCTCCATGTGTTGTTTGGGTGAATTTGGTGGAGAAGTTGCCTTCTCTAGGTGTGAGGCTTGACTTCCCTCCCTTACACCCCACTTGGGATAAAGCAGAGTGAGCAGGTGAGAAGTTCTGCAGGCTAGTTGGGAAGACAAAGGGTCAGGCTGCTGGTCAGGGAGTATGGTGTGGGTATTGGGGAGGGGGATTCTGGAAAATTTCTGTGGATGGGATAGAGCTCAGCTGCCCTCTTTTTCTCCCTTAAGACTGGCCAAAATGATGCCAGATAAATGCCTTCTGTGAAGGAGAGGGTGGTATTGTAGAGGGGTAGAGCCCCTTCCTGATTCTAAAGAGCCGCCAACCCCGCCCTTGCAGCAGGGCCCCTGGACCTTGGTTGAGGGGGGGAGGTGGAAATATGAAAGTGAGGGGAGGCGGGCAGAGAGCTTTCATAGCTGGATCTACAGAACCCATCCTGGGGGTTGGTTACAAACTGCTTTGCTTAGCATGGCCGCCTGGAAGGCAGGATCTTCCAAATGGCCATGGCCTTGGAGGGCGTGACCCCAGCCTCTTGGTTCTGATTATGCCTCCTAAGTCAGATGGGCTGGGGTCCGTGATCCCTGTGACTCTGGCGCCTTGACCAAGCCTGCGCCCTCTCTCTGCAGAGGGATGATATGGAGGCTGTGCCAGGGTACCTGTCCCTGCACCAGACAGCTGACGTCATGACCTTGAAATGGACGCCTAACCAGCTGATGAACGGGTCGATGGGGGACCTGGACTATGAGAAGAGGTAGGGTTCTGTGTCCCTCTCCTACCCTTGACATGGGGGAAGTTTGTGCTCTGTCCTTCGTGCCCTGGCCCACTGCTCGGTCTGGTTGTTGCAGCTGCTTGGGTAGCTCATTGGGAAGATCTAGAAACCAGCTAGAAAAATCTTAGGGCATGGGAGTTAGGCAAACCCTGGTCAAAACACCCAGAGGGAGAAATCTTAACAAAGATCTGGGAAGCCTGCCAATGGCAAATATTCCCCCATCTGCAGCCTCCCTTCTCATCACTCAGTCAAGAAGGGAAGCGGGAGGCGTTGGTTGGTGGGCATCTGGTCCAGGGCTGCGTCTCCCTGTGATATCCTGCAATCTCTAAGGCTCAGCAAAGGCTTTGGGGTCATGCTCCGAAGAAACTCAGAAACCACGGATTCCCTGCTGCAACCCCTTCTTCCTGCACAATTAGGGAAGGGCCCTAGAAGGAACACAAGCAGAGGGAAGGCACTGTGCCAAGTGTGGCCAGCCAGATTATTTCAGCTTGAGGAGTCCTGGCAGCTAGATACAAAATAAGGGCTCTTTTCACGGAACAGAAGCAGAACACCATTACCGTGTTCTGTTTCATGTTAGGCTTCAGTGTGAGGAACCTCAGGGCTTGATGTGATTATTGCTGTTCTCTAAGCTGAGCACTTCCTGTGCAGAGGTGGCCATCTGTCTGCAGAGACAGTCAATGGGAGGTACAGTCCATTTTAGGCTGGGCCACATAACTCAGCTCCTGCCAGACTCCAGAGTTTCTGATCAAGGAACTCTCCCCGAGGAACAGTGCGAGGCCGAGATGCCCTTGGCCCGGGACGGTTATTTCAGCCCTGTTCATCTTAAACCCTAGCCCTTCCCTGACTTCCCAGCTGAATTTGGATCACACGGAGCCCTGAATCTCCTTCGTAGCATTTGTAAAATCGTGCTCACGTAATACATTGTGCCCACCTATTGCTGTTGCATTCTAGACCTCATTTCCATGAAGGCAAGTAATCTTTAGTCCTCACGTCTTCTGTCCAGCACCTGCCACCCATCCTGGCACGAAGCCAGTGCTCGGATAATCTCTGTGAAACAAAGCAGGGAAGTCAGGGGACCTGGATTCGTTCATCAGATATTAATGGAGCACCTGCAGTGTGCTAGGCGCTGTGCTAAATACCACGTGACCCAGCAGTTCTACTCTAGGAAGCTGTTAAAAATACGTAAAATGAAAACGGAAGCTCAGCTCTTGCTCCTTCCCAGCTGAGTGATCTTGGACAGTGAGCTTCACCTTCCCGAGCCTCAGTTTGTTCATCTGATGTAAAATGGGGATGTGGTAGTGGAACCTCCGCGCACAGGAAAGAGTCCCTTAGAAAATGCAGGTAAAGCTTTTAGGCGGGAGGCTGGAACCTGGAGGCTGTTGGTGTCAAGTTACACAGCTCCAAAGGAACTGGGGCCACAGCTCCTCTTCGTTGGTGTCTGGTGGTAGTTGGAGAGTTGCTTTGTTTATTGGGCGCCCTAGGGTATTCACCATTAACTCTGAATATTCTCTGAACATCTTGCAGATGTGAGCAAAACCCAGTCGCTGTCCAGTTCAGCACCTCTCGGGGAGACAGGAGAAAACAGACCATTGCCACCCTAGGTGATGGGCACGATGTGGGAGTCTGGGGAAGGACCTCCTGGCCAAGACTCACATGCAAGGGGCTCCATAGAGGCTGCTACTCTGAAAACCCTCGTGTGCTTGGCTGCCCTCCGAGGACATTCCCTCCATGGGCCCTGGCAAGGCTGACTCTGGTGCAGACCAGTGCAGGAAGGTCCCTTAGAGAGCTTCTCTTCCAACTTCCTCATGTTCCAGCTAGGAAAACTGACACCCAGAGAGGAGAAGGGACTGATTCTGTGTAGTTGGTGGAAGTAGGATTTGAAGTCTGACCTTGAAGCCTGTGTTGGTTCGGGTCCTTTCAAGATGCGGGTGCGGACAGAGTTAGACACGCGAGAGAGCTGTAATGTGGAGGCATCTGTGCAGAGTGAAAGGGAGGAGCAGAGGAGGCGGGCAGGACCTTCAGACCACGAAGCTGGTCTGACCCCTGTGAACAGGGAGGGGAAGGAAGGAAGGGGTGGGAAGAGTCTCAGATGCTGCCGTTCTTAGAATGTTCCGCCAGATCCATTGGGAGTCCCTGGGCTAAAGTTAACCTTTATTCTGGGGTACCCCTATCCTGTGGGAATAGGCCCACACTAACACCCCCATGTGCTCAGCCCTGGCTGAGAGCATCCCAAGGGAAGCGTGGCCTTGGTGCAAATGTGTTGGTGGATCCAGGGGGCGGCCTCTGAAGCTGTTGGTCAGCTCTGCCCGCCGCCCCCCCCAGCAAGATCTGAAGGATACCTGCTCAGTGCATTCCCCGGACCACACAAAACCCCAGTTCCTGTGAGCCCCACCTCCATGGTCATCTAAGGGGAAAAGTGATCTGTTTCAGGACAGCAGTAGGCTTTGATCTCCAAAGGGAAAACCTTAAGTATGTCAGCACAGAGATCATTTACCCAGTACTTTTTTTTAACGTATTAGCACTATGTTGAGCCCTTCAAATACATGATTCCACTTAATCATCACAACAGCACTCTGCGGTGGGTAATTATTATCACCCATTTTACAGAGAAGGAAACTGAGGCTCATAGAAGCCCTCAAGGCACACTGCTGGGACCTGTAGGATCAAAGCTGTTGAATGGCTATTCTAACCATATGGGCGCACGGTGGCCTCACATTGGGGTCTGAGTCAAGACTCTTAGGTACCAGTGACAGGGAACCAAACTCAGGTTGACTTAAGCATTGGCTCCCATGAACTGGAAAGTTCTGGGGTTGTGGCTTCAGGCATGGCTGGATCCAGGGACACAAATGATAAGGACCTGAACTCTTCCCATCTCTCGGTTCTGCTTTCCTATGGATGCCATTGCCAGGCAGCCTTTTTCTTGCCACGGCCCCCTCCATTTCCAGACTTCTGTCATCTTTGCCCCTACTCTGCTAGCAGAAAGGAGCATCCTTTCCCCAGTTTATTCTAACATGACTCCAACAGTTGAGCCTCATGGGTTCTGCTTGGGTTGCGGGGACATCCCTGAACCAATCACTGTGGCTAGAACAGTGGAATATGCCGGGGTCAGATGGCCATTTCTGGAATCCTGGCATAGAGGGTGGGTGGGTGGACTCAGCCTCAGCCACATGGACTGGGGGGGAAGGGAGGAGTGTTCCTTAGAAAATTGGGGTGCTGGGACCAGAAGAAGGGGAGAGAGATTCTGGGAAGCCTGGAATACAGATGTTAGAGACAGATGGGTCCTAGTGAGAAGGGTGCAGGAGCCCACGGGTGTGGTCTTCTGGTCTCCTGGGCCCTTTGCCACGATGAGGTGAGCAAGCATCCTGTGGACCTAACCATCCCTCCCCTTCTAGCGTCTACTGGGACTATGCCATGACCATCCGCCTAGAGGAGATTGTGTACCTGCACTGCCACCAGCAAGGTAGGGACCGTGGGGGGAGCACGGGGCTGGGGTGTTCCTTCTGGCTCCCCTGCCTGGCCCCACCTCCTTATTACCTGTGCAGCCTCAAACAAGTGACTTCTCGCTGAGCCTCGGTTTCCCCATCTGTAAAATGTAATCACAACAGCACCTGCTCCTGGCGTTGTTGTGAACCTCCTGCGACGTATGATAAGAGCTCAGCACCAAACCCATGGTGTTAGCTGCTGACACGTACTGAGCTCCTGTGGTGTGCCAAGCAGGGCTCTAAACAGCTTGGCACAAAGTCACACAGCCTGGAAGCTCCCGAGTTTGGACTTGAAATCAGGTCTTTGTCATTCCAAAGCCTATGCTCTGAAGATCTGGGATTAATGAATAGGGTTCTCCCTTAAAGCTCAGAGAAGGTACATTTGGAACAGAGAAGGCCATCCTGCTGTAGAAAGCAAGGGATCCATGCCCCACCAAGGCACAAAATATTAAGCTTATTTAGTGAGACACACCTAGGTTCAGATCCAGGCCCTACTGTGCAGCCCTGGGAAAATTACATAGCCTCTCTGAGCCGTGGTTCCATCATTTGTAAAATAGACAATAATGGATAAACCTCATAGGTCTATTTTGAGTATTCCAATAAGACACTGCCTTTAACGTGCTGTGCTTACATACAGTAAGTGTTCAATACGTGCTAGCAAGTCACATATTGCTCTGAGAAGCGATAGGTCTGAAAGCCTCCATACAAAAATAGGTCGGGTTGATTCATAGAGCGTGCTTGAGGGACATCGGATGTTTAGGGACATCATTTCTCTTTGGTGGGTGACTTCACGGAGACCAACCATACTCTTCTGGACCACGTCCTATACTACCCGGTCAGCAACCATGGCAGGTGGGATTTAATAGGCTCAGGGGAGGTAAAAACTGCCTTTGACCTTCTGCCCAGGCCTTTCCCAGAGCCTTGGAGCAGGTCCCTGGGTCTGGCTTGGCATGCCTGGGGGGATGTGTGTGCCGGGAGGGCCCCATCCCCATGCCTCATAGTGACTTCCCGCTGGGTCTTCTCTGGCCGGGTCATGGTGGCAGTGGACAGCGGCGGGACAGTGGTGCTGGTCAGCCAGGACGGGATCCAGAGGCCGCCCTTCCGCTTCCCCAAGGGAGGCCACCTCCTGCAGTTCCTCTCGTGCCTGGAAAATGGGCTGCTCCCTCATGGGCAGCTGGACCCTCCACTCTGGTCTCAGCGGGGAAAGGTGAGTGATCGCGGGGGACCCAGGGAGGCTGGAGTGGGGGTCAGCCATGGGGAGTGGTCATTTTTTTAAGAGAGAGAGAGAGAGGAGCGTGCACACGTGCACAAGTGGGGTGGGGAAGGGGTGGATGAGAGGGAGAATCCCAAGCTCGGGGCTCAATCTCCCAACCCTGAGATCATGACCTGAGCTGAAATCAAGAGTCGGAGGCTTAACCGACTGAGCCACCCAGACGCCTGGGGAGTGGACCTTTCTTGCCCGTGGATCCTTATGTGGCTTTGTGAGCACATACGTACCCCACTGAACCCCTCAGGCTGTGCAGATTGTGAGGACAGGTATATCCCAAGGACTATGCAATGGGACACGTTCTTTCAGGGCAAGGTATTTCCCAAACTGCGCAAGCGAAGCCCTCAGGGTTCCGCCGAGTCCACGTCTTCAGACAAGGAAGATGATGAGGCCACAGATTACGTGTTCAGGATCATCTACCCCGGCATGCAGTCTGAATTCGGTAAGCTGCCCCATCTCTGGGCCCCCTGGATCCACCGGTTAGCTGTTAATGAAAATGATTCCAAGTGTCCGGGATTAGAAGACAAGTGGTCTGGACTCTGGGGCCAACGGGGCGGGGGGCGGGGGGAGGACCTGAAACCGGGAAGTTAGTATCTCGGTTCCCCCCAAATGAGAACCACGTGCTACTTGGCTTAATAAAGATGCACCTGACCAGGAGGTGGCGTGGGGTACTGGCCGTGGGCTCTGGAATCCTGGTCCAGAGGGGCAAGTCACTTCACCCTCTGTGTCTTGGTTTCCCCATCTGCAAAATGGGGATGTTCACAGCACCTGCGTCGTAGGGCCCTTGTGGGGATTAAATGAGATAAGGCTCTTGGCACAGAACACGTACGTTTTAGCCGCTACCACACCGTTGTTCTTTTACTTAGCTATATTGTCAGGATTCGATGAGTTAAAGAGCTGACCAACGTCAAGTCTGTAGAATAAAGTCCCGCACCCAGTAGGCCCTCAGTAAATGACCGTGAAAACTGCAGAGGGGAAGCAAAGCACCGGGAGGCGGCACACGGGACGCTGATGTATGTCCAGCGCTTTGCACTGCAACTGCCTTGGTGTAGATGCTTGGTCAACGCAGACTGTTGCTTTCACGGTCATCATTACCACGGGGTCATCATGAGGGTTAAATGAGCTAATGTTTGAAAAGTTCTCCAAAAGAGGCCTGGCATTTATTAGGCACCGTATGGATGTCTGTTCAGCAACTCAATATTAAGCTGTAGGTTCCTTCTGTCCACCCCATTTTATTTAACCTTTGTGGTGGCCCTGTTGTTCCATTTGATGGGTAACAGCTCTGAGCCTCCCCTTGCTTTAGTGACCACAGCCGGGCCGTGAGAGACTCTCTTGAAAGCAGATGTCCTCCTGGCAAGGGTGGGCTAACCGTGCCAGGCCAGTTCATGCTCTGGCTCTCATCCACCGCTGAATTGGATCAGGGGTGCAGGGCAGGCTTGGCGGCTTGTAGGACGTCAGGCAGCATCCCTGGTCTCCCCCAACTAACCGCCAAGTAGCAGATCTGCCCCCACCCTGGCCACCAAGTGGTGACAACCAGAAATGTCTCCAGGCACTGCCAGGTGCCATCTGGGAGCACAATCGCCCTCGGTTGAGAAAAGCACACATCCCTGCGTTCACCTCCGCCCCTGCAGTGTGGCCAAGTGACTTGCCCTCTCCGGATCTCATTTCCTTGTCTGTAGAATCAGGAGAACAGCACCTCCCCAGCCAGGATCTTATTCTGAGGAGTCCGTGTGATGGTGTGTCAGACACCTCATGTGAAATGCCTGACAGATGCTCAGTGAGTAATAGGTACCATGTGTGGAGCGCCACTGTGTGCCAAGCCTGCCTTTGTCTCTCCAAAGTTGTAACTAATTTAACCCTCACCACCGCCCTCCTAGGCAGGTGCCAGTGTCCTCACCGACCCCCGTTTTTCAGAAAAGGAAACTGAGGCCCAGACAGGTTAAGAAACTGGCCCAGAGTGGCACAGCTAATCCGCAGCGTGGTTGGAATTTAAACCCGGGCGCCCTGGCTCCAGAGATTGTGCCTCTCACAACC
This sequence comes from Callorhinus ursinus, assembly GCF_003265705.2. Lineage (NCBI taxonomy): Eukaryota > Metazoa > Chordata > Mammalia > Carnivora > Otariidae > Callorhinus > Callorhinus ursinus. The sequence continues at coordinate 159,526 of NW_027397134.1, forward strand.
ACTCCTTGCGGATTGTTTTCACCCGGATGCGGGGATATTGTGGTTTCACCCGCTTCAGCCCCAAGCTCAGATTCAGCCCACATGGCAATGGTGCCCCATCCATCCTTGGTTGATTTTTTTTTAGGGGCCTGAGCCCCTCAGAGCTAACACAATCAATCATGTATGGTTTTCATCTTTGAGAACAAGGAAGTCCTTTCTGAAGAAGTGCCTAAATCAGAAATGGGCAGACTTCTTCCTGTCGTCCAAATTTGGCCCACTGCCTATTTTTGTAAATAAAGTTTTATCGGAACACAGCCACGCCCATTCATATCCATATTGTGTGTGGCTGCTTTCACACCATAGCAACGGAGTGGGATTATTGTGACAGAGACCGTGTGGCCCACAAAGCCAAAAATATTTTCTATCTGGCCCTTTATAGAAAATCTTTGCAGATGCCTGCTTTAAGTAATAAGAGAGAAGACTTTGGCCCTGTGGGGAGGGATGACGTGGCCATAAGCGGTTCTAAACCCCCTCTCAGTGTCTTCTGGCCTCTGTCGTCACCACCTGGTCCTTGTGCACAGAGGCAGAGACGAGTTCTGAAACATGGAGACAGGTTCAGAGTCAGAGGAGGGCATTTTCAGACTCCTGTGTTGCTGGGACTGTCTGTACCATCTGGCATGGTAGGCGTGAGCCGCGTGTGGCTCCCCAGCACTTGAAATGCAGTGAGTTCGAATGGAGATGTGCCTTAAGTGTAAAAGACACACTGCATTCTGAAGATTCTGCAGCAACAACAGAAAAGAATGCAAAAAAATCTCACCAGTAATTTTATATTGATTCTGTATTAAAATGGTAATGTTAGGGATACACTGGGTTAAACAGAATATATTGTTGAAATTGATTTCATCTGTTTCTTTTCCCCCTTTTAGTGTGGCTACTAGAAACTTCTAAATTAAGCATGTGGCTCAGGGTGGATTCCTATTGAACAGAGCTGGTCTAGGGCAGGGTCGACAAATTGGACTGAATAATTGTGTGTTTGGTGGGGGGGGGGGGGTGTCTTGTGCATTATAGGAAGGTAAGCACCATCCCTAGCCTCTACCCACTGGATAAATGCCAGTTACATCTAGCAAATTCTCAGGTTATGATGACAAAAAAATGTCTCCAGACATCGCCAAATGTCCTTGAGGGGCCAGAATTGCCCCAGTTGAGAACTGCTGGTCTAGATAGAGCATGGATGATGTTGCGGGGGTATCAGTGAGGGGAGTATGAATAAGGTCGGGGTCTGATGCCCTGGGTCGGAATCCCAGCTCCACTGTTTGTTCGATGGGTGGTCTTGGGCATGATGCTTACATCTGTGCTTCAGTTCCCAAATCTGTGAAAGGGGATAATAATAGTACTTGCTATCAGTAAATGATAGCGGAAAGAGAAAGGGGACCTTGGTCAGAAAGAGCTGTTAACGCCAATTACCACCTGCTGGGGCTGTGGGTGGTTAAGTACTGTTGTCATTCTGAGCCTCCGTTTCCCCTTCTGCAGAATGGGAGAAGAGGTGCATCCCTTACGGGGTAGGATGATAAAGCAATCCCATGCCTGCACAACAGCCAGCACATAGTAGGGCATTTTATAAACATCAGGCATTCTTTCTTCCTCGAAGCCAACACAGTACATGGGAACTGTGCAGAGCTGGGCAGAGGAGAGGTAAAGCCCCGAGGAGTGGGTTCCTTGGCTGTTTCAGTGTTCTGCCCACCCCAGACATTTCATTTCACTGGTACTTTTTGTTTTTTTGTCTCAAGTTGCTCCTGACCCCCTGGGCAGCACTGCCCCCAACTCCGAGAGCCTCGCCTGGACGGTGGTTCCTGCCGGCCGGTCCGTGCTGGTGGTGGCCAGGGGCAGTCAGTGGGCGCAAGCCAGATGGGACGCCACCCTCCCCAGGCCGAGCCTGAAGCAACAGCCCCCCAGTAACGTCTGGGCTCCTCCCACGCCTGGGGCCGGGTGCTGGCCACCTCTGCCATGTTGTCATTTGAGTCTTGGTTCCCCGGGGCGGGAGACAAATGATGCCGTCACGCTGTCCAGCCTCCACGTGGCAGGATGCAGCTTGGAGTGTTGTGGGATCCGTAAGGAAAGGGTCCACTGGTGATGCCGGTGGAGTGTGAGGGGCTGGGGCCAAGGCATACTGGCCACACCTTGCTGAAACTGATCAGTGCTTCCCTGAGATTGGCAGAGAACTGGGGATGCTTTTCTAGAACATTTTACAGGGGCTCACTGGTCTTTCTTGGCCAGCTCATCAGTGAGTCAGCTTGGGGAGGAGCTTTCTGCACTACCCATGGGTAGAACTGCCCTGTCAGCTACTGAGCTCTGATGACAAGTGGCCCTGGGTCCACAGCTCCCCCCACCTTGCAGCCCGAGGGAAGAGGCCAGGGATTGCCAGTCGTCCTTGAGGGGGGATGGCCTATGGGGCAGATGCGCACCCTTCTCAATTTCCTAGGTCAGCGCTTGGCAACCTAGGGCCCACAGGCCGGAGACAACCTTATTCAGTATGACCCATGAGCTAAGAACGGTTTTTACTTTTTTTTTTTTTTTTTTTTTTTTTTAGTGATTGACAAAAATCCAAAGCAGAGTAATATTTGCGACCTGTGAAAAATGATATGAAACTCAGATTTCAGTGTCCATAAAGAAAGTTTTATTGGAACATAGCCATGCTCACGTGTTTGCATCTTGTGGATGGCTCTTTTTGCATTCTGACGGCAAAGTTCAGTGATTTGTGATCGCGGCCAAGTGGTTCAGAAACCCTAAAATCTTTACTGCCTGGCCCGTGACGGAATATGTTTACTGAACCCTGTCCTGGAGAAAATAAAATGTTTGCACCTGTCTGGAACTGCCAAGAGGCCAGGAAGTTAACGGCAGAAATTGTAATGTGTGAGTCACCGTTGTGTTTGTCCTGCAGCTCTGCAGACGGGGTGGTTTCCATGGAGCTGGGAGAGAAGGCAGTGAGGGAAACTCTTAGGTGCTGTATCCTGGGAGCCTGTGATCAGGAGTCACCAGTATGCGTGTTAGGAGATTGGTCATGCCCTCTTGGTTCTCGAACGTGGTGCTGTTATCAGCATTGTTTTTTGCTATACAGACTTAAGGCCTGTATCTCCAGGAGGTTTAAATTCAGTAGGTCGGGGGTGGGATACAGGCATATGGCTTTTTAACAAGCGCCCCTCCCCACCCCCGCATGACTCTGGGTGGGAGTCGCCCACCTGCTTGAGACCCGTTGGTGGAAGAGCCATATGGCTCAGGATGATGGACAGTGCAGGTGGCCTCATCAGCAGGAACTCCATTGAGTCCCTTGCCCTTGGGTGCCCTGCCTCATGTGTTGAGTTAGGCTCCCTTCTGTCTCCCCATTAGAGACTCTCTCTCCCAGAGAGTCTATCTCTGGGGACTCAGGACCATCAGCCTTCCCCAGAAGCCCCCAGCAGGCTCCTCTTCCTTCTTGTCAGCCTCCCGTGAGGACACTTGAATGACAACATGGTGAGGCTCGGCCTCCTGCTCTGGGACTGGGTCTCTTTCCTTGGCTCTTGTCTCTCTCTCTCTTTCCCCCCATGCCCCACTTATTCCTCTCTCTTTAGCTGTCGTCAGCTCTGCCTGTCTGCCGAGGGCCCCAAATCTCGGTGGTGGCTTTCACTGGATCAGATGGGCTCAAAGGTCTGGGTCAGATGATGATTGGGGTCGCTGTCTCCGACTATCACATTCAGGGTCTTTCCCTGTCCCTGTGCTGGCCTAGGGGCAAGCTGCTTGCTTTGGGATGAGGTTTCTGTGACCCACACGGGCTTAACCGGGGCTCTTGCTCCATCCCTCGTGTCCATCACAGTCCCCCAGGACCTGATGGATGTCTCCGTGAGCAACCTACCGCCCCTATGGCAACCCAGCCCCCGGAAGTCCTCCTGCTCATCCTGTTCACAGAGTGGCTTGGCCGATGGTGGCTCATCCAATGGGTGCAACCATGAGAGGTATGAGGGCCTTAATCTGTGGGTGGAGGGTATGGAAGGATTTGCCAAAGATTTATAGATGCCCATTTCTTGCCCAGCACTGAATTCAGAGGAGGAACATAGGCTATGGACTCCTCGAGGTCTGGGTTAAATCCTAGCCTCGTGAAGTCCTAGCTATCGGAGCTCCCTTCCATGTATCAGTCAGGATAACCAAGGTAATGTTGCAGTAACAAACAGTCCTGAAATCTCAGTGGCTCAGTACAACAAAGGTTGATTCATCGTGCATACTGTGTGTCTATCGTGGGTCGGCTGGGGGCTCTGCTTGCCCCACATTAAAGGGCCTGGCTGATGGAGCCACACCATCTCGAATATTCCCAGTCACAGTGACAGAGGGAAAGGCAGCTCTGGGGTGCCTGGATGACAATGAAATGCTCCACCCTGAATGCAGCACATACTCTTTCTGCTCACACCTCATTGACCCCATCCACCACAGGCCATGAAGCGCAGTCCTATCATGCTCCTGGAAGGCAGAAACTAGAAATACTACTCACTGCTAACCACACGTGCCTCAGTTTGCTCCTCCGCTGAATGGGGATACAAATGCTTGCTTTGTATAGCTATCGTAAGGACAAATCAGATACTGGTCTAACATGGCCAGCAGGTGGGACCCAGCACCTGGCAATGTTCAGTAAGTGATGCTTCTTATTTTATTGGATAAAGTTCGATCCCCAGATCATCTCTTTCCTGGCCCATAGATCTCGTGTGTCTTCAGGGCTGCGCAGTGCAATAATAGGACTGGTCTTGTTTCCCAACTGACGCCACATGGCCTGGCTGGGGATAATGGAATCCCTTTTTCCATGCCGGGCCTCTGGCCCAATGGGTGGTCCAGTCTTCAGCCATAAGAGCTTAAGGGGTGGGAGCTGACATCACATTTTTGCAGTGATCTAAGGCCTAGCTTTCAGCATGTGGTCCAGAAGCAGAATCTGCATTTAACAGGATCCTAAGATCATGTGTGCACTTTTCAGTTTGAGAAGCACTCTTGTAACCAGAGAGTCTCTCATGTCTGTGTGCATCAGAATCACCAGGGGGAGGTGACACTGGTTCCGAGACAACTTCCTTAGGGGTCCTGATTGAGTAGGTCTGTGCAGGGCCCAGGAATCTGCACATTGGAGAAATTCCAAGTGATTCTTGGGCTATGGTCCATGGGCCATTGAAAAATGCTGTTCTAACCTAGTACGCCCTCTCATGGCATCTGCTTACACACCTGTAGTGACGGGGAGCTCACCACCTTTCAAATGGCCAAGTCCACTGTGGGACAGCTGTCTGTGTTAGGCTGTTCTTAAGTAAACTGAGCAAGCCTGAGTCCCACCAACCTGAGGGCACAATGAGGGTGATTTTAATGTTTAATGCCTCCATGTGTGTAACTGGAGTACTTTAGCCATGCCTCCTTCTTGTCTTTTTGAGATTTCCTGGGTGTCCCCCAGATGTCCTGAGAAAAAAATATGCAGATATTCCTCCACTCTGTTCTCTGCAAGGACGCACAACACTCCTATCAGCAGTCCTTGATTTCCCCAACAGTGCTGGGGCCTTTACTCCCCTCTCCTCTTTCAGCCAAAACAGCCCCCCTCCAATTCCCACACAAGAAGGAGCTCTGAGGCATCACCTGCCTCACAGTCAGCCAGACTCTGAGTCCTGGTTTGGCTCAGTTTGGTTTAGCTGGCTGACTTCGGAACTCCGAACTCTTTGTGCAAGTGACAGAAACCCACTTCAGACTGGTTCAAATACAAAAGAAAATCTCGACAGAACTGAGGAGTCTAGAGGTGCGATGACTTCAGGCACCGTGGGCTCCAGACGCTCAGAACACAAATCTCTGTTTCTTCAGCTCTTGCCTCTGACTGCCGCTGTGATACTTTCATTCTCGGGCAGGCCAGGTCCCCTGCAGGGGCAGAGCTGGATCCCAGCAGCTGCTGCCCTACATCCCTCTGGCTTAGGAACTCAAGCAGAGAGAAGAGTGTGTATTTCCCTGGAGTTCCAACAAAATTAGTCTGGGGTTCATTCTCCTTGGCTCAGGTTGGATCACATGACCACCTCTTACGCAGTGCCTGTGATTCCAGCCTGAGTCCCGTACGGGGTCGAATCAGCCCCATCCAAACCGCAGAGAGCTGGGGAGAGAGTGACCCCAAAGCTGATAGGAGAAGTGGCGGTATGGGTAGAAACAATAGTCCCCCCAGAGTCCCCTTGGCTGGCTGGTTTTAATCTGCCCCCTACAGGTAACGAGCTGACCTCCTCCAGCAAACGTGGGCTCTGGGTGATCTTTTCTAAGTGTCCTCTCTCCCTCCACCTGCAGGGCCCCGCTGAAGCTCCTCTGTGACAACATGAAGTACCAGATCCTTTCCAGAGCCTTCTATGGATGTGCGTATTGGCCTCATTTGCCATTGTGGTCTACGGGCGCATTTCTCAAATGCCTGTTGTATGGCATCCATATCGGGGGAAGGAGCCTGGCTCTGGCACGTGAACCTCAGCTCAGATGTGTCTAGTTTTAGTGAAGTTACGTGGACTTCTCAGAGCCTGAACTTCCTCAACCAGAGACTAGGCATAAATTTTATCTCTGGGCTCTCAGGACAGCCAACGACGAGGCTCCTCGGTAGCAGGGGTGTGGTTAGTCACCATTGCATCCTCGGTGACCACCTTAGAGGGTTTGTTCTCAGAATTAAATGAGAAGCATGTATAAAGCCCTTAGCACCTGGCATTACATGTCACAGGTGCTCAGTAAAAGTCAGTTCCCCTCACCTATGGGCAGAAGCAGAAGAGTAAGGAGAAGTTAAAAATTAAAACAAATACAGGTATTCTGATTATTTCCATTTAACACATGGGGAAACTAAGGCACAAGGAGGCAAAGTGACTTGTCCAAGGTCACACAGCTAATACAGGACAGAGCTGGGGCTCAAACCTAGGCCTGCCTGACCCAAAGGCTGCTGCTGCTGTTGTTTTCCACTCTGCTGTGTTGATTCTTAGCACGTTTTATTTTCCCAGCCTCCCAGCCTGGGTCGGGGAGATAATATGTCAGAGATTCTAGAAAAGTGTTAATATATCCTGCGTGGGCCTGCAGAATAGCAGTGCCGGCCGTGTGTGCCTGAGTACCTGGAGAGGCAGGGGGAGCGTGAGCTCCCAAGATCAGGGTTTTTGCCTGTTATCACCCATCCCCAGTGCCTAATGCAGGGCCTGGCGTGGAGCAGGCCCTGGATGCATATTTATGGGACCCAAATGGAAGAGCTTCCTGGAGGATGGGGTGGGGGTCGAGATGGATCTTGAACAGTGTTAGTGCATTCAGTGGCTCATCCCTGATGGTGGTTGAGAGCCCAGGTTCTGGCGCTATGCAGCTTGGGTTCAAATCCCAACTCTGCACTTCCTAGCAGTGTGACCTGGGCAAGAGACAGAAGCAGTCTGTGTCTCAGTTTCCCCATCTATAAGATGGAGAAGGTAGGAGTACCTGTTTCATATGGTTGTCATGAGAATTTAGTGAGTTAAGTATGTGAGCTCGGGGCAGCTCCCTGGCACGTAGTACGTGCTTGTGTGTTAGCCATTTCCTCCCCTACTCCCTCTCCCCCCTCTCCCCCCCTCCCCCCTCCCCCTCCTCCCCCTCCTTTTCCTCTTCTGCCTTGTCCTCCACATTGTTGGTAGGGGCCAGTCCTCAGGCTCCGGAAGGCCCAGGGTCCTCTCTAGGAGTTGATAAGGGAGAGCCAGAGGGAGGGGGCACAAAGCAAACACAGGCTAGCATTTGCTGAGTGTCTCCTGTGTACCAGGCACTATGTCCTCCATGTGCCCAGCTGAAGGGCAGCAGGTTGGCAGGCATTCCTTTAAGAATGCAGGGCCATCTCTGAAAGCAAACCAGGTGCATCTCCCAGGGCCTTCTTTATCCGGCTGTACTTTGAACAAAAGTTGTCCACCTCTGCCATTCTCCTTCTCTCTTGGGATGGATTGGAGGCACCCAGAGGCACAGTGAGCCTGTGAGGTCACTTACTGCCTCCTGCCCCTGGATTAAATGCCTTGGTTTCTGGCAGAAGAGGTAATGTCACCCTGGCCCAGGCTGAGAAAGGTGATTGGACGTCCCCAGGCTCACACAACTATTAAGCGGTCAAACCAGCAAGGATTTTGCCCCTTGGAGCCTCTTCCTCGTCTGGAAGAGAGGGATGATGGGATTTTCTAGGTCATAAGTGTTCCATGAGACAGGGCAAGGTAGGTTGGATGGTGGATGATGGCTTCCCTCCCTCCCTCTCCAGGGCTTGCCTACTGCAGACACCTGTCCACTGTGAGGACCCACCTGTCAGCCCTGGTCAATCACATGATCGTGTCTCCGGACTCTCCCTGTGATGCTGGGCACGGGCTGACGGCCAGGATCTGGGAGCAGTACCTTCAGGACAGCACAGTAAGCCTCGGCCTGGCTCAGCCTGGCTCAGCCTGTGGTGGGGCAGAGCCAGTGGGGGGACCATCTGGTCATCTGAGCAATAGACCCACCTGCTTACAGGGACTCGAGGCTATGACACCTTTGGGTTCTGCGTACACAACACAAAGACCCCTCCCTTCTTGAGAGTTCCAAGACCCACAGCCTGCTTCTGCCCATAGGGGTTGAGGATCCAGGAGGATGGAAAGTATGCATGATCGTCTAGAAGGAGTAAGAATGAATCAGTCACCAAGCACCAGCTGTATGCTCAGTGCTGCAAGGGATGCTGTGAGTCCTCAGGAGGAAGGGACTTACAGTGCAGTTGAACTACTTAAAATGACAAAAGTAGCTAAGTCAGAGGAGGCAGCTGGGACGAGAAAAGTCCACCATCCCGCAGAACTCTCCCATCTCTGCCTCAGGCCTGAGAATCCTCCCATTAGATATTCCACCTGGAGACAGATTTGTAAGATTTTCTTATTGGAAGGCAAATGTCCCCAAAAGGAAGATGTTTACATTTGAAAAAAGTGTCCTGGTCAAAGTGGGAAACAAGATGAGTCAACCTTTTTTGTATCCAGAACTTCCTAGAACCTTGCCTAGGCTGATATGCTTTGTCGCTCTCAAGAAACGGGGTGGCTGGGGTGGGAGAGCATATGGAACAGTCCCTCAAATGTATGGGGCCACAAGGTACCTTTGTTGGAAAAGTACCTCCCATGGCTGGTGTGGAAGGCAGAATCCATTTTGATAGACACTAGTCTAACCACCACCAGGAGCAGGCATTCAGAAGAAATAACCTGATTCCTACACGCGGGATGAACGCGGTGGCTCAGTCCACTGGGTGCCTTCCCACCCGGGCCCTGGGGAGGGCCAGGCTGGTAAGCACTTGGGTCAGCTTGGCTTCCTCATGCTGGGGAAAGGTGCTGTTCTGTGTATTAATTTGGGAATGCTGGGGGACTCTGGGAAAAACAAACTGGTTCCCAAACCTGGACAAACAGAAGGGTTGTTGGACTTGTTTTTTTGCCAAAACTAGCTGTTTTTCTAAACGACAGGAGGAATGCCTACTTACTGTGACAACTCAAACAATGAAGAATGCAGGTGGATAGAACAAAAATTGTTTAGATACCTTCTTTCTGCCACAGAGCTCTTGTTCTGATCCCGAGTTAATGAACAGTGTCAGTTATGTAGAGACCCTGCCATATATTTCTTCTGCTTATACATCCATAGATACATCTACGTAGGTATATCTGTAATTCTTATTCTTTTTCAATTGTGTTTGTATTTTAAGCAATAACTTCATTTTATATCAAAGACATCTTTCAGATCTCTAGGTGAAATACTGAATGCTAGCTCCTTAGCATCTGACAGATGAGTAGCCCATAATTTATTCAAATCTTCCCCTAATGATAGACAACTGGGCTCTTTCTCTTTTTAAAAATTATTTCAAACAATGCTTCAGTCAACATCTTTATAAGCACATATCATCCTGACCAGTGCTTTTATTCAGGGGTAGATTCCTAGAAATTAAATTGATATGCATTTAAAATTTAAATAGACATACCAACTTACTCTCTCAAAAAAAAAAGTCATAGTGTTCATAATCCCCGACAGCCTGGGAGAGTGCACATTTCCTGAGGAATTCAAAAGATTTATAGACTTCTGGGCTCCACTCCAGCGTTGCTGATTTAGCATCTCTGGGAGTGGAGCCCAAGAATTTATATTTTTTGAAAGTTCCCCAAAAGCTTCTAGGGATCTCCCCAATTTGGGAGATACTAGTCTAGGGACAAGTTGGTTGAAAAATCAGTCAAAAATGAATATTTTTCGTCTAACACTTTTGCAACCCTTTCACAAACCGGCCATATTTTTACCTTTCTTGGTTGCATTGTTGTATTAGGGTGCACTGAGCCACAGTAACAAATAGTCCACACTTTTTTAGTTGCTTGACATCATGGGGTGTATTTCTTGCTCACTGAGGAGTCCTAGGTGGGCATTCCTGGTGAGTGGGCATCTGTCCTCCCTCCAGAGGTTCAGGGGTCTCATGGCCCCACCATCCTCCAGAGCCTCATGGTCATCTGCCTCCAGGCAGCAGAGGGGAAATGGAGAGTCTGAAGGGAATATACCGGCTTCTTCAAAGCCCTGGCCTGGAAATGGCTTATATCACATCCTGTCACATCCCACTGGCCAGTACCTTGTCACATGGCCACCCCTAACTGCAAGGGAGGCTGGGAAATGGAGTCCAGCTGTGGGCTCCAGGACCCAAGCAGGTGGATTTTTGAGGAAGAGTTTACAACCCCAGCCACAAATAGTTCTCTGATTTTTAAACAGCTTTGACAAAGCTGTCTGCAGAATACAAATTAAAATTTCCAACAAAGACAAAAGAGTGGCTGGTTTTGCCATTGTCGTCGGGCACATCTAAGATGAGCATTAAGATGTAAAATCAGTGGGATGCCTGGCTGGCTCAGTCAGTGGAGCATGCGACTCTTGATCTCAGGGTTGTGAGTTCAAGCCCCACATTGGGCATTGAGCTTACTGTAAAAAATGTGAAATATGCTTGTAATTTTGGAATATTAAGAGAGAGGAGGAAACAGAACCCCACTACCCTTCAGGATAACTTTCTAGTAGTCATTGGTGCTTTCCACACACACACACACACACACACACACACACACACGAACAGATAGAACCTGCTGGTCCCCCAGTGCGACTAATTATAACTGCAAAGCCTTTGCCTGAAAATGAATGTTTAAAAAGAGGGCAAATCTATTGGACAGTACAGCAAACAGTTGTTAAAGTCACCCTAGTGTGCCCAGAAGTTATTAGTGCATGAAGAACCAGCTGGAAATGTTCATTTTGGATTGATTTGCTTTTAAATAATTTTCTTTGAGCTGAGTCAAGATTAATAACTTTGAGATAATGTTGCCACATCAACATAATGCACAAAACTGACTAAAAATTAAGTAGAAATGTTAACTCATTCTATACTGACCTTTTGGGTTTTTTGCACAAAATGGGTTCACACCAGATATGTTCCGCATTTTGGTTTTTTTCCCACTTCACAATACACTTTGAACATCTTTTTGTGTAAGTTCTCATGGATGCACCTCCTGCCCTTTCTTCTCTTTGTTGGTATTCCCATCTGCGGGTAGTTGGGGGTTTTCCCATATGTTGCCAGGATGGATATCCCGGTACACACGGCTTTGCTTATTCACACCATGATCTCTAAAGGCCACGTCTGAGAAGTGGGACTGCCAGCTCACAGAGCCCTCCTTCTGGTTTTCTGTTGACCAAACCCTTTACTTCCTCCCGCCTACCACAGAGTTACGAGGAGCAGGAGTTGCTACGCCTCATCTACTATGGGGGCATCCAGCCGGAGATCCGCAAGGCCGTGTGGCCCTTCCTCCTGGGCCACTACCAGTTCGGGATGACAGAAACAGAAAGGAAGGAGGTTGGTTGCCCCTGATGGGCAGTGGGGTCTTTGGCAACAAAAGGAGCCAGGTACTGTGGGGCTGGGGGTGCTCTGGTTTCATGCTGGACCAAGATGGGACAGGGGAACATGGGGGAGCCAGGAAGCTCTGGGGCAGGGCTGTCCAGTAGAAATACAATACAAGACACAGATACCATTATTTAAAATTTTATTTTGGGACATAATTATAGATTCACAGAGTTACAAGAAATAATGCAGAAGAAACTCGTGTATCCGTTATCCAGTTCCTCCCAGTAGTAGCATCTTAAAAAAAGTATAATACAGTATCACAACCAGGGCATTGACGTGTGTGTGTGTGTGTGTGTGTGTGTGTGTGTGTATCACCACCACAGTCAACATACTGAACATTTCCAGTGCTACCAGGGTCTTCCTGTTACTCTTTTTTACCCATACCTCCCAGCCTAGCACTTGGCAACCACCAGTCTATTCTTCATTCCTGCAGTTTTGTCTTTTTGACAATGTTGTACAAATAGAATCATGTAGTATGTAACCTTTTGGGATTGACTTTTTCACTGAGCGTAATCCTCTGGCAGTCTGTCCTTTCCATGGCCAAGAGTTCTATGGTGTTCCATGGCCTGGGTGCATCACAGTGTGACTATCCACCTGTTGGTGGGCAGGTGGGCTGTTTCCTGGTTTGGGCTATTATAAAGCAGCAGTGAACATTCGTGTTTTCGTGGGAGCGTAAGTCATCATTAGATGCTCAAGAGTACAACTGCTGAGACATACGGTATGCATGCTTAGTTTTGGAAGAAACTGGCAAGCTTTTGCAACGGCTGAACAATTTCTGTTCCCACCAGCAATATCCAAGTGATCCACACCTGCATCCTCCCTGGAGTTTTGGTCTCATTGCTGTTTTTTTTTATGTTAGCCACTCAGGCAGGTGTAAATGATGTTCCATTGTGGTTTTAGTTGGCATTTCCCAAAGGGCCAGTGATATTGAACATCTTTGCACATGCTTACTTGCCACCTGAGTATCTTTGGTGAAGTGTCTGCTCACGTTGTTTGTCCATTCTCTAGCTGAATTGTTTGGGTTTTTACTGTTGGATTTAGGAGTTCTTTATATACTCTAGATATTCCTTCTTTGTTGGATAAATGGCTTGCAAATATTTTCTCCCAGTCTGTGTCTTCTCTTTTCATCCTCTTAGTGGGATCGTTTGCAGGACAAATTTCTAAATTTTTGATGAGGTTCAGTTTATCAATTTTTCCTCATATACATTGTGCTTTTTGTGTCGAGTCTAAGAATGTTTTCCTTAGCCCTGGATCCCAAAGATTTTCTCCTATGTTTCTTTTCTCAAAGTTTTATAGTTGTACATGTTACATTTAAGTCTGTGATCCATTTTTTTTTTTTAGAACATCTTAAACTTTTAATCCTTTCTTTACAGGTTACCTAGACCACTTTTGATTAAGAAAACTGTAGAAAGTTAGTAACTGCCACAAGCAAATGCCAGGCAGCCGCACGTGTCAATTTTCCACAGAGTCCTGCTTTGCGGGGTGTCCGCTCACACTCGCTGGAATCGATCACGGCAGAGTTTAGTCCACAGGTCGCTTCTCCCTGTATTTCTTTGTAAACTCTTCAGCATTCTTACAGAATTTTTTACGGTCCTTAGAGTATTCTTCAGCTAGGTCAGCCCGAAGTGGGTGCTTGGGCTGGGGGTCGTTCACCAGTGCTATGAGGGACTGGATTTCTTGGTCGGTTTTGGTTGCTGGCTTCCAGTTTTCAGCACTAATGACTGGCAGACAGACCTGCCTCTTTTCTTCGATGTTCGGGTGATAGATCTTTGTTTTAAATGTGATCTTCGGTGGTTTGAATGGGCACTCTGCTGGAAAGTTGATTTCGATTCTGAAGGCCCCCTTATCATATGGAGGGTTGTCAGGAACAATAAGCCCTTGCCAAGTCAATACATTAGCTTCATCAACCTGGATGTTATGGAAGTTCCACATTTCATTCCACATTTGCGGATTTCTTCAAGCTCCGTCATCAGCCTCCTGCTGGCCGCCATCTTGGATCTGGTGCTGCTGCTTTCCCCAATCTGTGATCCATTTTGAGTTCATTTTTGTATACAGTGAGTGGTTTAGGTCAAGAACATTCATTTTTTGGCCTGTGATGTCCAGTGGTTCCAGCACCATTTGACAGAAAGGCTATCCTTCCTCATTGAATTGCTTTTGTGCCCCTCTCAGCAATCAGTTGGGCATATTAGTGTGGATTCTCCATTAGGTTCCATTGATCTAATACCACCCTGCAATGAGTCACCTTCAGCTGATACCACACTGGAGCACCTATGTTAATCTTAAATGTTCAGTTAATGTTTTAGTAGTCCTGTTTTGAAAACCGGAAAGAAACAGATGCCCACAAAACTTTTAAAAATGGTAAGTTCCTGAGAAGTTACAAAAACTATAATAAAGAGGTCCTGCCGTACCCATCAATCGGCTTTCCCCAGTGGAAGCATCACCTAGAACAGTAGCCCATTACCGAGGGCCAGGACATTAACACTGGCACAATAGTGCTCACTTAACTACAGACCTCACTAGGATCTCACTGGCTTCTGCATTAGCTCTTGTGTTCGTGTGTGTGTGTGTGTGTGTGTCTACATCATTTCATCAAGGTGAAATTAATTTTAATATACTTTATTTAACCCAACATAGCCAATATATTACCATTTCAGCGTGTAATCAATATAAAAATTATTGAGAGACTCTACATTCTTTTATTTTTTTTTAAAGATTTTATTTATTTATTTCAGAGAGAGAGAGAAAGCACATGAGGGGGGGAGGGTCAGAGAGAGAAGCAGACTCCCTGGCGAGCAGGGAGCCCGATGCGGGACTCGATCCAGAGACTCCAGGATCATGACCTGAGCCGAAGGCAGTCGCTTAACCAACTGAGCCACCCAGGCGCCCCTCTACATTTTTTTGTTCATACTAAGTTCTTAAAACCATATCCATGTACCACCTGTGCTGTTGTATATTCGTCAATAAGTTGACTCACTGTGTGTAGAGCTTATTTAAAAAGATAGTTGATATCCCTGCATTCAGTGGAAAACTGCCATGACTTGCCATAATAGAAGGAAACCGTAAAAATAAATAGGATATGACAAGAAGGTATAATTCAATTCCACACAGATGCCGTAGCCTGACTGAGGCCTGCTCCTTCGCTGTCAGAAAGGGGGATTATGAAGCATTATAGGAGGTGTCAGGACACTGTAGCACCAGACTGACCTTTCCCATAATCGGAAAAGTTAAAGGGGAGCTAGAAATAGAAATCACACTGTGATTCCATATGATAAGACCCCCGTGCCAGTGAACTGTCTAAAATCGTCTCGGGAAGAGCAGAAGGCCCCCGCCATGCTTCACCCCTTGCCTGCTGGGCTCCTGGCAAACAGGAACGGCGTTCTGGGGTGCCAGGCCCCGTGCTTGGGACCAGGGACCCGACGGTGCATTAGACAAGGTCCTTGCCAGTTTAGTGGGGGTTGTGCAGAGTCCGATGGAGGCAAACCCAGGGGTTGTAAGAGCGCACAGGAGGTACCTCTGCCAGGCAGAAGGCTAGCTGCTCACTTTCCAGGCAAGAGGGGTGAGGAAGGGCCTCTAGGAAGAGGGGCCAGCAAGAGCAAAGCCCGAGGGGAGACTCGTGCATGATGCGGGGGGTGTGTGTGTATCTGTGTGGGTTTGTGTGGGGAGGGTGGGAAGTGCATGGTGGGCATGGTGGCTGGAGCATAAAGGGCAGGACAGTGGGGGTGACAGTGAGAGGTGGGGCTGGGGAGGAGAGAGACAGGCTGCCGAGGGGCAGACGCGCTGGCGGGGCAGGCTGGGACAAGCAGGCACCGGGAAGGAGGCTACCGGGGTCGTCCTGGGGCAGGGCCGTGGAAACCTAGCCGAGAAAGGCAGTGGGAATGGGGAGGTGTGCTGGGACGAATCTTCTGGAGGTCAGTGGGCGGGAGGAAAGGCCTTTGGCCAGGGTGGACCCTCAGCCTCTCTCTGGAAGCCCTGAATGGCTGAAGGACACTCCCCACCCCTCCCAGCCCGGCACGGTTCAGGCTCTCTGCCCTCTCTCTTTGTGCCCCTCCACACCCTTACTCAGATCAGCTCGCCTGCCCCCACTTGTGCCCAGAGGCCTGACAGATTCAGAGCCTCAGTTTCCTGGGCTGTGTATCAGGAACAACGCAAGCTGCCCTCTGGTCTGCTGACATGCCACAAGGGAAATGCTTGAAATCTGTAATCCTTCCGTAAGGCCATTGCAGGAGTAAAGGGGAGAGGTCAGCTGTGTTCATCTTTGTATCCTCTGCTCCTGGCCCTGCACTGGGCACATGGGAGGTCCTCAGTAAATGTGTGGAGGGAGTGGATGGGTAGATGGAGTGGGGCATCCTGCTCATCTTGTTTCCCCTATGCCTAGTGTGGTACCTAGCACGGTGTAGGTACTTCCGAATTATGGGTAAATGAGCGAATGAAGAAGAAGAAAAGGTAATAAGGAAAGAAACAGTCCTCTCACTTCCGAAGCCCCTAGGCTTAGTACGCAGATACTTGAATGTATGAATGAATGAATCGACTAGGGAGGGAGGGAGGGAGGGAGGAAGGGAACATGGAAAGAAAGAAGTAGCCTTGCACACATGTGTGTATCCCCAGGGCCTAGCCAGTGCCCTGCGCATAGTAGGCGTTCATTTAATATCCACCGGATGTCTCATGAATGATGGCTGGGTGTCTCTGGGGCTCAGGGTCCCAGGCCAGAGCTAGCATCCTCTTCTGGCTTGGGCTGGCTCTCCCCAGGGGTGACCTTGCCTCTGCCCCGGCAGGTGGACGAGCAGATTCACGCGTGCTACACGCAGACAATGGCCGAATGGCTGGGCTGTGAAGCAATCGTGCGGCAGAGGGAGCGGGAGTCCCACGCGGCTGCCTTGGCTAAATGCTCGTCAGGGGCCAGCCTGGACAGCCACCTGCACCGGATGATGCACCGGGACTCCACCATCAGCAATGAGGTGATGGGCGGCACCCATCTGGGAGCACAGCGGGGCAGTAAAGGCCAGGATCTGTGCTGTTTATTGTAGGAATGGTGACGGCTGGGTGTCTGGAGCCGTCACCCCCGGCATTTGTCAAAACATGGAGTTTGACAGACCTGTGTTTGAATCCAACCTCACCATTTCCTAGCTGTGGGGCCTCAAGCAAGCACCTTTACTTCTGGGCCTCAGTTTCCACATCTACAAAATGGGAACAACCATTTGCGTAGGGGAGGTTTGTGTGCGGCTCACGTGAGATAGTGCCTACAAAGCGCCTAGCACAGTGCTAGACTTTCATGTATTCAGCAAATGCTCACTGAGTGCCTGCCGCGTGCCAGGAATGTTCTGGAATGTCAGGAATAATCCAGTGGCCAAGTCAGACCTCTGGGCTCTCACAGAGCCTCCAGTTCAGCAGCCCAAAGAAGGAGCTGAGAAGAAAGTTAACTTCTCTTCCCCAGCGATGTATCCTCATCAGGTTGCCAGCAATCACGTTGCATAGCATTGCAAGCAACCACCCAAAGTCAGCAACTTCTAACAGTAAACACTGAACGTACACGCATGGGTCTGGCTCAGCCGAGCACCTCTGAGCGGGGCTGGCTGGGCTTACTCTTGTGCCCACTGTCAGCGCCTGGTTAGCTAAATGGTTTGTTGATCTTCGCTGGGCTCTCTCCCACGTCTGGGGTGACCGGCTTGTGCGCCCCATGTCCCAACCCCCAGCAGGCTGAGCTGGGCACGTTCTTGTAGTGAATGCAGATCATAAAGAGACAAAGCGGAAATACACACAAGGGCTGGTTAAACCCCTGCCCTGGCGAGGTTGCTGACATTCCCCCTGGCCGAAGCAGGTGACAGGGCCCAGCCTTGCAACCGAGTATGCAGGAGTTAGAAGTTATAGGGCAAAAGCATGCAGACAGGGGAATAACAAAAAATCAGGCCAACAGTGCCAACCAGTCACTCGGAGTTGAACTTATATATTAGCCAGAAGTCTCAAGTACAGGGCAGTTAAAGGTAGGGTTTTCCAGTTGCAGGAGTGGGAGGTGGGGTCCTGTGGGTGCTGTGCGGCCCCCAAGGCTCCAGGGAACAGAGGGAGACCCCCCCTTCTCATACAGATAGGAGGCTGAGGCCCTGATAGGACTTGCCCAAGTCAGGAATAGAGATGAGACCACACTTGCAGAATCCCTGCTTGAGCTGAGGGGCAGGGGCCCAGAGCTGGGTTGCAGCCTCACCCCTGCTGTCTCTGCCCCTTTTTCTATCAGTCCTCCCAGAGCTGCAGTTCCGGCCGGCAGCATGTCCGCCTGCAGAGTGACTCCAGCAACAGCACACAGGTGAACTTCCAGAGGCCCCGCCCCTTCCCCATTTCTCCCCTTCCCCCATCCACCCCCTCCCTCCAACCTGGAGTAAAGGCATTGGACATCTATCATCTATAGGTCACTTATGGTCTGTTTGTTTTAGCTTTTTATACTAGCATTAAAAATGGAGTTTTTAGTTACACAAGTAATACATGAATCTCTTCTTGTAAATAATTAAAATATTGCAGAGAAAGCTAAATTTGGCTTTGACCATTCCTAATCCCCACTGGCGCTCCCTAGAAATAGCATTTTGCTGTGTGTCCCTGTCACCCTGCTGATTGCCTGTACATACACAGACGTATGTACACAGTATGTAAAGGATATATTGCAATGTTTGATAATTTTTGAAAATTTCTACATAAATGCCATCGTATGTGTGGGTCCACAGCTTTCCATTTTATTCAGTGAAATGTTAACTCATCTCACTGGATATTAAATAGAAATGCAAAGCCCCCAAAATATGCACAGTATCACCTTTTGCATAAAAAGAGGAAATACTAATATTAATATACCTATTTTCAAAAACAGTGGATGAATAAGCCAGAAACGAATCAGAATGGTTACCTACAGGAGTCAGGGGAGGGGCACAGGGAAAGAAGCTACATTTCCATGAATACCCCTTGTTTCCTAGTTCCAACTTTGGAATTAGGTACTTTTTTTTTTTTTTTACATAATTTAAAACAGTTGAATCTAGAAGAAACTTTTAAAAACCAAAAATGTGATTTTAACAGCAAATCAAATCAGATTGGTGACATAAACACACAGAGAAGAAATATTTCATGTCCCCTTGGAACGTGGTCTTATCTCCTTAATAGGGTATGATCTCAGGACACAACCACAGATAAATCTTTGAGATGTATCCTGGAGGCTTTTCCATAGTGGTTCATACATATCTAACTACTTTTCAAAATTGATCTGTAATAGCCAACCACGTGGATATAATATGCTGTTTTTAGCCTGTTCCTTATGTTTTTAACTAATTTTTTACTTAAAAAATCTACGTGCCTATCATTTTGTGTGATGAAAGGTGCGCTTCTTGCCGCTTGAATTCCCAAGTACTCCCTCCTCAGACAATTTCAGTGCTTCCTTATTTCTGGATTATTCTATGCATTTCCATGCAATAGGTCACTTTTTAATTTTTACCACAGGAGCAGATATTATACCTGGTTCCACCCCACCCTTTTTCCCAACTGTATAGTATTGCGTATGCATGTTCCATATTTGAACCTGTCCCCCGCTGATGGGGATTAAGGTTGCGGCTGGAAGCAGCGCCACAGTGGACATCCTCATCTGTTTTTGTGCACCTTGTCTTCAGGTGTTTGAGTCTGTGGACGAAGTAGAGCAGGTAGAGACGGAAGGCAGGTTGGAGGAGAAACAGCCCAAGATCCCCAATGGGAACCTGGTGAATGGCACCTGCTCCCCGGACTCTGGCCATCCCTCTTCCCACAACTTCTCCTCGGGCTTCTCGGAGCACTCAGAGCCCAGCCTGAGCACAGAAGATAGTGTCATGGACGCCCAGCGCAACGCCCCCCTGGCGCTCCGACCTGGGGACAGCAGCGCGGATGATGGGCAGAGCAGCGAGGCCACCACCTCCCGGGAGGAGGCCCCCCGCGAGCAGCTGGCCGTGCAGGACAGCCTGGAGAGCGACCTCCTCGCCAACGAGAGCATGGACGAGTTCATGTCCCTCACCGGCAGCATGGACGTGGCCCTGCCCGAGAAGGAGGGGGCCGCCATGGAGGGCTGGGGCGGTGGCGAGGTGGAGAAGCACAGCCAGGTGGACAGCGAGGACAACCTCTCAGAAGAGCCCGAGATGGAAAGTCTCTTCCCCGCCCTGGCTTCTCTGGCCGTGGTCACTTCTGCCAACAACGAGGCGTCCCCCGTGTCTTCCAGCGGTGTCACTTACTCTGTAAGCCGCCAGGATTCTCCTCCACTCGGTTCTCTCACCTAACAGCTGCGGGAGGGTTGGGCGTGTCCCACGAACCTCAGTTTCCCAGCACAAACGACCTCGGGTCTGTTAACATTTTCCCCAGCACAGAGGCTGCCCTGGAGAAGCCCCTTCGGGAGGGGGCTATCCTACTTCAAGATCAACAGGCTGTGCAGTTCAAACCGTCCCAGATTCAATCCCAGCTGAGGCATGTCTCTCTATCTCTCTGAGCCTCGGTTTCCCTATCAGTTGGGTACCTTCTCTCTTGAGCTCAGAATTAGTGAGTCTGGTCCTTCGTGCCTAACGTGTGGTGAGCTCTCCCGTCAATAGCAGCCTTGAGGATGAGCATCTTGGCGTACACTCAGGTCCAGCATCTTTTAAATACTCAAGTTTGCTTTCTTGCCAAAAAGTCCAAGCCAAAGGATGTCAGCTGAATGGGAGGTTTTCTGAGCCAGGCGTGGTGTTTCCATTTTCCTTTAAAGAGCTTGTTGTTTCTATCTAAGATACACTTGCCCATAGTTTATAGAGTCAAAACAAGGCTAAATAGGGAACCAGAAGTGCCGCCCCCACCCACCCGCAGGGAGCACACCCACGTGGAGCTCTCCCAGAGGCAGTGAAGGTTACTTACTCTGCCCACATTTTCTGATGTTTACCCCCATGTCTGTAAATAACATACTTGTATTGCTACTTCTTGATCTTTTTTTTTTCCTTTTTCTTCAGTTCCGGACATTCCACACCCACACCCTCACCCCATGGGTGACACCTTCCCAGCCCCATCCCTCCACTACAGTTATAATCATTTTAGTTATATGTTATACTAGTATAACAACATAATGTATACACCATGTAGGAAGCTGTATTTATTTTTTCTTTCCTATCAAAAAAATTCCGTTTTCCCTGGCTGCGTTTTCATTTCCTTGTCTCTGTTTTCCTTTCCTACGTTTGCCACATATGCACCAGCAGTTCAGCCCCCAACCTCCAAACTCTGCCAATTTTCTAAATCTCTCCTGGAACATTCAGACACATCGGCTTTTCTATTCACTTTTATGTCTCAAGAAGTCTCTCCAGTGGCTTTTCCCCGTCCACTGCTCCCGAGAGATAGCTGTCATCTTAGATTTTTCTTCACCTTCATGTAGAAGTTACTCTTGCTTTTGGATTATCCACCTGCATACGTTGCAAACCTGATTCAAAGCTGTTAATTATCCAGGGAGATATATTTTACACTTCATTTGGCACCTCTATTCAAGACAGGCATTTGTCCTTGAGACCCCAAATGTTAGTTTTTCTTCCGGGCTTCTCTTACCAGGGATGGGGCTCTTTGGGGGTCCCACCTTAATGTAGGAAAGTCTCTTAATATATTGATTCCTGACCTTAGGGGAGAAGGACCCCAAAACCATTCAATCCAAGCTTACATTTTGCCAATTTGGCAGCTTCCTTCAAGGCAAAAGCCAGATTTGGTATTTTCTTGCCTTTTTGGGTTAAATTTTGGCCTTGAAATATTCCATACTTTTTTTTTTTAAGATTTTATTTATTTTTATTTGAGAGAGAGAGAATGAGAGATAGCACGAGACGGAAGAGGGTCGGAGGGAGAAACAGACTCCCTGCCGAGCAGGGAGCCCGATGCGGGACTCGATCCCGGGACTCCAGGATCATGACCTGAGCCGAAGGCAGTCGCTTAACCAACTGAGCCACCCAGGCACCCTATTCCATACTTTTCTTGCCATATCATTGCACCTTTTCATCAGGTGGGGTCAAGGCAGCAAGTCCAGCTTATGGCCAGAACTGGACTCCCGCTCGCTTCCTCCGTTCTTCCTGTCCGGTGTTCCGGGGGTGGGGGTGCACCTCCAGCTAGTTATAACCCTCCTGCACTCAACGGGGATAGTTAGTCTGTGCACCTTAGAGAATTGTCTTGTTTCATAGAAGGGAGAAAAACAAAAAGAACTTTCGTCATACCAAGTAAAAAGAGGCTTTCCGGGGCAACAACAGAAAGGAGACCAAACACCCACGCGGTCCAGGGAGAGGATGTGCATTTCAGTGGCACCTGGAGCCGATGAGGGGGGAGGAGGGAGAACCTGTGGAATCTGACGTCTGGGAGGAGTGGGGGTGTAACTGTTCTTTCCTTCCCCTCCGCGGGCCCTGCAGCCAGAGCTCCTGGACCTGTACACGGTGAACCTGCACCGCATCGAGAAGGATGTGCAGAGGTGTGACCGCAACTATTGGTACTTCACGCCCGCCAACCTGGAGAAGCTGCGCAACATCATGTGCAGGTGGTTGGGGGTGGGGGGCGGGGGTCTGCAGGGGTGCAGAAGAGGGTAGCAGAGACAGGGGCCCCAGGGAGCCCAGCTGGACAGCCACCTCTGCTCCTGGCACCTTGCCCACCTGGCGTTTATGCCAGCCCACACTGACAAGATAACAATCAGAGCAATGATAATAGCAGGGAGCATTTATTAAGCCCTTACTGTATACCAGGTTCTCTCCTGAGCCCTTTACTAAAAGCTGTTTCGCCTCGTCCTCACAGCAAGCCTGGGGGGTGTTACCTCCCACCCCCCTGCCCCACCCATCCCCCATCTACAGGGGAGGAAACAGAGGTTGAGGGCCACCACATTGCTGGAGTCCCCCAGCGGGGCAGTTGGCTGAATGGGAGCTCATACTCCCATCTCTCAGGTTCTAGAATCTTGTGCTTTATTTCCTTAAGCCAAGCTTCTTATTACTTTTCACTACATACTGAATATTTTATTTCTCAAAATATGAAAGCAACTCAGGCTTATTAAAAACCTCAATCAACCAGCGAAACCAGAAGTTCATAAGGTCCAAAGAGAAACTGCTTCCCTTTCCAGTCATAACGCCCCTCCCCTAGAAGAAACTCCTGCTAACAATTGAGCGAACATCTTCCCAAGCCATATATGTATTATATGCGTAAAAAACCACAACAGATTGTATATATTGTATAATATCACATGCGTGCATATGTGTTTTAATGGTTTTTTTTTTTTTGTATTTTACCTATATGGGATTAATACTGTGTTTTCTACAACTTGCTTTATGCACTTAATAATGCATCCTGGACATCTCTCCATTCTACTCTAACTCAGGGGTTCACAAACGATTAGTATAGCCCATAGGCCAAATGCAGCCCACCACTCGTTTTTGCAAATAAAGTTTTCTTAGAACTTAGCCATGCCCATTTGTTTGCATAGTATCTATGATTGCTGCTGCAGAGTTGAGTAGTTAAGACAGAGAATGTACGGTGTGCAAAGCTGAAAATAATTATTATCTCTCAGGAAAGGTTTGCCAACCCCTGCTCTAACTCATTTTTATTAATAAGTACTATCTCTTAACTATTCTATTTTACAATCTCCTAAGCAATCATTGCCTCTCAAAATTGAGTTGAGGGGATACAAATATAATGAACTTTAATATAGTATATTACATTAAAATGAAAAGGTGCTGGGGAAGAAGGAAGGATAGACCAACTTTTTCTGGGTTATGGCTTTGGGAGAAATCGTGGAAGGCCTCACAGAGGAGGTGACATTCAAGATGGCCTTTGGTAAATTAGGAGAGACTCAAGAAACCACTTGGCATACACATACCCTGCAGTGAGGCCACCTGGGTTCAAATCTTGCCTCTGCCATTTATTATTAGGTGAATGACTCTATGCATGTCACTTATGTCTCTGGGCCTCAGTCTCCTCATCTGTAAAATGGGATATGATAATACCTTTCTCGTGATTGTTTTGAGAATTTCATGGTGCTATACATGTTTATTGCCTGAGTATACGGTAAACCCTCAGTAAATATTCGTTCTTATTATTAAGGGGCAGGTGGGAACTCCAGGCACAGAACTGGTAGGGCAAAGCCCAGGGGCGTGAATATGTGCCAGAGAGGAAGAAGTACCAGGAGGTTGGGGGGGGGCCGTGAAGATGGATGGGGAGGAGACACTGAATGCCTTGTACCCCCAGTGAAGGAGTTTGCACATTGTCATGTCATGCAGTGGGGAGCCTGTGAGTATGTGGTGCTCTTGAGTTGGGCTTTAGGAAGGCCATTGTGGTGGCTGAGAATAGGATATTTGAAGAGTGTCAGCCCGGGGTAGGGGATGCAGGTGGGAGCTGAAGGAATGAGTGGTCCAGGTGAGGGATGGGGGACCGCGCCAAGGAGGAGGGAGAGGATGAATGGATTGGAGAGACAGGTCATGAGCGCCATCCATGGGCCCCTTGTCTCTCTTGCAGCTACATCTGGCAGCACATTGAGATTGGCTATGTCCAGGGCATGTGTGACCTCCTGGCTCCATTGCTGGTCATTCTGGATGATGGTGAGTATGTCCTCCCCACTCCTACCGCCCCTCCCCCCCAAATACTGGAGCTAATAAAGTCCAGCAGGGTTGCGAGACACAAGTTGTATATACAAAAGTCAGTTGTACTTGCCTACACTTGCACTGAACAATCCAAAAGTGAAATTAGGAAGGCGGTTCCATTTGTAATAGCATCTAAAACAAGACATTTATGAATAAATTTAACAGAAGAATTGAAAGATTTGCAGGTTCAATTACAGACCGCTGTGATACAGTGGATATTGCAATAAAGGAGTCAGATGAATTTTTTGATTGCCCAGTGCATATACAAGTTATGCTTACACTACACTGTAGTCTATTAAGTGTGCAATATAGCATTGTCTAGAAAAATAATGTACCTACCTTAATTTTAAAAATACTTTATTGCTAAAAAAAAAATACCATCATCTGAGTTGGGTGAGTCATAATCACTGATTACAGATCACCGTAACAAATATAATAATAAGGAAAATGTTTGAAACATTGCAAGAATTACCAAAATGTGACACAGAGACATGAAGTGAGCAAATGCTGTTGGAAGAACGATGCCGATAGACAGACTTGCTTGATGCAGGATTGTCACAAACCTTCAATTTATTTAAAAAAAAAAGTATCAGAAAAGTACAATAAAACAAGGTATGCCTGTATACCAAAACTGTAAAACAGTGTTAACAAAATTTAGGATCTAGGGACGCCTGGGTGGCTCAGTCAGTTAAGCGCCTGCTTTCGTCTCAGGTCATGATCCCAGGGTCCTGGGGTTGAGGCTGGTGGGCTCCCTGCTCGGCGGGGAGCCTGCTTCTCCCTCTCCCTCTACCCCTCCCCCCTGCTCACGTATTCTCTCTCTCTCAAATAAATAAAATCTTTAAAAAATTTAAAGATCTAAATAAATGGAAAGACACCTCATGTTTATGGATCAGAAGACTTAGTAGTGTTAAGATGGCCATTCTCTCCAAATTGATTCAGTGTGATCCCTATCAATATCCCAGCTGCACTTTTTGTAAAATGGGCAAGCTGACCCTAAAACTCATCTGAGATGCAAGGGACCAAGAATAACAAAATCAATTTTGAAAAAGCAGATGTTAGAGGACCCACAGTTCCCAATTTCAAAACCTACTACATTACAGTAATCAAGAGAGTGTGGTACTTCCACAAGGATAGACATGTAGATCAGTACAATAAAATTGGAAGTCTAGAAATAGGGACGCCTGGGTGGCTCAGTCAGTTAAGCATATGCCTTTGGCTCAAGTCATGATCCCAGGGTCCTGGGATCGAGTCCGGCTTCTGGCTCCTTGCCCAGCAGGGGAGCCTGCTTCTGCTTCTCCTTCTGCCTCTGCCCCTCCCCCTGCTTGTGCTTGCTCTCTCTTTCTCTGACAAATAAATTCTTTAAAAAAAAAAAAAAAGGAATTCCAGAAATAAGTGTTTCTGGTAGTTTTACATCACTTGATTTTGACAAGGGTGCCAAGATATTTCAGCCCTGCAAGGAAAGAAGGGTCTTTTCAACGTAAGATGCTGAAACAACCAAGTGTCCACATGCTCAAGATTGAAGTCAAACTCCTGCTTCATACTATATGCAAAACTACTAACTCAAAATGGATCATAGACCTTAAATATAAGAGTTAAAACAGTAAAATTAGTAGAAGAAAACATAGGCATACATCTTGGTCACCTTGGGTTTATGACTTTGGGTGTTAAGCAGTGGTCTCTTAGATATGGCACCAAAAGAATAAAGGGACAAAATTAAAAATAAATTGGACCTAACAAAATTAAAAACTATTGTGCTTCAAAGAACACCATCAAGAAAATGAAGAGAGCCCAAAGAACGGAAGAACATGCTTGCAAATCACATGTATAATATAAGGGACTTATATCCAAAATATGTAAAGAGCTCTTACCATTCAGCAAGAAAAAGGTAAATGACCCAATTAAAAATGGACAAAAGGTTTGGATAGAATTTCTCAACAGAATAGAAGACATACAAGTGGCCAGTAAACATATTAAAAGATGCTCAACATCTTTGTGTCACTAGGGACATGCAAATGAAAACCACAAAGAGATACCACTGCACACCCACTAAGATGGCTAGAATCAAAACCATGGAAACTATCAACAAGTGTTAGTGATAATATGGAGACATTGGCGCCTTTGTACTTTGCTAGTGGGATTGTAAAATGTCTAATGTTTTGGAAAGCAGTCTGGCAGTTCCTCATAATGTTAAACATAGAGTTACTGTAAGACCCAGCAATTCCACTTCTAGGTATACCCCAAGAGAAATGAAAACATATGTTCACACAAACACTCTGTGCGGGAATGTGCACACAGCAGCATTATTCACAATAGCCAAAAAAGTGGAAACAACCCAAATGTTTATCAGGGATGCATGCATAAAATGTAGTGTAGCCCTATAATGGAATACTATTTGGTGAAAAAATAACTACTTGACACATGCTACAATGTGGATGAACCTTGAACAGTCTATGCTAAGTGAAAGAAGCCAGACATAAAAGGCCACATAGTGCATGATTCCATTTATTAGAAATGTCTAGCAGAGGCAAAGCTATAGGGACTGAAAACAAAGGGCTGACGGGCTGGTGGAAGAGGGAAATGGGCCATGACTGCTGATGTGTGGGGTTGTCTTTGGAGGTGCTGAAAATGTTCTGACCTTCGAGAGGATGGTTGCACAATTCTGTGAATTTTACTAAAAACCCGAGCCTTACATTTAAAACGGTGAATTTTATGCTGTGTGAATCTCAATAAGGCTGTTAAAAAACAGGGAGCATAACGCTCTCCTCCTTAGACACGGGCTGTGCATCGTGACTTCCTTCCCAGAAGTTCAGTATAGAAGGGGGTGCGGGCAGGAGGGAAACTCTGGTAGAGAGACCATGACAAACACTGCGACAGCCAGGTGACCGAAATCAACATTACCGGTCATAATCGTGGGTAGCAGGTGCTGGCGACATGATGTGATTAAAATGGCACGTTACCCTTGTGTTCCTTCTCCCAATAACCCCAAATCCCAGTCTTTATCGTGAGAAAAACATCACAAATTCCAATAGAGAAGGCTCACCTAGAATACGTGACAACTGCTCTCACAACTTCCAAGGTCATGACAAACAGGGAAAGCCTGAGAAACTGTCCTGGAGAGAGAGGAGAGGAGAGAGGGAAGACCTGTACGTAATGTGTTATCCCCGGTGGGTTCTTGAACAGAAAATAAACAAAACTATGGAGTTTAGTTAATAATGTGTCATCAGTGGTCGTTAATTGTAACAAATGGGCCATGCTAAGATGTTCCTCATAAGGGAAACTGAGTGTGGGGGTATATGGAAATTGTCTCTGCTCTCTTCTCAATTTTTCTATAAATCTAAAGTGTTCTAAAAAAATAAAGTCTTTGGGCGCCTGGGTGGCTCAGTTGGTTAAGCGACTGCCTTCGGCTCAGGTCATGATCCTGGAGTCCCGGGATCGAGTCCCACATCGGGCTCCCTGCTCAGCGGGGAGTCTGCTTCTCCCTCTGACCCTCCCCCCTCTCATGTGCTCTCTCTCTCTCTCATTCTCTCTCTCAAGTAAATAAATAAAATCTTAAAAAAAAATAAATAAATAAATAAAAAAATAAATAAAAAAATAAAGTCTTTTTGCTTTTTTTTAATTTTATTTCTTTATTTGTCAGAGAGGGAGCGTGCGCAAGCTCAAGCAGGGGGAGTGGCAGGCAGAGGGAGAAGCAGGCTTCCCTTTGAGCAGGGAGCCCGATGCGGGGCTCCATCCCAGGACCCTGGGATCATGACCTGAGCTGAAAGCAGACTTGTAACTGACTGAGCCACCCAGGCGTCCCAAAAATAAAGTCTTTTTAAAAATGAAGATCTTACTATGCCTTGGGAAACCTTCCAGTCTTGTGTAACTTTCTCCCAAGTTCCCAGGTGTTAAGAGGAAAAAAAAAAGGTACCATTTTCAAACAAAGTTCTCTAAACGCTGGCTAAAACAGTATGAAACAGGTTTCTTTATTGCGGGACTTCTCAGAGCCTTTACTTTCTCAATTATATGTAGTTCCTCTCTAGCATTTCTCAAAGTTATTGGACCCTTTCTCTGCATAATGCCTGTTAGAACCTTTCCAGTATTGACAATCGCCATTTTAATTCAGCAGTTCCCAGACTTGAGAAATCCATGAACTGGTAGAATTTTGAAAAAAGAAAAAAAAAGTTTGGGACCAACAAAACATCAACAAATTTTTATTAGAGCAAACAGGGATCTTTTAGAAAGAGTATGCGGGAGCACCTCATTGACTCAGTTAGGCATCCAACTCTGGGTTTCGGCTCCAGTCATGATCTCAGGGTTGTGAAATCAAGCCCCTCGTCGGGCTCCATGCTCAGCGGGGAGTCTGCTTGAGATTCCCTTCCTCTCTCTCTCTTCCTCTGCCCCTCCCATAGGCACATGCCCTCTCTCTAAAACAAATAAATCTTTTTTAAAAAAGTAAATAAAAAGAGGATCTTGTGTCATCATCATTTCCTAAAAGAAAGGCTATTTCGACCCCTCGAAGGTGGAAAGCATATGGTTAAGACTGCAGAGCATTCCCTGACGTGGGATCCACGGACTCTCCCTTGTCTGTGTGTGTCTCCTCTGACTGTGGGCCTCACGAACCAGCTCGGGGCCTTCGACCTTGGGATCACCATGGGAGCTCGGGTTCCCCGGGCAGTGGCAGCTGTTTCTCCTGTGCTCTTTCCCCAGAGGCCCTCGCCTTCAGCTGCTTCACAGAGCTCATGAAGAGGATGAACCAGAACTTCCCCCACGGAGGCGCCATGGACACGCACTTTGCCAACATGAGGTCGCTGATCCAGGTAGGACCGGTCTTACTCGATAATGTAACTTCTTCCACCTCAGCCCAATGGTCCTCAGGTCAACAGACTAGCCATGCTTAGTCTAACTCAGTTCAGTTCATTCCAACTCCGTTAGCTCAAATCAATGCCACTGGATTCATTCTCACTGAGCATTTAATCAGTCCAGGCCCCCTGGCTACGTAATGAACAAGACATGGCTACATAATGAACAAGCCCTTAAAGAGGTGTTTGCTTGTCAGGGAAATACAAATCAAAACCACACTGAGATACCACTTTACAACGGTCAGAATGGCTAAAATTAACAAGTCAGGAAACGACACGTGTTGGCGAGAATGCGGAGAAAGTGGAACCTTCCTACACTGCTGGTGGGAAGGCAAGCTGATGCAGCCACTCTGGAAAACAGTTGAAAACAGAGCTACCCTACGACCCAGCAATTGCCCTACTGGGTATTTACCCCAAAGATACAAATGTAGTGATCCGAAGGAGCACCTGCACCCCAATGTTCATAGCAGCAACATCCACAAATAGCCAAACTGTGAAAAGAGCCTAGATGTCCGTCGACAGATGAGTGGATAAAGAAGATGTGGTATATATACAATGGAATATTATGCAGCCATCAGAAAGACAAAATCTTGCCTTTTGCAATGACGTGGGTGGAACTAGAGGGTATTATGCTGAGTGAAATAAGTCAATTAGAGAAAGAATTA
The DNA here is from genome assembly GCF_003265705.2 of Callorhinus ursinus. Taxonomy (NCBI): domain Eukaryota; kingdom Metazoa; phylum Chordata; class Mammalia; order Carnivora; family Otariidae; genus Callorhinus; species Callorhinus ursinus. The sequence goes on from NW_027397134.1 coordinate 189,497, forward strand.
TCATGATTTCACTCATATTTGGGGTGTAAGAAACAAAACAGAGGATCATAGGGGAAGGGAGAGAAAAATAAAACAAGGTGAAGACAAACCATAAGAGATTTTTAATCATAGGACACAAACTGAGGGTTGCTGGAGGGGGGAGGGGTGGAGGGATGGGGTAACTGGGTGATGGGCATGAAGGAGGGCATTTGATGGAATGAACACTGGGTGTTGTATAAGATTGATGAATCACTTACATCTACCTCTGAAACTAATAATACACTATATGATAATTAATCGAATTTAAATTAAAAAAAGATGTTTGCTTGTATTGGTCCTTTTCCTCAAAGTAACATCTGGGTATATTTCTCTCTCTCTGTCTCTCTCTCTGTCTCTCTCTCTCTCTCTCTCTCTCTCTCTCTCTCTCACACACACACACACACACACACACACACACACACACACACACAGCTTTATTGAGATATAATTCACATACCATGCAATTTACCCTTTTTAAATATACAGTCCTGTGGTTTCTAGCATAATCACAGTGGTGAAACCATCACTAATTTCAGAACATTTTCAGCATCCCAAAAAGAAACCCTAGTAACCATGGTAACATCAGTTCCTCTCCCCAGCTCCTGGTAACCACTAATCTACTTTCTGTCTCCATAGATTGACCGATTCCGGACATTTCACAGAAATGCAGTAACATGACATGTGGCCTTTTGTGTCTGGCTTCTTTCACTCAGCAACATGTTTTCAAGGTGCATCTGTGTGGTAGCAGGTGTCAGGAGGCCATGACTTTTTATTGCCAAATGATTCTCCACTGGCGGGCTCTGCCGTGTTTTATGTATCAGGCCATTCACTGACGGACACTTGGGCTGTTTCTACGCTTCGGCTCTTGGGAATTGTGCCGCTATGAACATTCGTGTACAGGTCTCTGTGTGGCCGTCTCTTTGCATTTCTCTCGACGATGTCCTTAGGGCTGACATTTCACCTGCCTCAGGCTACATTCCCTCCAGCCGCATATCAGGGCTCCAGTTTCTCTCCATTGTCACTAATGCTTCATTGTCTGTCATTTTGATTCTGGATTCATGTCCTAGAGGGTGTGAAGTGGTACCTCGTTACTGTTTTGATTTGCGTTTTCCTGACCAATTATGCTGAGCATCTCTCCCGTGCTTTATGGTTATTTGCGTATCTTTGGAGAAACAACTGGGTTGACCTGAGCTGGGTCGATTTTCACTTCAAATCTTTTGCCCGTTGCCTAACTCCACTTGGTCATGGGGCTGTGTGGCATCCGGTAAGAGGGTCAGCCTCTATTCAGCGGACTCCTCTGGGCCAGCCTCTTGCCGGGAGGCTGATGCCAATCTTTTCTCCCGTGGGCAGATTCTGGACTCAGAGCTCTTTGAGCTGATGCATCAGAACGGGGACTATACTCACTTCTACTTCTGCTACCGCTGGTTCCTACTGGATTTCAAGCGAGGTAATGACTTCAGACCAGGGCGTGGTTCCCAGACTCTTTGCAGCAGAACCTCAGGGGGAAGAAAGGAACCATGGAGGTGAGGCTGGGGATGTTGGAGCAAAGCCAGAGGAAGTGAGGAACACCTGTTTATCGAGTTCTGACTATTGGCTCACCTGCCCTATTTTGCAATGACAGTTTGTTGTTACAGTCCCCATTTTACGGATGAGGAAACAAAGGCTAAGAATTCAATTCAGAGGTCAGACCAGTGGAGCCAGAATCTTAGGCCACCTCTGTCCACCTCCTAAGCCCAGGTAGTGCCCTTCCATTCTGTTATGCTGCTTATCAGAGGCAAGGCACCCCTTGTCCCGTGTGGCATGTGGCCCATGTGACTTAGAAATGGGGTATAGCACAGCACCCTGGTATTCTGCAAGGTGGGGGTGACGCTGATAAGAGTATCTACCCTGCAGGGAGGTGTTTATTGTGTGCCAGGCAGCGTGCTGAGCCATTTCTATGTATTTTCTCTTCAAGCCTCACCCCACTTACAGAGGAGGAGAGGGAGAGGATGATGGAGGGGAGGTCACCTTGCCAGGGGTGGGGCTGGATTCAGACTGAGCTTATTGGACACAGGAAGCCTTGCTCTCCACCATCGCTTGCTCTCGTTTCTTGACCAGCCCCAGAGGCAGCAGCGAGCTCTGCCTGTGTGCAGAAGCAAGGCGGTACCCCCATGGGTGCTAAAGGAGCTGAAAGGTGCAGGGAGAAAGGGGGACACTGGTCAAGGGACAGACAGCAGGGACAGGTCCGTGTAAATGAAACCCGGCCAGGCTCAGTTCCTTCCCTTACAGAAGCTGGAAACTCACAATCCCCTAGTCCGCGCAGCCTTTTCTCCCAATAGGGAAACTGAGGCTTCTGATGGTTACGTGGCAGAGTGCAGGTCTCCTGTCTCCTGTCTCCTGACCTGAGCTCTATCGGCTGCACGAGGACAGAAGCGTAGGGCACAGCTGGCCTGGGATTTTCCCAGAGGGAGGGCGGCAGCGGGAGGTCCGTGGCTGACCCTCTCCCCACGCGTGTGCGTGCCGGTGCCTTGGCAGAACTCGTCTACGATGACGTCTTCTCTGTCTGGGAGACCATCTGGGCAGCCAAACATGTCTCGTCCGCCCACTACGTCCTCTTCATCGCGCTGGCTCTGGTGGAGGTCTACCGTGACATCATCTTGGAGAACAATATGGACTTTACGGACATCATCAAATTCTTTAACGGTACCCATGGGACCGGGCTGTCCTCTGAGGGGTGCGGGCTTCTGACGGGCCCCTTCCTGGGGCCTTGGAGGGTGGGAGATGTGCTCAGATTGACACGCGGTGAAGGGGATGGGGGGTGGTTTCCATCCGCTTCTTGGGTCTATTTCCAAACGGATGAGTTGACATCTTGTAACGCGGAGAATGCATTTTTCTCAGGAATCTAGCAGAAGGAGCATGGGTGTTGAAATCAGGCTCGGGGGCAAACCCTGGCTCTGCCACTAAGCATCTGTGCCCGTGGATAAGTCACTTCCCCTCTTTCTAAACGTCTCTTCCTCATCTGTAAAATGGGGTAAAAGTGTCTGCTTCAGAGGGCTGATGGGCACAAAAGCAGCCCCAGGAAGGCATTTGAAGTGACGTCAGAAAGGCACAGCCTTTAAAATGGGATTCCGATCCCAGCCACTTGGGAGCTGTGTGACCTTGGGCAAGTGACTTCCTTTCTCTGGGCTTCAGATTCTGTGGGGATAGAATGGTCCTAACCCCTCCCTCACAGAGATGTTGGGACGATTAAATGAGACAACATGGATAAAACCTATTATGCAATACCTTGCTCATCTGAGGAGCCCCATAACTGCAAGTTCTTGCTCCTATTATCACTATTTAAAAATTTTTAAAAACTGAAGATGATTTTGGAAAAAAAGCAAAAGAAGAAAGAAAAGCCACCTTTGACCCTACCCCAAGAACGCTTTTTTTTTTTTTTTAAGATTTTTATTTTAAAGTAATCTCTATACCCAACGTGGAGCTGGGACTCACAACCCCGAGATCAAGAGCCACACGCTCTGGGGCACTTGGGTGCCTCAGTTGGTGAAGCGTCTGCCTTTGGCTCAGGTCATGATCTCGGGGTGCTGGGATCGAGCCCTGCATCAGGATCCCTGCTCAGCGGAGAGCCTGCTTCTCCTTCTCCCTCTGCCCCTCTCCACCTCTTGTGCTCTTTCTTGCACTTGCTCTCTCTCAGATAAATAAAATAGTTAAAAAAATAAAATGAAATATAAAATAAAATAATAAAAATAAATAAAAAATAAAAAGAGTCACATGCTCTCCCGACTCAGCCAGCCAGGCACCCGAGAAACATTATTTTATTTTTATTTTTAAATCAAACACTTTATTTTGGAATAACTGCAGATTTAAAGAGAAGTTGCAAAGCTAGTGCAAAGAGTCCTTGATACCCTCCGCTCAGCTGCCCTTGATGTCTCTACATTACCTGATCTGGAACATTTTCACGACTAAGAAGTTAACATTGGTACATTACTGTTAATTAACCTATAGTCTTTATTTGATTTTGATTGATTGCCTGGTATTTTTTTTTAAGATTCTTATTATTGGAGAGAGAGGCAGAGAGCATGAGGAAGGGGAGAGGCAGAGGGAGAAGGACAAGCAGGCTCCCCGCTGAGCAAGGAGCCCGATGTGGGACTGGATCCAAGGACCCTGGGATCCTTACCCGAGCTGAAGGCAGACACTTAACCGACTGAGCCACCCAGGCGCCCCCAGCATTGCTTTCTTGAAAGGTCCCCAGTCGTGGTGTTTATACAAGGTGGGTGGGAAGACCTAACTTTCTTCAAGCACGCACTGGGAACCCACATCCTCTAGTTTGATTTCACAGTAGCCTCATAAGGCAGAACCTGTGGTAACCCCCATTTTACAGAGGCAGAAACCAGGGTCCAAAGGGGCAGGCCTTCCCCAAGGTCTCTGCTTGGGGATGATGCCAGATGATGATGATGGGGATGCCCCAGGGACCCCTCCACTAGAAGGTGCAAGGGGGGCCCCAGGGTGGACAGAGAAGGAGGCTCATGAGCTCTTGCCTTCCGCTCTTTCAGAAATGGCCGAGCGGCACAACACCAAACACGTCCTGAAGCTGGCCCGGGACCTCGTCTACAAGGTGCAGACTCTGATCGAGAACAAGTGAGGGCCTGCTCTCCCTGGGCCGTGTCTGCCGAGCTGCCCGCCCGCTTTTCCTCCTGGCCGCCCCGGGCGCGAGGTCCCCGTGTCTGTTCATGAGCATGGACTTCTGTGCAAAGAAAAACTACCCCAACTTTGGCCACCCAGGCAGGTGGGGTCGAGGGGTTGCCCCTTCAGTTCAGCCTTACGTTTTTCCGTTTGACCAAAGATTGTCCGAGTCTGGGCTTCCTCCCTTGTGGGAGTTGGGGTGCATCAGCAGACGGAGGGAGCATTTTCGTGGGTGGCCTCCAGAACAGGCGCATCTCTCTTACTCTGTCCCGGTCCCTCCAAGCTGCTCTGTCAGATGAGACTTGGGGAGGGAGTTTTGGGGGGAATTGGTGTAGGAGAGGTCTGTGGGGCTACCTCTGTGCTCCGAAAGGGGCCTTTGGAGGTGTTCCAGAACATGGCTGGAAGGTTGGCTTGGAGCAGTTTCTGCACCTCCGCACTGTGGTCGTTGGGGCTAGGTAGTAGTTCTTTTCGGAGAGGGGCCGTGTATTGTAGGGTGTTGAGCAGCATCCCTGGCCTCTACCTGCTAGATGCCAGTAGGGCCCCCTCCCCAACCCAGTTGTGACAACCAAGACGTTCCCAGATATTGCCAAATGTCCCCATTTGAGAACCACTGACATCGAGGAGGGGATACCGATGTATCTCCCTCCTCGCCTTTTCTTTACGGGGCCTGTGTCCTGAGGCCCCTTCCTGTTCAGAAAAGGCACACGGGAGTGCACATCCCTTTCAGGGGCTGGATGCCGTTTGTTGTATTCTCTCATTTTTTTTCTCCTGACCCCAGGAGAGACTAATTTTCTTCTTTTCAAGAAAGGCCTCTCCCTGGAAGGGTGATGGAGCATGAGAAATGTCTGTAGGTGTGAGACAGCCTGAGGCTACTTGGGGTCCCCCCCCCCGGGCCCCCCCCCTCCCCCCCCCCACAGGGCAGAGTACATGTCCCTTTATTCCCTTCCTGGGGAAGACCTCACCTCTCCTTCTGCACGTGGGGTCTGGTGGTCCAGAAGTTTGGAAGGTATGTGTTGGCGAAAGCCTCTTCTAGAGAAGTCAGGGAGGCTGGCTTTTCTCTAGGTGCCTTGGCTCGCTCAGGACAAAGGAGGAAAAGGAAGGCAGAGGTCGGCCAGCGGAGACTGAGGTCAGCCAGGGTAAGCCTGGGGCATGTGTTTCCCTTGGAAAACATGCCGCTGACCTGGCGCCAGGGTCATGGCTAAGTCTGGGAATGGTCCCCTCCGTGTCTTCACACAGAGGGTTGCCAATCACAGACAGACCCTGATCTAGCTGGTTCGCCCTGCCTACCTGTCCTTCTGCTCGAGCGGTCCTGCCAACCCTCTTCTGAGAATGCACGGGACGTGGGAGAAATAGCGTCCGTTTGGAAGGCTCCTCCCCGGAATGGCAGGGAGGATTTTGGAGAGGGGAGGAGACTCAAAGCACATGGAAGCTTTCAGAGAGAGAGTACATTAGTCCTCTGTCCTGAGCAAACCAGGAGGGGGAGGAATCGCTGCCCTGCGTGCTTGTGAAGGCTAATCCCTTGGCCCCAGTGCCTTCAGCTGCATCCACCCGCTGCAGTCCCTGATGCGGGGGCCCCTTGAGCAGGACGGACGAGACCTAAATGACCCTTGCCTCCGAAGAGTATGCTCCACGACAATTGCATCTCCCTGCTCTGGTCCCCTGCCTTCCCAAGACGGGGGGCTGGGGGCAGGAAATGTGCAAAAGCCCCCTCCGGATCAAAGGCTATCCAGTCACTCAGCTGTTCGTTACAGAGGACATTGTTTGAGCAAGACCCAGGTCCTAGACCTTCCGATTCTTATTTATTTTCTCGCCAGACCAGTCACAGAGTATAGCACACAGTCCCTTCTCCGCTTTCTCTCTCGTGGTGTTCCAGAGAAGTGTCCGTGGTTGTGATTTGGAACAACTCCTATTTATTCGGCTTTACTGTGCTTTTTTCGGTCTCTGTACATTGTGTGCGTCCTTGTGTCCTGGAAATTGAGTGTGTGGGAAGTCGTTCTGTCTATGGAGTGCCCTCCTCTTTTTCTTGTAACTGTTTCCTGAAGAGTTGTGTCTATATAGAGAGAAAATACATATAAACAGAGAAATGTGTGGATATGGGTTATTTTTTCATTTCTGAGCTGCAGGAATTTTTTTTAACACGAAGGAGAGAGATATTCGCTGTGGAAGACTGTGTCCTCCCAACCCCACCCCAGTGACCCAGACCCAGACGGAGACCGAGTCTCATGGTAGCTGCCTGGTCTTTCCCCAGGAGGTTCAAGGCAGGCGAAACACTTCTCGCTCCCTTGTATCGGTTAGCTGTCAGCATGAGTAATGCTGCATAACAAAGCACCCCAAAGCTCAGTGGCCTTGCACTGCCATTTATTTAGCTTGCAGTTCTGTGGGTTGACCGCATGGGCTGAGAGGGTCTTCTGGTCTGAGGTGGACTTCTTCACGTGTCTGTGGTCCGCTGATGGCCACCAAGGCGACTCCGCTTCTGATGGTTGGCTGGCTGTCAGCCAGGAAACTGGGGGAAACTGGGCCACGTGTCTCTCATCCCCTGGCAGGCCAGCTCAGGCTTGTGTATGTGGCCATGGTGGCAGTCTTCAAGAGAGCAGGCAGAAGTGTGCAAGACCTTTTGAGACCTCAGCTTGGAATTGGCATGAAAGCATTTGTTCTACGTTCTGTGGCTCAGGGTAAGTCACGTGGCTGAGTGCAGATTCAAAGGTGGGGGATCCCCTAAGATCCAGTGCACAGGAGGGGTCCCCAGATGGTCAGCCATTTGACTCGGGGTCAATACCTCCTCGTTGGCACCTGCTGAGAGAGCTCGTCTCTCATGCCTGACGTTCCCTCCCATAGACGAGCAGCTTGACCCCCTTGACATCCACAGTCCCCCCTCGGGGCTACCATTTAGAACCTTAGCCATCAAGCAACGGGGACCTCTCATGGATGTCCACCCCTCGCAGCCTCTAAACATGGGCCAAGGGAAACAACTAACTTTCAGCTGCAGAAGCAAAACTTGATTCAGTCTAATGAGCACCCATCAAAACTGCAGGTTTTATATAGAAAAAGTTAGGTTTCCAAATAAGCCAGCAAAGTAGAGCCTGAGTTTGCAGCCTGGGGAAGCCTGGTCACCACGTTCTCAGAAGACTGCCAGCAGGGGTAAGTCTGAAGCCACACAGCAGTGGGCAGGTGGGGATTTGTCCTTTGCCAACGCAGATGGGGGCTTTCTTAGCGGGAAACCCTGCTCCATCCTGGGGGACGTTTCTGAGAGCAAAGACGAGTCCTGATGTTCTGAGCGGGCTTTAGAGCCCCTCGTCTCATTTCCCCAACTCCAGCCATCACTTGGTACATATGGCTGTCTTTCTGGAGCACCCCCACTATGGCTTGCAGCCCGCTGCCCGGCACCCCCAGGCCCAGGTGCACAAATGCCTGGTCACGGGCACACCGCCAACTTCACTTCCGGTCATTGGTGATGTATGTTACAGGAAAAGAAATCTTAAGAGAGTACTGCTGCTGTTGTCAAGACTGTCCTAAATGCGTGCATTTGAGCTTTGCGTAGATGTGAAAAGAACGAGTCTTGGATCACCGGGACCCGTTTTAACGACTCGGTGGCGGGATGGAGAAGTGCTCTCTGCTTCTCTGTTTGTGGACGCAGAGATGTGGCTGGACTCCGCCATCTTTTCCTCCTCCTAGCCCTCCTTGGTTCTTTCTCCTCTGTCCCCCGCCTCCTCCCCAGGGTTCCCTCTCTCCCCTTGTAGCCGAGAGCATGTTTCACGGTAGAAACCCCCGGTTTCTATCGGATGATGCTGTCTCTCACAACAAGCCCACAGTGGCCGGGCCCTTCCAGCTCCTCTGCTGCTCCTTATGCCGTACTTCAGCCACCATGCCCATTGGGTTTTCACCGAGAGCTTGCCCTTCGGCCTGTGGTGGGGGCCGTGAGGCAATTGAGAAGCATATCTCGTGTGCAAAGAGTTTGGGAGGCCCTCACCATCCCATTTCGGGATGCCTGGCAGGCATTCCTGCATCTGGTGCCCCCTTCCTTCTTCCCCCTGCTGTCCTTCCTTCCCAGGCCTGAGGTCCCAGGAGCCAGGGGAGGAGGGGGGTGCAGTCAAGGACGCTGGGAAGAGGCCCTTCCAATTTCTGATACTCTGAAGTCTGGGAGACAGCAGACTCATCCACCGCCAACTTTTCTCGCACATTCTGTAATAGCATTTCCAACCCAGGGCACCTGCAGTTGGCCTTTCTGATTCTGACCATGTCTGCACACCACCTGCACGATGGGAGCTCTACTAGTTTTCTTTAAACCAACTCACTTTTTAGACGTCTAACCACGGGAGGCCAGTATCATTTGCATATAAACAGAAGATAATTATAAAGTAAATGTGATTATTTTACCAAAATACTGCTTGCTGCCTAAAAAAAAAGGATTTGAGCGTGAATCCCGTTCTCTTTGTTAAGAGGAGATGTAGCAGGAGTTCAAAAGGGTGTGAGAGACATATTGGCACCAAACGAGCCTTTCTTCTTGGCGGACATAAAGGACAGTTGAAGCGGGAAAGGCTTTCTCATGGTGCCTCCAAAAATCATGTCCCATATATCTCTGTCCACGTGTTTGGGGAGCAATGATTTCGGATCCCAGATCTGCCCCCTTCCTGGCTGTGTGGCCTTGGGCAAGTGATTGTACCTCTCTGAGCCTTAGTTTTCACTCTGTGCCCTGAGGATAATAATGCCTCCCCTTATTCTGGATGCAGCCCTGACCCCCTTCTTTCACTGGGACCCCTCTGTTCCTCAGCATCTCCGGGGCATGATTTTCTGGTTGAGACTTCAGTGTCCCTGAGTTACCAGCATCTACCTAGCTCAGGTTCTCAGGTGAGGCTTTGAAACCTAAGAGAATATGGCTCCTGGAGGAGAGCTCGGGAAGGGGTGAGCTCCCAGGCCTCTTAGGCAGTGATAGAGGAACACAGCAGTTAGGTGTGGGGAGGCTGTCAGTCCTTGGCAGGAGCAAAGCCCGCGCTGACTCTGCAGTTAGCGTCTGATTTCGCTGAGTCGGGAAAAGGCTGACAGGTCTCTATGCTTCTGGCTTTTAAGCCACCGGGCACATTGGGAGCGTGAGCCCAGGACAGGTGTAGACGAGAGGAGCACAATTTGATCTGTTTTCAAGGGCCAGCTTGCCGATCTGTTGCTAAACCAAACCCGAGCAGAATTCAAATGACCCACGGGGCCATGCGGTTCCCTGGGGATTTTCCGTTACGTCCGGGTGCCGTGTAGGAATTCTCCAGTGTCTCCTTGGCTTTCTTTCTTCAGACCTGTGGGCACAGTGATTTCCAGCCTTTATAGACACAGGCTCCTTGAAACAGTGGACACCCCTTGTTTTGATCAAGAGAAAATAAGACTGAGAGATCCCTCTGCCTCAAGTAAGGACCGGGGTCTCCCTGTAAATTGTTTCTCATTAGGGGCTGGAGCATTGCTCCCTTTGGCATTGCTGAAACAGTTCAAAGGGAAAATTAAGGGACTTGGGGGCCATTGAGAGGTTACGACAGAGAGGATGTGGGTGACGGGCCGGAGGCTGAGTTTGGGCCTCTACTGGGCAGCATCCACTTGCAGGACTTAACCCCAGGACCCTGAGTTCATGACCTGAGCCAAAATCAAGAGTCAGACACTTAACTGACTAACCCAGATGCCCCTCTACTTTTCTCTAAAAAAGCTGTCAAGTCACCTTTATTGTTCTCTCCGGAAGGTGTATGCAAGCTGCCTTCTGTAGTCTGTGTGTTTTCAAGATAATGGAGTCGCTCCTGGGGGTTTTTTATGGATGTTCTCAGTGGAGCATTTAAAGCTAAAAGAGTTTGATCAAAATAAGCTCGGTCGGGCAGAGGGAGCAAATCCAGGTCTTATTTTGCCTCCACCACAGAGGGTGACAGACCTGGGTTCAAATCCCAGTCGGCTGTGCAGACGTAGGCAAGTGACTATACCTCTCTGAGCCTCAGTTTTCACTTCTGTGAACTGGGGATAATAAAGCTCCCCTTCAAAAGGGAGCTGGGCATCGAATGTTTTTGCCCACCCAGCATCCTTCCCCCGTTCCAGTACCAGCACCTTCTCCCACATTCTGGGGAGCTGTATCTCCTACGTAACAACCATGGTCTCCTAGGGAGACTGCTGATATGCCCCGCCCCCCAGGGGGCACATGACTCTGTCCTGACCAGTCGGATTCCTTCCCTGGGAAAAGAGCCATTCACGCTTTCTTTCCGCAGCGGCCAAGCTAGGAGGAGGCCAGCCTGGAGCTGCCTGTGACCATGTCTCCTGCATGTAGTGGAGCAGGTGTGGCTGGATCCAGGTGTTCGGATGAGGTCCTTAGAGCTCCACCTGGGTCCATGTCATCATTCCGCTCTCCTGCATGCTGATGTACACCGATTCAATGCCCATCTCTGAACCAGTCTCTCCCACCAGGCTTTATTGGCTAGAAGGGCTCATTTATCCATAACGTGGGATAGTCAGAGAGTTCCTGGGGGTCATCTCCCAAGGAAAGATTAAGGTGCTGTTCCCAAAGAAGGGCAAAGGGTCATGATAGGGAAAAGCCAAGACTGACTCCAGCATCCCTGGCAGAGAGAGCGTGTGCAAGGGCTGGAAGTGTGAAGAGGCCTTCCGTGAGCCCAGAATTCAGTGTGGCAGAGGGAGGGGCACAGGGGTTGGCTGTGTGACAAGAAAGAGGCTGAAGAGAGAGCTTGGAATGGGATCCGGAAGGGCCTCTTGTGCCCCAGGTAACAGTGAGGGCTCCACGTCAGTGGGGCTGTTTACATTGGGGGGAGGATGAGACGGGTCCCCCCATCCCCACCCCAACACGGACACGCTTTTGTACAAACTATTCTTGTCCGTTTGGGGACTCACTAAATATTTGATTGGGAAAGAAAGAATTCTCAAATTCTCCAAGAAAAGAGGAGTTCTAAAGATGGAGGGGCGCGAAAGGGAATATGCACGCGCCTGTTGAAAGGTGCAGTATTGGAGGGACAGCCTGGACTCAGAAGCCCTGGGTACGCTTTTATTTCTTTAAGTGAACTCTACATCCAACGGGGGGCTTAAACTCAGCAGCCCTGAGATCACGAGTTGCACGCTGCACTGGCTAAGTCAGCCGGGCGCCGCCGGGCATGCTTCCCGAATAGATGTAGTTCTCCTCCTGAGGAGTCCTGTGAAGTGTGATTATAATCATAATAAGCTGAAGTTTATTGAATACAATGGGCCTTAACATGGTGCTAAGTGCTTTATTTACACAGAGCATCTCAAGTTAATTCTCGTAACAACCCTATGAGGTGGGCATTATTTTACACGCACACATCCCTCCCCCCCGCCTCCCCCTCCCATTTCACGGAATGCGCAGTGGTCCAGAGAGGTGAAGTGATTTGCCCGAGGTCACACAGCACAGAGGCAGCAGAGGTGAGGTTTGAATGTGGACTTGCAGTGATTTCATACCACTCTGAAGTGGGCCCTTTTTGCTCCTCCTGGGAAATTTTTATTTGCTCCTTTCTGGCATGAGGATGATTTGCTCAGTTTCACCGGAGAAGAGGATGATCCTCCCCTGGACCTTGGTCATGCGGGGCCACCCAATCACAGGCAGGAAGCTGGCTGGGACTGCATTGAGGATGGCAGTCCCTGTTGGCACTGCCCACCGTGGTACAGAGAGGAGGCTCCGCAGGCTTGCTTGGCGAATGGGGAGGTCAGGCTGATGGGGAAAACCAGCAGGCCCATAATGGTGGCAGTGGCTGGAGACAGCAGGAAGGAACACCAGTGTGTCAGTCAAGGGTCTCTGGGCTAACCTCATTCCAGGACTCACTGATCCACCCTCCTATCGACCCACCGATTCATTGATCCATTCACTTAATATATTGATTTATTATCTATCCATTTATTCCATCACTCAACTAGTCTTCCACCCAGCTATCCATCTACTCACCCATTCTTTCAACCATATTCGAACCCTCTCATCTCTTCATCCCCCTCTCTACCTATCCATTCACGTATCCATCTACCTGTCTGCCCACTTAGCCACATGCACCCCACCCATCCATTCACCCACCACCCACCCAACCCCCACCCATCCACCTACTCAACCAACCATCCATCCATCCACCCACCTATCCATCCACACACCCAGCCATCCATCCATCCACCCAACCATCTGTCATCCACTAATATATCCATAGATCCATCCATCAGTTCACCTACTTACCTACCCACCCACCCATTCATTCATTCATTCATTCATTCATGCATTCATTCATTCATTCATTCATTCAACCCACCAATCTGTACATGCATTCATTCATCAAAACTGTTACAGGTGCTGTGGTGTGCACTAATGACAGTAAGGAAATACACTTTACACCTCCTCACCTTCAGGGCACACTCAGTGCACGAGAATCACATGACCCTAGCTCCTCTTGCTGCTCTTCAGCCACATCGGTCTGCTGACAGTTCTGCGAACATGGCTCGCTCGCGTGTCTCTCCCCTTTTGCCCCGCCGTGTTCCCATTACCTGAAGCTCCCTACTCTTATTTAACCAATTCCCAGCTGTGCTTCCAGACTCAGCTCAAGTGATACCTCCTTTAGGAAGCCTTCTTTAACATCCTCCACCCTCCTGGAGTTTTTCCTTGCATCTTGTGCTCATCCCTATCTTATCAAATATCCATTGAGTTGTAACTGCCTGATGTCCCCCCCCCGCCCCCAGACACTGCACAAGCCTAGGACAAGGACTATAGCTCCAGCCATTGATTCAACAGATATTTAGTGAACATCTATTACGTGCGAAGGCACCATGCCAGGAGCTGGTGATGTCAAGACAGACATGGCCTTGCCCTCAAGGAGCTGATGTTGTAGTGGAGAGAGATGAACAGTAATCAAGCAGGCAGATGAGGTAAGTAAGTGCTGTGAAAAATACAGAGCAAGGGAAGAGGTAGGAGAATCTCAGGAGAGGGGGGAGCTCCCTTACCTAGAGGCCATCGAAGATCTCACTGAGGCAGTGATACTTGAGCAACGTAGAGGAGCAAGACATGTAAGATCTGAGAAAAGAGAATCCCAGGCTAAGGGGACAAGTGTGGGGTATCATGGAACAGAAAGCAAACCATGTGGCTGGAGCAGGTTGAGCCTGGCAGAAGGGGTAAGAGGTGAGATTGGCAAGGGAACGAGGGCTTCATCAGGCAGAGCCTCATCGGCCATGACCAGGAGTGTGGATTTTACTCTGAGTGTAACAGGAAGTCACTAGAGGCTAGATAAACCAGTTTGAGTGGCCCGATCTGATTTCAGTTTTAACAGGACCTGTTCGGCCAGCGTGGCAGACAGACTCTAAGGGGCAAAGGGTGGCAGCAGAGAGACGTGTGAAGTGGTTGTCACTCTAATCCAGGTGAGAGGTGGTGGGGGATTAATTGCATGAGGGTTGCAATCAAGCCCTGGGCTACGCCATCCAGAGCCTAGATGGGAGTTAGAGAAAAGCAACCCTCCTGGGGAGGTGCAGCCCTGCCATTCCACACCTTAGCAAGTGGAGCATAGGCTAGATTTCAGCATCTCTCAGCCCTCGGCTGAGCTCCCTTGTGCAGTGCACAACCTGCTCAACTGTGTATGGTGGTCCTGGTAAAGATGATACAAAGTGGGTGGATGAGAGAGAAACAAAGGGGGACAGACTAGTAGGACTGGGTTTAGCTAAGGACAGGATTAAGTATTAAGGGTTAAGTATGTCATTCCCTCCCCACCATTTCTAGCTTGCTAAAGGACCAGAAAGTCTTCAATCCTAGGGTTTATCTCTGAGGTGCAACATGGGAGGCCAGACTCTGCTCACAGATTCATTCATTCGTTCATTCGTTCATTCATTCATTCTACAAACATGTCTGGAATGCTTACTATGTGACAGTGGGTTTACCTGCCGCTGCCTGCACCCCTGGCATTGGGCCACTGGCCCTTCTGGGACACAGTCCTTGGGGGGCCAGGGCCCAAGAGAGGAGGAGAACTGCATTAAAGGCCAACAAGAGCCATCCTCCAAGGAGAATTGCAGCCGAGACCTGTCAGGAAGAAAGAGGAGGGAGGGTGTTGAATGGGGCAGATAGGGGCAGGGGTATGTCTGTTTATTGGCCAGCTACTGAGTCCTCAAAACCCAAGAGATCTGTGCTATTATTATCCCCAGTTTGCATATACACAAACCGAGGCCCAAGGAGGTGGAGTCATTTGCCTCAGGACACACAGCTAATTAAGTGGTAAAGCCAGAATTAAGATCCAGATTTACAGCCACCATACCCCACCTTTACCGAGTACCTGCTATACGGCAGGATCACCAGGAGAGGCACCTTTTTAATTACCGGTTGCCGAGGCTGTATAATCTTCCTTAGAAGTGTTGGACTGGGAGTCCTGACTCCTTGTCCACATTGTCGAATTTGGTAATGTGCCTCATAACAGAGACTTTCAACACCGTAGCCGTGGTTTGCCGACTTAGCAGCCCTCAGAGGGTGGCCAGGTAGGTGTGTGCAGGTGGTACACGGCACAACCCTTGGAGATGCCTTGGGATCATCATAGATTTGCATATTCATTACACTTCTTTTCCAGCAGATGGCAGTATAGCGTCCTGAAGAAGGGGACCCTTTCCTTAATGTGTACTAAGTGCTGGGTGGACTTGCAGCTGCCTTCAGACTCATCCTGGGTGTTTGCTAAAATGCAGATCGCCAGACTCCACCGCACACCTACAGACTCAGAGGCTCAGTGTGGGGTAGGCGGTGGGGGCCAGACCTTGGCTTCCCCGCCACCCCCCGCACTCCCCGCCCCTCTGGTGGACGTGATAGAGCCCCCGAGGTCCCAGCCCAGGTCTTACCTTCCAGGCAAAGTCAGGAATATCATCCAGGGACCCGAAGGTCCCACAGCTCTGGTTCCAGCTGTCACCCCCCAGGCCGGGAGCAGTAGGTGAGGGTGCCAAAGGAGAAGGGGTGGGACTGGAACCAGGCGGGAGAGATGAGGCTAAGGAGCTGAGATGCAGGCCAGCGAGAGAGTCCCAGGGCTGCCCACATGCTGCCCGCCATCAGGGAGCATCGATGACCTAGCAGTCAACAGGCGAGATGAGGAGTGGAGGCTGCTGGGAAGGAGAGAAACAGGAGCTGGGGAAGGAGCCCCCAGTTAGGGACCTGGTCCTGTGTTCAGACGCCAGGTCCCCAGCCTCCTTTCTGCCTGCGGATGCAAAGGGAGGTGTTAGTATCTGGGGAGGGGGTGGGGCTTTGCCCTAACAAGTTCTGGGAGTAGAATAACCCCAAATCTTAGACTAAAGATTAGTGCTTAAACAGAACTTCGAACACTCTGGCTCTGCATGGGACATAGTCATCCCCAGTCCAGGCAGGGCCCCTCCTCTGTTTCCTTCCTTCCTTCATTCACTCATTCATTCATTCCTCAGCCCCTCAAGGCTTGCACTGTCCGAAAGGGCTGCGTCTCCCCAGAGGGGGTACCTTTTTCTAAAAGGTACCTTGGGAGCTCCCTTGGGAGCCTGCTTCTCCCTCTGCCTCTCTCTCTCTCTCTGTCTTTCATGAATAAATAAATAAAATCTTTAAAAGAAAAGATTTCACTTATTTATCTGAGAGAGAGAGATAGTGAGCATGAGCAAGAAGGAGCGGGAGAAGCAGGCTCCCCGCCGAGCAAGGAGCCCGATGTGGGACTCAATCCCAGGACCCTGGGATCACGACCCGAGCCGAAGGCAGACGCCCAACCGACTGAGCCACCCAGGCATCCCAGTGTGTATTTTTAATTTATGTAATGGACATTATTCTGTATGTTGCATTTTGCTCCCTACTTTGGGCACCAAGCATAATGCTTTTAGGGTCGATGCACGTTGCTGTGTGTATGCCTATTCCATTTAACTTTGAGTTTCCCAGAAGCTGATCCTGAGACGAGGGTTTGGGTGCAGGCAGTTTACTTGGGAGGTGGTCCCGTGGAGGAAGAAGTGGGATGGGGGGAGAAGGCAGCCAGTTAAGAGCGTGTTGCAAAGCCAGCTGTCCCCAGGGTGGCTCTGAGAGACAGGGTACACCCGGCACCTCCGAGTTATCCCTCCCGAGAGCAGAGGGAGGTGTGGACTGCACATACCAATCTCTGCCAGCCATTGGTTGAGGGCTGCCCCCAGCACTGGGTGGCAGCTCTGTGTGCGGGGGAGGCGGGTGGGGTGGGTGGGCAAATGGGCTCCAACAGGAACCAACAATCGAGCAGCAATAAAACACGCAGCGGGCAGTTGAAAGGCCACTGCTGTGCGGAGACTCGATGACATTGAGGGGTACGGAGCTGACCAGCTGACCGTGACCGGATCTGCCACCTGCTGCGTGCCGTTCCCTCCGCGTTTCACCAACTCCAGCCCTCTGCCGTGAGCATCCGTGTGCCCGGACTTGAGCCAGAATTTGGGGGGGGCGCGTACACTTGGGAACACACTTGCTCTCTCAGGTGGTACAGCTCTGTTTCCTCTGAGCGAGAAAGCCCGACTCCGCCCCGGGGATGGCTGCACCATTCCATGGTGTCCCCCTCCGTGCTGAAGGCGCCTGCAGGCTCACGAGCCCATTCATCTTAGTCTCCTCCCGCTTTACAGGTGGGAAGGTAGAGGCCCAGAGAGAGTAACAGACTCCTCCGAACTGACCCAGGAGGCCAGTGTGGGGGGGGGGGTGGGGGGGGGGGTTGCCGTCCACACACTGTCATATGCCAGGCAATTCATACACATCCTCCAGCTCATGTGCTTTGTGACTCCCCGGCCACAAGCCTGGAGGACCGGAGTGAGCTGGTCTTTGTTGACTGGAGGAGAGCCCCCCTCCAGACTCGTGCGTCTGCCGGGCTGCAGGTGGGTGCTCTGACCTCGTGTTTGACAAGGGAGGACACCAAGGTTCAGAGAGGAGTGGGCGACTCAGCCCAAGGACACCCTTAGAAGGGGCTAAGGGGCCAGGGGTTCGTACCCAGACCTGATGAGTCGGCAGCTGTCCTTCTTGAGAGCCCCAGGGTAAGGGTTCTAATAGTTACCGAGCATCATCGACCTGCTGCGGGCCAGGCCCTGGTCTAAGTGGCTCCTTGGAGAAGTGAGGGGACATGCCCGGGATCTCACAGCCAAGATGTGGGACAGCAGTACTTGGACCTGGATCTGTCTAATTCCTGAACCAGGATTAAGGTCCATACTTAACCATGCTCCTTCGCATCTCCTTGCTCGGCCTCATTCGGCCCCAACCTCTACTCTTTCTGCGGTCTTCCTCAGCCCAGCTTTTACCTTTCTTCTGAGGCAGGCCGTGTATCTGTCCCTCTCTGCTCAGGGGTTGTTGCTTCCCCCCTCATGAGGCCAAGAAAGCCTCTCTGGCCTGGTGATGGCATCACCCAAGAGAATTTCCTTTCTCTTACCCTGAGACTGCCCCCGCGCCTCTCTGAAAGTCCCAGCTACAAACCAATGTTCCAACCATTTACGGCCCAAGTAAATGCTTTCATCTGGGGGAGGCATATAGGCTGTGAGGCCCCAGAGGTTCAATTTCTGGCTCTCATGTGTATTGGCTGTGTGACCTTGGGCCGGGCACTTAACCCTCTGTGAGCCTCCGATCCTTCATCTGTAAAACAAGCCTGATACTAGTACCTACCTCAGGGGTTGTGGGGAGGATTAAGTGAGAAGACGTCTAGAAGGTACTTTGCGGAGTGCCCTGTACCCAGGAGGTCCTCCGTACATGGTCGTGATGATGATGATGGTGGTGATCCGGGTGGTGGCTGTGGGATTATTTGCAGTAGTGCTAGTAGTATTCATAGCTGTTGTCTTGTTGCTCATACCAGTTGGGATTAGCAGACACTTCCAAGAGATAAAAACCAAAAATGGAGACCCAGATTGCTCGAGATCCCCTGGCAAATCAGGGGGTAAACGGATCAAAGCCAAGACTCCAGCCCCCAGGCTGATAAGCAGAAACACCTTCTCCTTCCCTGACGACATCCCTCCAACTCCTGTTCCCCAGTGTCTGTCCCCTTGGCTTGCTCGCAGAGAGGGAAGGGGGCAGGTGGGTAGGGAAGAAAGGGGTGGAGGGGAGGGGAAGGGTGCCAGTGATGCGGGAGAGCTGAGTTACCCAAGAGGGCAGGGAGGGTGAGGTTGGGGGGGCTGCAAACTGCTCCAAAGGGAAGGCAAGACCCTGCTTCAACCACTGACCAGCAAACACCCACTACTCTGCCCTTGGTGACCCCTAGATCCCTCCTGGGAGGATTGGGCATGACACCCTTCCCTCCACCCCCCCGAGCCCCTCCGATACACTCATTGACAAACACAGCCCAGCACGGCAAGGGCCTCCAGAGAATAACCGTGCTACGGTCCTTGGAGAATATCCAGGGTATCACTTAAATGTCACTAAATCATAAAGTGCCGAAGTTACTGAGTTTCCGATTTCCCTTCATTACTTCTCTTTACATCAAGAAGAACGTCCCTGTTGGAGCTAATCAGTCTTTTTTTTTTTTTTAAGATTTTTATTTATTTATTTGACAGAGAGAGCACAAGTAGAGCGGAAAGCAGAGCGAGAGGGAGAAGCAGGCTCCCCAGCTCATCAGGGAGCCCGATGTGGGGCTCGATCCCAGGATCCTGAAATCATGACCTGAGCTGAAGGCGGATGCTCAACCGGCTGAGCCAGCCAAGCGCCCTGGAGCTAATCAGTCTTAAACACCTTTCAAACATCTGTCAGCCTCCCCCATTTATTTATTTATTTAGATTTTATTTTATTGAGAGAGAGAGCGTGTGCACCTGAGCAGGGGGAGGGACAGAGGGAGAGGAGAGAATCCCAAGCAGACTCCACCCTGAGCGTGGAGCCCGGCGTAGCGCTCCATCTCACGACCCTGAGATCATGACCTGAGCCGAAACCAAGAGTCGGATGCTCAACCGACGGAGCCCCCGACATGCCCGCAAGCTCCCGCATTTTAAAAATGATGGGGAGCCTTGAACAGGAAACAAAGTCGAGTGAGAATTCAGGAGTGTGGTTGCGGTTTCCTTACATTTATTGTGGTGGTTTTGTTCTATGTTTTGCTGTGATGCTGGTTGTCCATTTAGAATTGAAATGTATTTTATTTTATTTTTTTTTTTTAAAGATTTTATTTATTTGACAGAGAGAGAGAGACACAGCGGGAGAGGGAACACAAGCAGGGGGAGTGGGAGAGGGAGAAGCAGGCTTCCCGCTGAGCAGGGAGCCCGATGCGGGGCTCGATCCCAGGACCCTGGAACCATGACCTGAGCCGAAGGCAGACGCTTAACGACTGAACTACCCAGGGGCCCCTAGAATTGAAATGTATTTTAATGAAAAACTGAGTTAACTTAAAGCCCAGTCGTATCTAAATAATAATAGAGGCGGCTGGACGAGGAGGCCGCTGGAGAAGGTGGTTTGCTGATAGCCAGCACTGCTATTGATGACCGGAGGTGAAGTCCAGTAAGGCTGAGCCAGCTCAAGGGCACGCAGGGTCAAAAGCGGCTGAGCTGCCAACCAAGCCAAGGGCACCCA
The DNA here is from genome assembly GCF_003265705.2 of Callorhinus ursinus. Lineage (NCBI taxonomy): Eukaryota > Metazoa > Chordata > Mammalia > Carnivora > Otariidae > Callorhinus > Callorhinus ursinus. The sequence continues at coordinate 209,637 of NW_027397134.1, forward strand.
CACGGACTCCCCAGGGCCGGTGCTTTTCAACCTTGAGCTTCACTTTGGGACTCCAAGCCTGGCTAGCACTTCAAATGTGGCAGGAGTCCTAGGTTTGGAGGCTAGCCAGTTACTCTACCACTTCCCAGCTGTGTGACCTGGGACAAGGCACCCCATTGCTCTGGGCCTTAGTTTCCCTATCTCTAAAAGCAGACTGGACATCCCAGGGGGTAGGGAGCATTGGGTTTATCACTGAGCAGGGTGATGTTGTAGAAAGAAGCAGCCAGACCACATCTTCCCTTCCCAACACTGTGATCTTGGGGAGGCCACCTCACCTCGCTGGATAAGGGGCTGGGGGTTATTGGCAAGGTTCAAGGGGGATAGAATGCATGTGTCAGGGGGAGGGGGAGAGAAGCCTGGGCAGGGAGGTCAGGGTTACAGTGCAGAGATGTTTTATTCCCAGGATTAGAAAAACCTGGTGGCTGCTAGCCAGCAGGTGAGATACAGCCCCTTGAGTGAGTGAGGATGGATTTTTTTAATTCCTACACCAAAATTGGCCTCTCCTGGGGGTTTGGCAGGATCCCGAGGGGTGTAATTCCAGCCAGGAAGCCGGGGAGCCCAGAGCTGACTGGGGCCCGTGATTTTGCCTCTCTCTGGCTGCCCCTGTGACTCTCCAGGCGTTTCTGACCTTGAAAGGGGTTTTGTTCTCCAGATAATGTGCTCAATGTCACCTGGGAAAATCATGCCGACCGTCCAGGTGCCCAGAAACCTCAATGAGGCATTATAACCTGAAACCACATCCGGGCAGGCTCCAATTAGCTGGAATCCACCTACGGGAAGCTCGAAAGGGGCTGAACCTTTTTTCCTCCTCCATCTCAGCATCTAACTGTTGAGGGCAGTCGGGGATTCTGGAGCACTCGCCAAGCCCCATTGGAAACACCTTGCTTCATGTAAGCCTCCTGGCCACTCCACGGCAGGTGCTCTTATCACAGTTCCCATTGTTATTTTAAAGATTTTTTTAAAAATTTATTTGAGAGTGAGCGAGCAAGAGAGAGAGAGAGCAAGCTAACATGGGCGGGGGGTTGGGGCAGAGGCAGAGGGAGAAGCAGACTCCCCGCTGAGCAGGGAGCCCAATGCGCCCTAAACTAACCTTTTAATCTCACTTTGGGCTGAGGGCACAGAGCTGGAAGTCCAATGGCTTGACTTTGAGTACCTGCTTTACCCTTGCTTCCTTGTTTACCACTTACTTGCTGAGCCTTCCTTTCGTCTTCTGTACAGATGGGAACTCTGGGGCGCCTGGGGTGGCTCAGTCATTAAGCGTCTGCCTTCGGCTCAGGTCAGGATCCTGGAGTCTTGGGATTGAGCCCCGCATCGGGCTCCCTGCTCAGCAGGGAGTCTGCTTCTCCCTCTGCCTCTGTTCCAACCCCTGAGCTCGTGCTCTCTGTCTCAAATAAATAAATCTTTAAAAAAAAAATAAAAAGTTAGTTTAAAAGTCAGATAGATACACAGCAGCTTCCTGGGCGGTCCACGGTTAGGGCTTGGTCCGCCCTCCCACCTGATCTGGCCAGGGAGCATGCAGGGTCCCAGAGGAGACAAAGTCAGCACAGCAGGCGAGCAATGGGGCTTGGGAGGCTAGAGGTGGCTGCCAGCGCTTGGGTATGTCCCTACGGCCAAGTCCCTTTCTTTTTCCCGGCTTCCATGTCCTTATCGGTTAACCAAAGGGGTGGATTGTTCATTCATTCACTTTTATGTGCCCAGCCCAATGTGACCTTCATGGATACAGCAGTGAACAGAACACCGTCTGTGCCCTCTAGGAGCTTAGGGTTTTGTGGGCAAGACACACAAACAGGATAGAACAATATGGTCCATCCATCCATCCATCCATCCGTCCGTCCAACAAATATTTATTGAGTATCTGTTACGTTCCAGGAAGTGTTCTAGGTGTTGCAGATTTAATAGTGAGGAAAACAGACAAAACTGCTGTCCTCACAGAGCTTATACTCTAGAAGGAAAGCAAGACAGTAAGGGTATAAACAAGTCAGTATATAAGATACCAGATATTAATAAATGCCATAGAGAAAAATGAAGCAGGGAAGGGAGAGGCTGAGTGATCAGAGAGGTCACGGAAAGCCAGGAGAAGGTGACTTTTGGGCAGGAGCTGAAGGAGGAAGCCATGTGGATTTGTGGGGGAAGAATATTCCAGGCAGTGGGAGGTGCAGGTGCAAAGGCCCTGTGGTGAGCATGTGCTTGGCAAGTTTCAGGAAGAAAAGAAGCTGGGGGAAGGCAGGGGGCGTGGAGGGCCTTGTCGGCAATGAAGATCTTTGGCTTTTAATTTCTGAGTGAGATGCAGAATCTGCAGATAGGCCTGAGCAGGAGTGTGGCAACCTGTCTTGTGTTTTCAAAAGAATTCTCAGGGAGCACCTGGGTGGCTCATCAGTTAAGCGTCCAACTCTTGATTTCAGCTCAGGTCATGAGATGGGGCTCTGCATCTGGCTCCACGCTGAGCGTGGAGCCTGCTTGAGATTCTCTCTCCTGCACCCTTTGCCCTCCCCATTCCCTCTCTCCCTCTCTAAAAAATATAAATTAAATTAATTAATTAAATAAAATAAAAATAAAAATAAAAAGTTTACTCTGGCTGCTGGGTGGAGAGCCAGGCAGAAGGGAGAAGTAGTCAGCAACTTTAGTCTGTCAGGTGAGAGACAATGGTGGACCAGAGAGGTGGGCAGAGAGAGAGGGAAGGGGAAAGGGGCGGAGTCTGGATCTATGTTAAAGGGCAAAGGTCAAGCCAACTGGATGTGCTTATGGGTTAGGCAGAGTATGAGGATGTCTCCAGGGCTTTTTCCCTTTGTACCTGGGATGGGGGAGCTGCCATTGTTGATTTAAGGAAGCTCCGGGAGGAAGAGGTATCTGAACATGACGTAGCCTAAGTCAAGTTTCGGACGTACATTTTGCCAACCCATCAACCAACAGGCGCAGCTTCAGGCCAAGAGAAAGTGCAGGGTGATGCTGGGCACAAGGATAGAGGAGGGGCATCTGACACAGCCCGGGGGCAGAGGGGCAGGGGATGTCCAGGCTGAGATCTGCTGGGCCAGCTGGGACTGGGGAGGACCTTGACCTGCACACCTTTTTCTTTCTCTGAGCTACACAGCCAGCTAAGCCAGATTTCTGCTGCTAGTCTAGGCTCTGTTACAAGCTGGCTGTGTGAGCTAGTGAACTTACACAAAGTAATGGCTCTGAGCCTTGGTTTCCCATGGCAATGGGCTGAATGTGTGGGTGCCCCCCAAATTCATATGCTGAAATCCTAACCCCCAAGGGCATGGTATTAGGAGGTGGGGCCTCTGGGAGGTGAGGAGGTCATGCGGATGGAGCCCTCATGAAGACATTAGTGCCCTCATAAAAGAGACCCCAGAGAGCTCCCTCCGCCCTCTGCTATGTGAGGACACAGCAGGAAGACAGCCCCCGGTGTAGACTAGCAAGTGGGTTCTCCCCAGACACCAAATCGGCCTGCCTCTCGATCTGGGAATTCCCAGCTTCCAGAACTGGGGGAAATAAATGTTTGTTGTTGATAAGCCATTCAATCTGTGGTGCTGTGTTATAGCCTCCTGAGCAGACTAAGACACCCACCTACAAAAGATGGCCATGTTCTAGACCAATCGGACTTACCTTTAGGAGGTGTCAGATTCCTTTGAAAATATGATTTAAAACTATGAATGCATTCCCCATGCAGGCTTGTGTACACACACACACACACACACACACACACATACGTGTATGTTACTTCAGGGGTTCATGGGCCCCTAAAGCTCATTATGGCCCCTGGACAATACTTTCTTCTCTCCCCCCTTCAGATTCTTCCCTTCACACTCAACGCACTTGAGGTCAAGAGCTTCCAATGTGGCCTCTCCTGCTCAGGCTCCAGCTTTGGACATACGTCTATGACCTTGTAAAATGTCTCCTTCCCTATGAAGGAAACATTCAGGTTGGTGACTAAAGCCCAGGTGGATGATAAGCTGGTCTGAGTTGTGTGCGTGTGTGTGTGTGTGTGTGTGTGTTGTGTGTGTGTTTCTTCCCAGTCAGTTCCTTAAATCAACCGCCCTTCACTCCGGGCTGCTGGATAGGCTGGGCAAAGCGGGCAAATCGGAATGGGGTAAGGGTATGGTGTTTCCTGGGTAGGAGAAGGCATGAATAGGGATTAACTGATCTACAGTTAAACATTAGTTGTTGAAATTCTTGGCACTGTGCTCTCCTTTCTGCCTTGGTAATTCTAGTACAGGGAACCGACTTACATATTTCCCTGGGACCTGAGGATCTTCTTTACAGACTGTGAACTTCCAGAAAGTGGGCACTGGCTCTGAAAATCTTTATCCTTAGCATCTGGCATAAGACTTGGCACAGAGTAGGTGCTTGTCTTGTCTTCTGTTATAAATGATGGAGGTGCAACTCCAACTGGCTCAAGTTAGAAATGAGAAATTTATTGGCTTACCAAACTAAAAATTCTGTGATCAGCTTCAGGCACAGCGGGATCCAAGTGAACAAGCAATATCTTCAGGACCTCTCTTTCCTCCCATTTCTCAGCTCTGTTTTCTGTGGGGTTGGCTTCACTCTCAAGCAGATTCTCTCTTGCAGTGCTGGCTTCTGGCTGGCCTTCTGAGGCCAAAGGAAAGCAATCCAAGAAAAGAAAGCTTCTCTTTGCACATAGTTGCTGCAAATGTTGTGATGAACTCTCAAGGGAGAAGCTCAGGTCACATGCCTACCCATGAACCAATTATCGTGGCCAGCAAGATGGGATGTTCTGATTGGCCAGACCTAAGTCCTGTACCCTAGGATTGGGAGTACAGGGTTGGGGACTGGGGAGAGGGTAGGCAGGTCCCAAGGTTCACCCCACTGGAACTATATGAACTACAGGTGGGGAATGGGGTGGTTTCCAGGAGGAAAACCGAGGTTAGCTGAGGATGGGGGATGGATGCTGGGCAGGGGGGAACTAGAGACATCGCTCTAATGCTGGCTATGAATGCTGCCATGACAAATGAGCACATGGCAGCTGGTGCTGAGGAAGCATGACGGTCCAGGAAGTTAAGTCCAGGAAACATGAGTGAGGCCTGAGGCTGGGGCTCAGGTCCCAGCTCTGCCACCTGCACGTGGTGTGACCTTGGTCAGGGCAACTCCACCTCTGTGGACCTCAGTTTCTTTACCCGTAAAATGGAGGCATCTGGAGTGGATTATTGCTAGGGATTTTTCCACTCACTCAGTCATCCAGTTCTTCATTTGTTTCTTTCCATCAATATTTGCTGAAGGGCTTTGGAGTTGGTCCAAACGGGATCTGAATCCCAGTTCTGATGGTTACCGGCGGTCTCAGGCTTGACAGATGCACCTTTTCAGGTGTGCTCCACTGCGTCCTTCCCAGCCACCCAGCTGCACTGGCCGCGCTCCAGCCTCGGCTCGCCTCCCCCCTGCAGGTGGCCCGGGTCACTTGCTGCAGCCACTGGGCCAGCTCAGCCTGCAGGGACGTGGCCTGAGGGTTGGACCAGCCTCCCCAGATCCCCAGCTGTCTGTCATCCCAGCTGACGGGCCCGGACTCTTGGCGGCAGTGGGGGGCAGGGGGGGGGCTCTGGTGCCTCTTCTTCTAGAACTGGCTTCCCTTGTGGCTGCTCGGAGGCAGAGATGACACAAGCCAGAAGCAAGGAGTAGCTTGACCCACCCGTGACTAATGGCGGACAGGAGCTGGGCTGTGCCTTCCATCCCTGCAATAGTTCTCATGGCTTCTCTGGAGATGCCCCGAGTGCTGGGACTCCCGGCTGTGTTTCCAGGAGCAGCTGTGGCCAACCCCGTAAGGCACGTGTTGTGTTGGCTCACGCTCTTTCCTGCCTCAGTGTCCCTTTCCTTCACTTTGGTGGGACTGGGACTCCGTCTCCCAATAAAGCATGAGCAAGTGACTTTTGCCTTGGGAACCCAGACTGAGATACTCTAGCTGTGTGATCTCAAGCGATTTACTTTACCTCTCTGAGCTTCAGATGCTGAGTCTGTAAACAGTAGGTAATAACAGAGAATCTCTAAAAGGATCGCTGTGGCACTTAGGGAGCCAGCACAGGCAAAGTACTTGGCTCAACATATGCTGTCGTTGCTGTGAACCAGGTGCTGGATTGCGTCGTGGGACACCAGTTATTCAACACTGAATTCCCTGGATATTTATTGTGTCAACTTTGTGCTAGTCTTTGCTCCTAAGGAGCTCACAGTCTAGAAAGTAAGGTGGGGAAGTGATTGGGCACTACTGTGTGATTAGTGCTTTAGTGGTGGGTGGAAGACTTAGAGGCCGCAGTATGGTAATCAGGGATGGTAATCAGAAGTGGCTTCTCAGGGGAGGTGATGTTAAAGATCTGAAGGATATGTAGTTGTGACGGACGATGGGCAGGTGACAGGTGAAGTGCTCCAGACAGAGGGCACAGCATGGGCAAAGGCCTGGTGGGAAGGGAAAACATTTCAAAGAATATACTGGCCCTCACCCTCAAGAAGCAGGCAAGTTACAAGAGAAACAAAATGGGTAAGTATGAACTAATGAAAATGCATGAATATGGTCTTTGCCAAGAAGTGTGTGAGTTCTAGAACTATACTGTGCAATATGGTCGCCATAGCCACATGTGGCTATTTAGATTTAAATTAATTAAAATTAAATACAATTTAAATTCAGTTCCTCAGTCCCACTGGCAGCATTTCAAGTGCTCAGCAGTCAACTGTGGCTAATGTTGGACAGGACAGATATAAACCATCTCCATCATTGCAGAAAGTTCTATTGGGTAGAGCTGCCAAATCAGGGCAGACTTCCTGGAGGAAGGGGCAGATCACAGAGGAGGGGTCCTGGGAAAGTCCCCAGGGGCCATTGTCCTCAATCCCCAGGAAGAGAAAAAAGCCAGAGCTGGGAGGAGGGGTGGGAGTGTTGGCTCTGGAAACAATGTACAACTTGACACCTCTTTGGTCAGGGTATAATCTCCGGGGGGTGTGCTGGCTGCCTCTCTCCTGGATGGGAGGATACAGGAATGCAGGGGGAAATCGGCTGAGGGGCTGAACCAGGAAGTCTTCCCCCTCTAGAGGCCAGGAGCACTCTGGGAGTTGTAGTTTGGCACGTCTGGGATTCCCTCAAAGCTTGACAGAAGCCGAAGGGCTGATGCTGGACTGGGGCTGGGCATCTCTTGGGGCAAAGACTTGGGGAGGGTTGGTCAGAGCTGGGGATATGCCTGGGCTTGGGGTTTCTGTGGGTGGTGGCAGGAGAAGGATTGTCTTCTCCGTGGTGCTTACATTCTGGGATAGGGAGGAGATGCCAAGGTAGAGTACTAAGTTGGCTGGGAGCTGAGAAACACGCAACATTTGGTTAAACAGAACCCTCTGTCCACACCTTCCTGTTAATCAAGATTTGCCTGGGAGAGACAAGGAGTTCCTTTAAGGTTAGAGAGGAGAGGGGGTAGATGATACACTATCAGCTGTTGGGTCATTCATGCATTTAAGGCAATTATTTATTGTGCTCCATATTTACTGAGTGCTTACTATGTGCCAAGCCCCACTCTAGACACGGGGATTCAGGAGTGAACAAAAGAGACAAAAGTCTCTGCTTCCAGGAACTTTAGAGAAGGGAGCAGACAATAAACAATTATTTGCCTTTGTTCCTAGAACATACAGGTGTCTTGTAAAAACCGTGCTGAAACGTGGATTTTGACAGATTTTAACTTTCAATGCAACCATTCTCTGTCTCCTACCCCTAGGGGTGGTAGTCATATTTAAAAGTCACCGAGTTGGGTCCTATTGATAATTGTGTTCAACACATCCTGATGATAAAGGAGACTACTCTAAGGTGTAAGATGGCATGAGGCCTCTACCTCACCTTTCTAGTTAATTAGGGAGCCTTAGGCTGCTCCTTGGTAAAATGGAGGGTGGTGGTCCTCAATTCAAAAGGACCCCTGTTGTACAGGGGACCCGGGTGGCTCAGTCGTTAAGTGTCTGCCTTCGGCTCAGGTCATGATCCTAGGGTCCTGGGATCGAGCCCCACATCGGGCTCCCTGCTCGGCAGGAAGCCTGCTTCTCCATCTCCCACTCCCCCTGCTTGTGTTCCCTCTCTCACTGTGTCTCTCTCTGTCAAATAAATAAAATCTTAAAAAAAAAAAAAGACTGTTGTACAAACAACGGATATGGTGTGTCTCCAGCAACAGGGGTACCCTCCCTTGCACAAAGACACCAAGAAATCAAGAGAAAGATGAGGCAAGAGAGCTTCTCACCAATTCTCCCAAAGCCACAGTGTGATGTTTTCTCTCTCTTTACCTTTTTTGAGGTCTGACTTACAATAAATGCACAGGATTTTAGGACCTCCAGTTATTCATGCCCAGTGCATTTCCTTAGAAGGCCGTGTCACCAATGCAATTCAGTTTACTTGTGCAATTATTTTTTAAGTGTCTGTATGTTCCACAAGAGCCCGAATATTGCTAGCTGCTTTACCACTGGGTGCCCAGCACACAGTAGGTGCTAAATAAAGATGTATGGCATGAAATGAGTGAAAGCAACACAGGCATTTTCTTGTTTAGGGGCGGATTCCTACGAGTCTCTCAACTTGTCCCAAAGTCTTCATACCCCTGGCCCCCCAACCACAACACAGTGGCAGTAGCGTCCCACACGGTAGGCACCACCCCCCGGTGCAATGAACAGCTTCCCGCCACGCCCGCGAGCCCGGCCGTGCAGTGCCCCTGCCCACCGCGAGGGGGCGCCAGCGTCTCGCGCAAATCCCGTCTGTTCCCCGGCAGGCGCCCGCCGCCGGGTCGATTCAATGGGCGAGGCTTTACTCAGCGCCTCCTGAGTTCCCCGGCTGCCTCAGGCTCTCGGGAGCGCAGGCCCGACGGCGGGCCAGCGCCCGCTGCCGGGGGATCCCGGCCGAGGTCGGGTGGTCCTGAGAACGCGGGCCGGGACCACGAGCACGTTCCGAGTCGCGCGCTGCGGGGTCGAGCTCGCAGGCCCGGAGCGCTTCCGGGAGGAGTGGCCCCGCCGCGCTCGCGACCTCTGACCCGCCGGATAGTCCCCAGGCCTAAGAGCCTGCGGGTGCTCGCGGGTCGGGCCGGCCGCGCTCCGCCCCGGGCCCTTCCGCGCAGGCGCCGCCGGCCGCGGTTCCCATGGCGACGGGGGGCGCTTCCCCGCCCGAGGCCCCGCCCCCAGCAGGCTAGGCTGCGCCGGGCCGCGGCGGCGCGGGCAGGTGCCGCGGGCTGCGGGCAGGTGGCGGCGCGGCGCGGGCAGGCGGCGGCGGCTGCAGGGTAGGTTGTGCGGCGGCCGCCGGCTGTGGGGGCGGGCTGTCTGCCCCCAGTGCCCGGCCCGCGAAGGGGCTGGGGAGGCGGCGGTGGGCGATGGCCGCCAAGTTTCTGCTCGGCTGAGGCCCCGGGAGAAAAGTTGGCAAAGTTGGCCGAGGAAGAGGTGGGGACCCGGTGGATCTCCCCCGGCTCTGGATCTGCGTGGAGGGGGGATCCCGATTTGGGAGCCTGGGGATCTGTCTCCCGAGACTTGGGAGTGGATCCCGCGGGAAGATCCCGCACAGGGCAGCCAATGGATCCCGCACCAACAGGCTGAAGACTTGGGAGTCGATCCCAGGAGTGTATCGGGCACTGGCGGCCTGAGGTCCCACTCGATCTCCAGCCTGGGGGTGGCGGGGGTCGGTGATTGGAGACTGGGAGCTAGTTGATCCCCACCTCCCACCTCCCTCCCCCCCCCCACGCTTGTCCGAGCCTTGGCAGTGGATTCCGAGAGGAGATCTGGTGGCCGGGAGCTGGGGGATCGCCGGAGATCGGGTACCCAGCCTGGAGCGGCTAGGATCTGGACGTCCGTGCGGGTTGGAGGCCCGGAGGTGGGCACTGGGAAGCGGGAGTGCCCGGCGAGGCCGAGCCCGGGGCGAGATGATCCTGCGGGCAGCGGGGGTGGTGGAGAGAGCAGCGCGCGGGGCCCCTCGGGCGCCGGGTCTCCGGGGCTCTGGACGCTCCCTCCCCGCCGGGCCTGCGCTCCCCTCCGCGCGCCTCCCCAAGGCTGAGGCGCTCTGTTGGGATTAAGGCTCGGTCCCCCTGCTCCCGGGCAGGCTCGGATGGCCCTCATCCCGCTGGTGGCGCCGCTCCGGGCCACAGGCGGGGCCCTCGGGAGGGGAAGTAGCCTGCTGACCCCCACCCGAGCCCCGACCTTTCCACACCCTGTTGGCACACACTCGCTTGGGAGCCGGGGCGCCGCGCCCTGAAACCCTGCTCACGTCCTGTAGCGGGGTGTGTGACCTCCGCGCGCCGCCTTAGTTGGTGGCCTGGGCTTCCTGCCGCCCGGGACTGAACTTTCTCTAGCCAGGAGCAGCCATTACCTTTTGGAAGGGAAAGGGCTGTACCTGTTGCACAAAGAAAGAGCTTTTTCTTTGCAGCTTCTTTGTGACCTTGGGCAAAACACTTAGCCTCTCTGAGCCCGGGCTCCCCTCGGGGCAAAACGGGGTGGGATTGGGGGTCAAAGTGCTCCCTCTTCTGAGTGGCTGGCTGGATTAATAGGTGTGATAGGTATGAAACAGGTAGGGGCTCTGTAAATATTAGTGGGCCCTCATTCTGCGGCCCCCTCTCTCCCAGGTCCCATCCCCTGCACTTCCCTTACGGTCTCCCTGGGAAGCTCCAGAAAGGCAACTTGCTGTCTTTTTAAACTGCAGGATTAGAGAGACATTTAACTCGATCTTTCCTGCAGAGGGGTTTATGGCCCCTCTGATCCTCCTTGCCGAGGGAAGCTCTGGGGTTTGGCTAATCAGTAACCAGGGCATTTGGACAAGGCTTCTCCCTTGGCTCAGCTTTCCTTTTCCTAATCCATGGAGGCTCCTGGACAAACATGTGTTCACCTCTAGACACTGGCATCTCCTCCCTGGGACAGTTCCCAAGGAAGTGGTGCAGACACTAGCCCCGGGCTTGGTGATTCTAGGGGGAATTGTGTTTTTTTTTTTAAGATTTCATTTATCCATTCATGAGAGACAGAGGGGAAAAGAGAGAGAGAGAGAGAAGCAGAGGGAGAAGCAGGCTCCCAAGGAGCAGGGAGCCCGATTAGGGGGAATCATTTTTAAAGGATTTGTGTGCTTGACAAGGGTGCAGTTACCTGAGACAAGTGCAGGGTTCCACCACGGTGTCTGGGCGCGTGGTTCAGCTGGACACGTGAGCGCACTCATTCCATCAACCAGTGTGTGTCTTGAGCACCTACTATGTGGCCGACACAGGACATTGTAGGACCTGTCCTCCTGGCATTACATTCCAGCAGTCCACCGAGGCAGCTGTGCTGATTCTTGATGTTGGGGTTTCAACCCTCACCCCAGATTCTGAGGGTGGAGGACCCTCCCACAGCCCCACTCCTACTTGGAGGTCCTGGGGGCTTTTATTCAAGGCTGACCTTGACAGGAGAATGGAACAGCCCACTGTGTGGTCCTGAGCATATCTTCCCTCACGGCCTCTCCAGAATACATCTCTGACCAATTCAGAAAGGAACCCCTGAGGAATATTTTAAATGTGCTTCATTCATGCATGTATGCATGCCATGCAATAAATATTTCAAGGCATTGTGTCAAAGAGGAGGCCGGCAGTCCCAACGTTGAAGGGTAAAGCCTGGTGAAAGGAGACAGTTGTCTAGAGGGGAGAGCTCTGATAATGGGCAGAGGGGGTGATGCCTCCCTTCTGGCCAGGGGAGGGGTGGGGGTCAGGGGGTTTAGTTTCTTGGAGAGCTTGCCAGCGGGAAGAGGTTGGTGTTGTGGGCCAGAAAAAGGGAACAGAACGGCCTGAACGCAGGAGGGAGCGTGGGGTGTTGGCGGAGGTGCTGGTCGGGGCCAGGTCAACCATTCGCAGGGGTTTGGACTTTATTCCAGGGCTGTGGGGTGCTATGGAAGTTTCTCTGTGGGTGAGGGTCAGATGTGTGTTTTGGGAAGCTTGTCTTGCTCTTAGGAGGCGGCTCAGAGGCCAGTGAGGAGCTGCTAGAAAAATCCAGATGAGAGGTGGTTGTCTGAGCTTGCATATGGATGTTGGTCAGTATGCTATTTGGAGAGCCACGTAGTTGAAGACCCTTCCTGGATGCAGAGCAGTCTCTTGGGAGGAGGGACCCCCCCCCCAGAGGAGGTGGCCTGAAGATCATGCCAGTATTCTGTCCAGTTCAGCAGACCTTGCTGAGTGCCCCTGCGCTACCAGCCCAGGGATGGTTATAAACATCCACATCCTTGGGACTTCACACTTGGACTCGCCACCTTCCCATGTGAGGGAGTGGGGCTCATTATTCCCATTTCACCAGACAGAGGACTCTGTAATGGGGCAAGGTCTTTGCCTGTCACCATGGCAGAGCAGGGATTTGAACTTGCTTCCAACTTGCAGCTTGTGGATGTTTGGAATCTGTGAGGTGGAGTAGAGAAGCCTCAGGATGGTGAGGCTGAAGCATTGTGCAGCAGGGTAAATCCAGGGAGGCTTCCAGGAGGAGACAGGGATAGAAAGGAGGGAGCCCGGGGCGGGGCGGGGTGGGAGGAATTACTGGGGGCTTACCCTGTGGTATGTGGTCTCAGGCATCGTACTTGGCTTGAGACTCAACTTTCTCATCTGTAAAATGGGCTCACGATGGGCTGCTCCCCTCACTCAGAGGGTTGTTACGTGAATTCAGAGAAGCCGTACATGGAAGTGCCAGGTAGAGTGTGTGCACCAGTCTGCTCTAAGTCATGGGTATGGTAATTATCATTTTGGCTTGTCTTCAGGTTGTTGTTCAGGCAGGGAGCGCCTCTCCCAGCCTGGTGTGTGTCGGGGTAGGGGTGGGGGGGGGCAGGGCAGCCACAGGTGACACTTGAGCTGAGTCTTGAAGGATGAGTAGGAGGCAAGGGGAGGACATTCCAGGCATAAGGAGTAGCCCAGGCGAAGACCTCGCTCAACTGGAGAATTGCATGCTAATTGGTATGCCCAGCACACTTGAATGAATGAAAGACCATCGGGATAAAATTTCTCTTTACACCCCCTGCCACTCCCTAAATACCCAAGCAGGAAGGTTTTGCCAGGTTTAGGATATAAAAGAGGGCAGGAAGGGGGAGCCCGGGTGGCTCAGTTGGTTAAGTGTCTGCCTTCAGCTCAGGTCATGATCCCAGGACCTGGGATCAAGACCCACGTGGGGCTCCCTGCTCAGCTTGGAGCCTGCTTCTCCCTCTCCCTCTGCACCTCCCTCAACTCGTGCTCTTGCTCTCTCTCTCAAATGAATAAGTTAAAAAGAAAAAAAAAAAAAAAGAGGGCAGGGAGATCCCTGGCTAGGAGTTCAGTATTCCTTAGCCCACCCACGTCGGCAGATAGGACTGTGACCCCAGACAAGCTACTTCCCTCTTAAAACCTCAGTTTCATACTCAGGAAAATGGGATTGTTGGAGAGAATGTAAGTAAAGCACAGACCACATCAGAATATCCACTGTTCACTGAACCCCTCATATGTGCCAGGCTCTGGGCAAACTCTTTGTTCTTTTTTTTTTGATTTTTCACAACAAACCTGGGCAATGCCTGTTTGGGGGACAGTTGATTTTGCAGTTTATGAAGCTGAGGCTCTGGGAGTCCTATCCACTCCCACTATTCAAACTCCTATCATTTAAAAGGACACTGACACACTTTCATTTGAGGGGGACACGGTGCGTGCACACACACGCACACATTTTTTTCCCTTCAATGTGATGAATATTTTATTGAGCATCATATGTGGGATGTGGGCAATTCAAAGGAGCCTCTGCCCTCAGGAATCCACTCCTCAGGAATCTGGTCAGTCGGATGGGAGGAAAAAGTGGCAGGGAAGCCAAGGGAGACAGGTATGCAAATGATCATGGATTGACTGCTGCTTCATACCACTGCTCCGTCAGTAATTGCTCAGTCAGATGACCTTTGAAATGCTCTGTAGCCTTGTCTCTATTAAGAATATAAATAAAACAAGAAAGAAGAAGAGAAGAAAAAGAATATAACTGTGTCCCCAAAGCGTGATGTTGGGATATTTATATCACTAAGTCAGAAGTGATACACATATGTATGCCATATATATGTTTGTATTGTGAAATAGGTAACACACCAAATACTTCAAAGATGGCAAAATGATATTATTTTAAGTGACAAGTGAGTCTTCCCGCACCAGCCCTTGTCACATTCTGCTAATTATCTAAGTTATTTTTATGTTCACTCTGGAGCCACATGGAAGGCATTGAATCTTGGTTTTGCCACGTCCCGGGTGTGTGACCCTGGGCAGGTGATTTAACCTCTCTGAGCCCCAGTTTCCTCGTTAGTGACCAGGGGTAAATCGCAGGTCTTCCTTCTGAGGGTTGCTGTGCAGAGTAAAGGATGAGGGACCTGGCACGTGGTCAGTGCTCAGTATGCTGATTGTTACTGTTCTTGTTACATGTTGTAGTGGAGTTGTTACCCTTACCCTCCTCTGCCTCTAGATTTTATGCTCCAAGAAGGCAGAAACCCTGTCTGTCTTCACTTGTTTGCTCTGCAAACAGTCATGGAATAAACAAATGAATCCGCACGTGTAGACATAGTCTTTTAACAACAGCGATGATCAAACAAAGAATTTCACACATAAATTAAAAATAGATCTGGGTACTTTCCCATTTCGGAATGTGTTGACTGAACCCTACTCTTTAAACAGCTGAATAATACCCCAGTGCCTGAAGGCGCTATTAGTTATTGAACAGACCCCCTGTGGATGGGCTTTGAATGGCTTGGTTTTTGCCGGGACACACAGTGGTGTAATAGACATCCCTGTTCTGTGTGTTTGCACGCTCCTTGCATTCCGATTGGAGGGCAGATTCCAGGATGTGGAGCTGTTGGAGTGTAGGGGGTTTGGGATGCGGATCTAGCCTGCCCCGTTTCCCTCCTGAGCTGTTGAACCGTTCACATTCCTCCTGAGGCCATTGGAGAGAGAGCCTGCTGGTGTGTTTCAGGGGGAGGGAACAGCGGGTGGCTCCGTCTTACTGGTGGCCATGGAGGTAGTATATGGCGTGACTGTAGGGAGGGTGATAGTTCCTGCAGGCAGCACACTTTGCAGCCCTTGGGTTTGAATCCAGCCTGCTGGGGGCCATGTCCTGGGAGATATTTGCCCACCTGCTTCCCTCTAGAAATAGGTGGCCTTGTATCAGCCTGGTTTTCCTATGCTAATACTGTGTAACAAGCATCTCCCAAGTTGCAGTGGCTTTTAATGGCAAACTGTGTGTTTCATGCTCCTGGGTCAGCAGATGACTCAGCTGAACTTGGCTGGGTTTTGGGGGGCAGCCTGGACATCAGGCTTTGAGTTGGGTGCGTGTCTGCCCCATGTATCTTCCTCATCTTGATACCCAGGCTGATGGGCAGCAGCTTTTCTCTGGTGGACAGCAGATGCTCAGGAGCTCAATGGGGACCGTGGTGCCTCAGAAAGTCTCTACTAGGAACTCGGGCGGGGTTCCTTCTGCTCTCTGTTGGTCAAAGCAAGTCGCATGGCCGAGCCCAGCGTCAGGCAGAAAGCCACATACTCCCCCACTGGAGGCTGAGAGGGAGGGAGTATATGTTTCCCGAGCAGTCCTACAGCCTGTCACAATCAGGTTTCTGACGGGGCAGGATAGAGTCTGGGGGGAGGGTCCGCCCGGAGAGGGCGTTGAGAATCGTGGAGCCTGATTTGTGTGGGACACATCAGAGCAGGGCTCTCTCTGCGCGAGGAGACCTGGTTAGAGGTGATAACCCAGAACAGGCGGTTCACAGGTGTGAGCCTTGGTTTCCCCATCTGGAAAATGGGAATAATGTGCCCTCTCCAGCAGAGCTGCTGGGCAGCTCAAACACGATATTGGGTTAATGAGGTATTTTGTGTATGTGATGTGAGGTGTGAAGGTGAGGCACCATTGTCTTGACTGACTTTTTTTAAGGATTTATTTATTTATTTTGGCGGGGGGAGGGGCAGAGGGAGAGGGTGAGAGAGAGTCTTAAGCTGGGTCCATGCTGAGCACGGAGCCCGACACGGGGCTCGATCCTACGACCCTGACCCGAAATCAAGAGTCGGACACTTAACCGACTGAGCCACCCAGGCGCCCCTTGATTGATTTTTGCTTTGGGTTTGGTTTACAGTTCCTCAGGCTGTGGTACCTGGAGCCAGCGCAGGGGGGAGCACAGTGAGGCCAGGGGGAGGCTGGGGAGGAGTCAGATTTACATTCAAATCCCAGCTCTGCCCCCGTGGGTCACGTGACCTTCCACCAGTCGCATCACCTCTCTGAGCCTCAGTTTTCCCGTCTGTGAAGTGGATGTAGGGTCCGTGCTTGTGACCGTTGGCCAAGCTGTGCGGCACTTGGCACCAAGTGGACGATCCACCCGCTGGTGCCTGGAGCGTGACTGGGGTAGATTGTGGAATTCTGCAGAATTGGACATTCCCAGTACCCCTTGGGAATATTGTGGGGGATCTGTATTCCCACTGCCTGGGCTCAAATCCCAGCGCCACCACTCTCCTGCTGTGTGACTTTGGGCCTGGCGGTTAAACCCCCTGTGCCTCACTAGCCTCATCTGCAAACTGGGAGTGATAACTAGCGTCTGCCTCATTAACTGGGCTGCTACTTAGTGCGTGCTGATGAATGCACATGCTCAGCCTTATCTTCATTGTTATCTCGTATTGTTATTAGTCTGCAAAGGCCCAGGCGGGTTGCTTCTGGTCCTGGGAACCCGCAGGGCCTTGGGGAAAGGGGTGAGGAGAGGGACGCTTCTAGGACCTCTGCTTCTGAGCAAGTGCTCTGCCCCCCTCTGCTGCAGTTGGAGGGCTTTTTTTTTTTAAGATTTTATTTTTTTAAATTAATTAATTAATTTATTTTTTTAAGATTTTATTTATTTATTTGACACAGAGAGAGAGATAGCGAGAGAGAGGGAGAGAGCACAAGCAGGGGGAGCGGCAGGCAGAGGGAGAAGCAGGCTTCCTGCATGAGCAGGGAGCCCGATGTGGGGCTCGATCCCAGGACTCTGGGATCACAAGGCAGCGGCTTAACCAACTGAGCCACCCAGCCGCCCCAAGATTTTATTTTATTTATTTGAGAGAGAGAGAGAGAGAGAGTGAAAGAGAGAGCACAAGAGAGGGTAGGGTCAGAGGGAGAAGCAGACTCCCCGCTGAGCGGGGAGCCGGATGCGGGGCTCGATCCTGGGACTCTGGGATCATGACCTGAGCCGAAGGCAGTCGCTTAACCAACTGAGCCACGCAGGCGCCCCTGGAGGGCTGTCTGTTAACGGTCCCTGTTGATTGGACATTGTCTCCCCCAGGGCAGGCATTACCTGCTGGGGAGGGACCAAGTGCCTTTATAAACCACTCCGCACTCTCAGTCCAGCTGGGGAGGAGCCCGGGAAGCTCTGCGTTTCAGGAATGTTCCCAGTGCCCGTGGTGGGAGTGCACGGCGGGCTTCAGGAGCCCATGGTTGTGAGTATTCGTGGAGGCCACCCAAGCTAGGCACAGGGGTGGAGGGCACTCACTCACTCTTTCCTTCATTCATGTGATGAACATTGATCCTGTGTGGATCGTGTGCCCAGTCCTGTGCTGGGGAAAATGGGATTGTGCTGGGTTTGAGGGGTGGGTTTCTGAAGGAAGCTGGGTGGAGTAGGTAGAGATTCTGGGGTGCCCCACGCGTGGGATTCCTGTGTGACCCCGGGCAGGTCACTTCACCTCTCTGAGCATTTCCTTATCCGTCAAGTGAGTCTCAGATGGGCCAAGATGTCACTGGAGGCAAGAAAGGATAGCCTCTGACCTGTGTGAACCTGGTGGTTTTCTGCCCAGTCCTCTGTGCCTTCAGAAGTTTGGGGTTGGGGCGCCCAGGTGGCTCAGTCAGTCAAGCATCCAACTCTTGGCTTTGGCTCAGGTCATGCTCTCAGGGTTTTGAGATTGACCCCTCACATTGGACTCCATGCTCAGGGGGGAGCCTGCTTGGGATTCTCTCTCTCTCCCTCTCCCCGTCCCTCCCCCTGCTTGTGCATGATTTCCCTCCCTCTCTCTCAAAATAAATAAATAAAATCTTTTTTAAAAAAAAAAAAGAAGTTTGGGATTGATGACTGAGGCTTCCTTTCTTCCACTTGCTGAGACTCGGCTTTTGAGAACACTGCTGTTATTTATAGTAAAATAAAACCAAGAAGTAGAGAGTATTCATTCTCTCCTAGGCATTGTGCGCATCTGTGTCTCATTTGATTCTCAGGCCCCCATTTGACAGAAGAGAAAACTGAGGCTCAGAGAGGGAGTCGCATGCCCAGAGCCCCTACTGGGAAGGGTGAATGCAGGTCCAGGCAGCCTGACTGCAGCCCCTGGGTCCTGACCCCCTCCCCCTGCCCCCTCCCGGGTGGTAAAGCAGAACAGAACTGGACCAGTCCAGCATTCTGTCCTCTCTCCATCACGTCATTGCTGTGTGACTTTGGGCAAGTGGCTTGACCTCTCTAAGCCTCAGTCCTCATCTACAGAAAGAAGAGGCTAAGATTTTCCCTGTGAGGTCCTTGTGGGACTGGGGGAGGTAACCATATAAAGCTTCCTGCACATAGTAGGCACTTAAAATACGGGAACCCTTCCCCCATAAAAAGATCACCTTAGGGTCTTTAAAACAAATGTGTGTAAGATACGCCAAGGACTTGCTCTATAAATCACGATATAAATCTCTCTTGCTTGTGGTAGCAGCAGAAATAGTAACAGGAGCTATAATAAGAAGTAACAGTTAGCTTGGATTGACTGCTTATATTCCAGCTCCTCGGACGGACACGTGGGTTTGTGCATTATTTTATCGCATCCTTTACGGAATCCTTTCTTCAGCCTATGAAGACCGGTGTTTGTGTGGTTCCCATCTTACAGATGAGGAGGCTGAGCCCCTGAGAGCCCGAGTGCCTGGCCCCCCCGCCCCCCTCGCGGCTGGGTGGCAGACAGGGGGCCCCGGGGCCCCTTCCTATGTGAATGTATTAGGTGGTGTCCCGCCCGTTGGGGACACAGCTGTATTTTCAAAGCCTCCGGGTCAGGCTGTAGGTCCCAGCCGACTGTTTATAGTTCTTTTCTTTTTTGTTTTGTGTCTTCAGTGACGAAAGCCCTTTCTGGGACCGGCCTGTTTACCCAGGCGGTGGTGAGACGCTGCTGGGGGAAGGAAACTCGGAGTGTGCGGGGCCTCCCAGCAGAAGGGGATGCCAGCGAGCGGGTTGGGGACACTGAGGTCCTCCTGTGAACTGGCGCTGTCCGACCTTCCCCGGGCGTGAAGCCTGGGCCTTGGTGGGCACTCTGCCCGCGGAGTGCTGCCCTGGGCCCTGGGCCAGCCGTCACTTGGTGGGTGGGGGACTCCCGGGGCCCTTTGGCCTGGGAAGCTGCCCACGATCGTTTCTTTCATTTTAGGCCCCAGCCCTGGAAACTCTTGCTTGTGTTTCTGGAACTGATTACCTGCTTACCAGGCACTCGACTCGGCGCGTGAAGGGATCCTAGGTCATGGGAGAGGACACGGGGTGTAGTAGAATGAGTTCTGGGCCAGAAGTCAGGACTCTGGGTTCTAATACCAGCTACTCTGCTGTGTGTCCTTGGGTGAGCCCCTTCCCCTCTCTGGACCTCTTTCACCGAGGAAGGGGAACTGGATGGGTAGCTCCTAGAGCCTCTTACGCACTCAGCTTGAGGTAGACGTGGCAGAGCCTGGCTTTGAACTCAGGCCTGCCTCCTGCAAGCCCAGCCTCCCTATAGTAACACTCAAGGCAGCCCGATGCCTTCTCCCCATCTTCCCCTGGCCCCGTGGGAAATACCATCCCTCCCCTGAGAATTTCCAGGATAGCGCTTCCTTTCCTCCCCTGGGACGGTTGATCCTTTTCATCTATGTTATTTATTAAGCACCCACTGTGTACCAGGGCCTGTACGGGGCCCTGGGGCTGCCTGGGACTGCCTGGGACGAGGGCCCCTGCCTCTCGGGGGAGAGAGAGAAGAGGCGGAGAGTGGTGTGCTCAGAGCTCTCATGCGGAGCAGGGCCCCCGGGGGCACCGTTCTCCTGGTCCGCCTTCTGTCAGCTGGGCAGCCAAACTGTTTCCCATGATGCACCCAGGGTTTGGATGCGAGGGGAAGTGTTGGCAACTAGCGGACCACCTTCTTGGAGAGGCTACAGGTGCCGGTGACTGTTGGCACTAACTCCAGAAAAGAGACCTTCAAGCCTCCTGGGATCGCCTTTGTCCACATGCCTTAATCACAGCCCCTCTGCTTTTCCTTCTTTTGGCTCATCAAAAAGGGGAGTTTTGTTGGAAACGGGGGTGGGGTGCAGCAAAAAGCTTTGGAGGAATTTTTGGAATGCCCAGCATGCGGGCTGACCCAGCAGCCCAAGTGTGAGCCATCTGCCCTGGCTTCAGTCGGGATCGGCTGGGCCTCCGCGGGGGCTCCCTGGGTGTCACCCTGTTCTGTTCCAAGGCCTGAGTCACCTCCAAAAGGTGGCTTTTTCATGGGCGGCAGCAGCGGCCTGAAGACACTGCCCAGGTTTGGAGCCATGGGGCCCTGGCTGTTGGGTCCCCAACCACGGGAGTGGCTGCCCTTCTAATCTGCCTCAGTGTTCACATCTGTGAAATGGGGATGTCGATGCTTGCCTCCCAGCTTGGTGAATGTGGGGTGAAAGGCGAGTCGCTGTCTGTGCTGTCTGGTTGGGTGGGTGGGTGGGTGGCGCTGTTAGGTAAGGCCCCCACCTGGTGCATGCCTCTCTCCGCAGTACTGTGGGGTTCTCATACCTTCGTTAGTGACCCTTGGCGGGTCCTCCTGCCTTACTCGGTTGTCCCCTCCATGCCTGGCATGTGGTGGCTTGAGATTACTGCTTGTTAAGTGACTCTCGTTTCATTTTCCAAATTAATAATTTTTATCCTCTTTTTGTCCTTATTATAATACGCTTACATTACATACGTTTACATTATAATACAATACGTTTTTTCATTGTGGAGCATTTAGAAATACAGATAACCCAAAAGGAAGAGATAAAACTCTTATAACCCCACTTCTAAAGATAACCAGTGGTAATATTTTGAAGTATGATTTCTAAACTTGTCAGTCGCACTGTGCGTTTGTACCAATGATTGAAAGATGTCAGCACCATGTCTTGGGTTTCAGAATGTTGGCTTTATTCTCAGCTGGCTTGGTTCCAGTCCTGACTCTGGGACCTCCTAGCTGTGTGACCTTAGGCAGGTCCCATCCCCTCCCTGAGCCTCCGTTTCTCCTCTGTAAAGGGAGGCTACGTGAGGATTCAGTGAGTTAATGCATGTGAAGGGATTAGAGGTACTTGGCACACAGCAAATGCGTAATTTCTCCTAGCTGTCATTTTATACGCATGTGTATTTTTTTTTGGTGTTGAGCGGTGAGCCCCTTCCTAGGAATGTTGCGGTGTGCAACTGGTAGATTTGGACACTAGGCTGGGGAGACCCCCAGACCACCTCCTCCAGGGAGTGCTCCGTGCTGCTCCATTTCGTGTCAGAGATGGGGGCTGCTCAGAATGGGGCTTGGGCCGGGTGTATTGGCCCACACAAAGCATCTGGATGCTCTTACAAGCCGGTCCTGATCTTTATCGCTCAGGGATGTTTCCCGTCCCCACGGAGGCCTGGGCGTTGTCCAAGTTAAAGCAGCTGGATGGTCCCAGGGGGCTGGAAGTGGCCCCTGTAAGATGACCTCACCAGGAACCCTTCCTCCTCCTCCCTTGGCGGCGTCTGTGTTTCAGGATGGGCTCAGCCGCCTGGAGCAAGAGGCAGGGTCAGCCAGCCACCTCTAAGAAGGTCTGAACACTAGGGCGTCACCTGGACGTCACGGGGACCCGGAGGGCCAGAGAGAGGAAGGGGTTAATGGGGCCTGGCTTTCAGAGGTGAGTTTAGGGTTGGTGATACCCATGGAGGGACGTGATCTGGGACCCTGGGACCGTGGGTGAGTTAGGCAACTTGATCCACCCTCAGTTTCTTTGTAAAATGGGGCTAGTAGGAGGTCTCCCCTTATAAGGCGGTTGTGCCACAATATGTGAAGTCTCCGGGCAGAGCCAGGTGCACGGTCAGGGCCCCCTCCCAATTGCTGTCATTTAGAACATTTGTAACAAAAACGCTGACTGAGCAGGCCAGGTGCTAAGTACTCACTGTGATCATCACATGGAATCCTTGTAATAAACTGTAGTTGTAATTGTTAATAACGCTACCGTCTTGCTGTCTGCTTCCGCATTGCTTGGGAATACCTTTTTTTTTTTTTTTTTACACGATTTTATTTATTTTAGAGAGAGAAAGAGCGTGAGCAGGGGGAGGGACAGAGGGAGAGGGAGAGAGAGAGAGAGAATCTCATGCAGACTCCACGCTGAGCATGGAGCCTGATGCAGGGCTTGATCCCACAACCCTGAGATTGTGACCTGAGCCGAAAACAAGAGTCGGAAGGTCAACTGACTGAGCCACCCAGGGGCCCCTGCTTCAGAGGGTGTTTAACCAGGGCTCCACACCTTTGACTGTGTGATAAAACATCCAGCACACAGTAAGTGACCAATAATAGGCAGCCATAGTGGTTCGCTATTTTTATTTTGCTGGTGCTATGCGGGGCTGTTTGTATGCAAGGCAGATAACCCGAGCCAATGTCTGTAATTTGGAGCGCCTGCTCCAGAGGCTGATCCTGAAACCCACTACTTGTTTTCGTTGTCCGTTGCCCCCCATTAGTGGTGCCCCAGGCCCTGTTCACCCACCTCAGCTATTCTGAAGGCTGGCTGCTGAATCCTGGGGTACCCCTGGGGTTCTCCAGATCGAATATTGTACCCACAGCATGGCACATCCCAAATGTCTCCCAAACTTGGGAATGGGTAATCTGGCTCTTGTTGTGGGATGTGGTACTGAATTCGCAGCCAGAAACTGTGTTTTTTGGGGGGTGGACCACAGAGGAAGGAGTCTGGCTTGTAGGCCTTGTGTGCTGCTGGCTTGGGCTGGCTTGTGTCTCCTTGACCCGGCTGTGCCCTTCCTGTGCTACTGTCTCCAGACAGGTTTCTTTGACAGTACTCCCAGGGGTAGCACGATCCTGGGGGATTGCAGCTTCTAGAGTGTGTCTAGTGTGAGGGGGTAGCTGTAGGGTAGGCGGCTGGACCAGGCCTGAAACCCAAGATGATGCTAGAGAGAGATGCTAAGCTCTAAGTGTAACTGTGTAGGTGGTTCTTATTACAAAAACAATATAGAATTATTGTAGAGGGTGGTTCTTGTTGCAAAAACAATCCAGAGTCATTGTAGAACACAAGCAAAACACACACACACACACACACACACACACACACACACACAATACCCCACGAAAATCAACCAAAATGTGAACTGCCTAGATATATATTACAGTATTTAACAGTAACTAAAATAATATGATTAATGTTTATTGAGCACTTGCTAAATGCTTTACATGCTTTATTTTATTTTGCCCCTTCAGAAAACCATACTCATGAGAGATTTGAATTCAGGACCCTGTACTCATGAATACATGGTCAGAACCACCCAAAGGATGTGGTCCTCCATTGATTCTTCCATCTACCCTCCATCTACTTTTCCATTTCTTCTTCTGTCCATCCTTATATCTACCCATCTATTTTTTTTCTATCCACCGACCCATCCACCCATCCATCCATCCATCCATCCTTCCACCCACCCATCCATCCATCCATCCTTCCATCCATCCATCCATCCATCCATCCATCCATCCATCCATCCATCCTTCCATCCTTCCATCCATCCATCCATCCTTCCATCCATCCATCCATCCATCCATCCATCCATCCATCCTTCCATCCATCCGTCCATCCAGCCATCTTTCTGTCCATCCATCCATCCATGCACCCACCCATTAATTTACCCACCATCTGTCTGTCCATCAGTGTATACATCATGCATCCATATATCCAACCATCTACCCATTCACCCTTCTGGCCATTCACCCACCCATCCATGTATCCATGTGTGCATATATCCACTCACCCACCTATTTACCCCTCATCCATCCATCCAGCCAGCCATCCATCCATCCCATGCAACTATTGAGCACCGGCTCTGCTCCAGGCACCTCTCTATTAAGGATACAACAGGATTCAGTGCCTTTATGGGCCAGACATTCTAGTGGCGTGAAGCAGGTACATGGTCCCATTAATAAGACAGTTTTATTTATTTTTTATTTTACTTATTTATTAATTTATTTTTTGAGAGGGGGCGGGGCAGAGGGGGAGAGGGAGAGCGAGAGAGTGAATTGTAAGCAGGCTCCATGCCCAGCACGAGCCCGCTGCAGGGCTCATCCCACGATCCTGAGATATGACCTGAGCCAAAATCAAGAGTTAGATGCTTAACCGACTGAGCCACCCAGGTGCCCCAAGACAGTTTTAGATAGTGGTTAAGAACAGTGGTGAAAGTAAAAGGTGATATGAAAGTCAGGTGTCTGTTTTTTTTGTTGTTAGAGTGAGCGCGTGCGTGCCAGTGGTCGGGGGTGGGGGAGGCAGAGGGCGAGAGAGAGAGAGAATCTCAAGCAGACCCCACACCCAGTGAGAAGTCCAGTGCAGAATCTCAAGCAGACCCTACACCCAGTGAGAAGTCCAGTCTCAGGACCCTGAGACCATGGACCATGACCTGAGCCAAAAGCAAGAGTCTGAGGCTTAACTGACCGAGCCACCCAGGCACCCCCAGGTAACTGTTTTAGATGGGAATAAGGGACTGGCTCTTTGAGGAAATTAACTTTGAGCTGAGGCCTGAAGGCGACAAAGGGGCTCTCTGAAGAGCCTGGGGGGCAGTGTTCTGGGCCGAAGGACTGACAAGTGCAAAGGCCCTGAGGTAGGAGCAAGTTGGAAATGCTAGAAGAACCAAAGGAGCAGAGGAAGCAAGGCAGGAGGTACAGCGCAGGGCGCCGTGGGGTTTATGGTGAGTGTGGAGGCCCTTCACGATAGGATGTGGGTTTGGGTTTTAAAGAGATTCTTCTGGCTGCTGAGCAGAGAGTGGACTTAGGATTGAGGCTGGGTGGAAGCCTGGAGGACAGTGAGGAGGCGGTCGTCTGGCAGGTGAGAGAGGATGGGGCCAGAGGTGGAGGACAACCCTCCCCAAGACCTTCCCCCGCAACTCCTGCCCCTCTTAGTACATAGCCCAACCTGCAGTCTGAGGATTATGTATTTCTTTCTCTAATGTATGTCTTCCCTATGGGACTATAACCCTCAGGGGGCAGGGACTTTGTCTCGTTCAGTGTCCTGTCCCCAGTACGGTGCCTGGCATACAGTAGGTGCGCTCAGTAAATATTTGTCCAATGAATGACTGGTGTGTCCCAAAGAAAATCTGGGTGAAAATAACAACGAGGAGAGTGAATAATAGTGATGACCAGATAATAATAGCAGCAAGCCTGTGTGGAACACGCTGTGCTAGGCTCCTGCCTTTCCCTCTGCCCTCCGCCTGTGCACCTGCACCTTCCTTGCTGGGCTGGAGAGTCTGGGCGGCTCTCGGAGGCCCTGTCACCTGGCAGGCCATCAGCAAGTCCCTGGCTGGCTCAGGTTGGGCTCACTTTCAGGAAAGGACTTACCAGCCTGGGTGGGGCAGGCTTGGGTGAGGCCTCTTGACTGGGTAGGAGGGACCTGTGTACAGTGGAACACAGAGGTTCAGAGGGTGAGCCCCAGTTTTCCCAGCCTGTGACCTCAGGCAGTCCCATCACCTCTGTGAGCCTCCGTTTTTTTGCAAAGCCAGGGGGTGACAGGTAACGATGCTGCCGTCTATCTATCCCCCAGGATACGCCAGACACAGTGATACCTCACTTAGTTCTCATGGTGGCTCCAGGAGGTGGGAACTCTTCTTGTTCCTGTTTTCTAGATGAGGACACTGAGGTCCAGAGAAGCAAAGTCATTAGCCCTGATGGCCACTCAGGAGGTAGGATTTGAACCTACCTACAGCTTATTGATTCAGTGTTTCCCAAGTTCCGGTCATTCTTGTATCACCTTGAGCATTGTTCATATTTCTGTGCCACCTGGACTGTTCCTCAGTTAACCTTCTTCTTGAACTTGACTCACCTTTTTTTTTTTTTTAAGATTTTACTTGTTTGAGATAGAGAGAATGAGAGAGAGCACGAGAGGGAAGAGGGTCAGAGGGAGAAGCAGACTCCCTGCTGAGCAAGGAGCCCGATGTGGGACTCGATCCTGGGACTCCAGGACCGTGACCTGAGCCGAAGACAGTTGCTTAACCAACTGAGCCACCCAGGCGCCCTTGACTCAGCTTCTTAAACAGCAGTTTTATTGAGATATAATTCATGTACCCTACAATTCATCCATTTAAAGAGCCTGGTTAGCCCAGTCAGTGAAGCATGTGACTCTGGATCTCAGGCTTGTAAGTTCGAACTCCACATTGGGTATAGAGATGACTTAAAAATAAAATCTTGAAAAAAAAAGTGTACAAATTCAAATTACAATTAAATATAGAAATATGGTACAAACTTCCACTTATAAAATATATAAGTCATGGAGGTAAAAAGTACAGCCTAAAGAGTATTAATAAGACTGTAATAATGTCATTTTGTAACAGATGGTGACTACACTTATCGTGATGAGCACTGAGTAATGTAGGGAATTGTTGAATCATTATGTTGTACACCTGAAACTAACAATACTGTGTGTCAATTATATGTCAATAAAAAAAAAGGAAATATGGTAATATGATCCGGCAATTGCACTTCTGGGTATTTATCTGAAGGAAACAAAACACTGACTCAAAAAGATACAGGTACCCCGTGTTCATTGCAACATTATTTATAATAGGTAAGGTATGGAAGCAACTTACGGGTCCTTGGATAGATGAGTGATAAAGAAGATGTGGTCTATAGACAAAGGAATATTATTCAGCCATAAAAAGAACACCATTTGTGGCATGGATGGACCTGGAGGGCATTATGCTCAATGAAATAAGAGAAAGTTAAATACCATATGATTTCACTTATATGTGCAATCTAAAAAAATCCTCCCCAAACAAAAAAACCCAAACAAACCAAGCTCATAGATACAGAGAACAGATGGGTGGTTGCCAGAGGTGGGGCATGGGAGGGTAGGTAAAGTGGGTGAAGAGGGTCAAAAAGGACAAACTTCCAGCTGTAAAATCCATATGGAAATGCAATATACAGCATGGTGACTATAATTCATAACACCGTCTGGCATATTTGAAAGTTGCTAAGAGAATCGATCCTAAAAGTTCTCATCACAAGAAGAAAAAAAATTTTTGTGACTATGGTGTTGGATGTTAGCTAGAGCTATCGCGGTGATCGTTTCACAATATATACAAATACCAAATCATTGGGGTGCCGGGGTGGCTCAGTCGGATGAGTGCCTGACTCTTAGTTTGGCTCAGGTCGTGATTTCAGGTCATGTGATTGAGCCCCCTGTTAAGCTCTGCACTCAGCTCGGAGTCGGCTTGAGATTCTCCCTCTCCCTCTGCCCCTCCTGCTTGTGTTCTCTCCCTCTCTCTCTAAAATCAATTAATAAATTAACAAACAAACAAATATTGAATCATTATGTTGAGTCCCTGAAGTAATTATAATGTTTTATGTCAATTAGACTTCAGTACAAAAATAAAAGTATATAAAAAGAAAAAATATTTTAAAGACTTTACCCATTTTAGAGAGAGAGTGAGAGATTGCGCATGAGTGGGGAGGGGCCGAGAGGAGGGAGGGGGAGAGAGAATCTGAAGCAGACTCTGCTCTGAGCGCAGAGCCCAACGTGGGGCTGGAGCCCAACATGGGGCTCGATCCCATGACCCTGAGACCATGACCTGAGCTGAAACCAAGAGTCGGATGCTTAAACTGACTGAGCCACCCAGGGGCCCCAAAAGAAAAAAATTTTTAAAAAAGTGTACAATTCAGTGGTTTTGATATTCACAGAGTTCTGCAACCTTCACCTTGATCAATTTCAGAACATTGTTATTGACCGGGTAAAGAAATCCCGTACCTGTTAGGGATCATTGCCTGCTTCCCTCCATTGACCCCAGCCATGGGTATACCACCACTAATCTCCTTTTTGTCTCTAATGTTTGGCCTGTTTTGGATATTTCATGCAAGTGAAGTCATACAACGTGCAGCCTTTTGTGACCGACTTCTTTCACTTGGCATAACATTTTCAGGGCTCACCCGGATCATGAGTATCAGGACTCCATTCCTTTTTGTGGCTGAATAATATTCCATTGTATGGATGTACCACATGTTGACTCTTTTTTTTTTTTTTAAACTTAAACATTTTAAAGATGTCCGATGGGCTAGTTATATTTGATGTAATACACACGGAAGTATATCAATAGCCTGTCACACACACGCTCTGGTGTACTTGGGACCTTGCCTTATGAACTAAGGTGAGCTGCGTGCTTGTTATATTTGGGATTTGGGAGCGGTACAACAAGAAGTTTTATGCTCGTCCCACAGATGAGGAAAGCACATCCTGTTGGGCTCAGTTTTGCCAACATTTATTGTGCCTGGGCTGTATGCTGTGCCCGTCTGTATATTGGGTTGAAACCCCAAAGTGCTGGTTTTGCAGGTCCACGAGGGTGGAATATCGTAATTTCGTATGGTACAACCTCAGGATGACCCCACCAGGTGGGCAATAGTGATCCCTTTTCTCAGATGAGAAAACTGAGGGTCAGGGAGGGAGGTGACTCAGCACTGGTACTCCATGTCCCTGCTCATTTCCTTTGGCCTCCCTGGCCTCGCTTGGCACTTGGCAGCGGCACTGCTGACTCGTGGGGGATGGGCACTTTGGCTTATTGATTCAGCTGCAGGGCTGGGTTTCCCTGCACGGTCCACACTTCCCTGCTGCAGCGTGGCGTCCGTGTGTCCTGCGGTGCACACTGGCCAGGCAGCTGGCCGGGGACCCAGCAAGTTTACCGATCTGTGGTCTTCGGGGCCTCTGACAGCCCGGCCCTCCCTCTCCCCGTCCTGTAGCCCAGGGGTGGGGGTGGGGAATGCCGAGCCCGCCTGTCCCCCTGGGGAGGATGGCTCCACATTTGGCAGTGCCCTGTTTGTGGAGCGAGGCGGCAGAATCTCCAGGGGCAGGCATTGGATTTGGGCCCTAACAAGGCTGTCTGGATTTTCTTGCCTTCTCCTTTGGAAGTTTTCCTTTCTAGGGGAGGGAACGGAAGGAGGATGAGTGTTTCTCTCCAGGTCACACAGCCAGCTAGGAGCTGAGCAGAGCAGAGACAAGACGTCAGGACTCCTGCTTCCTAATTCATACTCTTTCCATGGGACACCCTCCCGGTGCCCCCTCCCCCTTCTATGCCCCATCCTTGTTGGAGGGAGCTGTCCATGCTGCCCCCCTCTGGCGGTGTGAACAGGCTCAGGGGATGCTAAAGCTCCCAAGCTGTCTAGGTGCAGCCTGAACACCCACTGGCCACCTGCAAACCTCGGACACTCCCTTGGGTGATTCGGAGAGCCCACCAGGCAGGTTGAAAGAGACATGAAGATGCTCTCAACATGCAGCACCCCGGTGGGTAGAGGGATGGGTTTGGGCCCCTTCCCTGTGTGTTCCCCGCATGCCAGGGTCCACCCCCAGCCTGGTCCATGGCCCCCTGCCTCTGGCTGGGCCTGGGTCTGCTGGGCTTTGCAGGAGAAATGCCACCCACTGCCTTCCTTGCCCTGGGTGGACAAAGCCTTGTGGGGACCCTGCCAGTCAGAGGTGGGGGAGGCAGAAATGGGACAAGACCCTCTGGAGTCACAGCCCAATGAGGATGACCACGGCTCCGCAGAGAGACAGACCCGAGTTCCAGTCTTGCCTCTGGACAAGTCACGTGTGACGGCGGTGCCTCCTTCAAAGGGCCGCTTAAGGATTGGGCCCGTAGTAGGAGCTCAACACATGGCCATGGCATTGGGGAGGAGGAAGGAGCAGAGCGGGTGGGCTCTTGTCTCAGGCAGGCCTGGGTTCAAGGGCTTGTCTTCAGTGCTTGCTGTTTGTGTGACGCTGGGCAAGTCCAATCCTTGGCCTCAGTTTCCGTGTTTGTACAATGGAAATGATTGTAGAATCACCTCTTAGCGGGCTGTCGTCCGGATAGACGGACATGCTGTCTGTGACGTTCTTACCATCCTAGTGCTGGGTGTGTCTTTGGCAGGTGTTACTATGATTACTGTTAGTGTAATAATAATAACGTTTCCACAGTATGCACGTCAAACGTGTCTGCATTTATCGGATGACCTTGCAATATCAGGGTTGTGTTTCTTTGACAAAGGGGAAACCAACAGAGCTCCTCCTCTGGGGATTTGGAATAAAATGTTTGGCCTGAGGCCAGGGACTCTGTGTCCTGCCCCTCTGGGCCCTTGATAAACGAAACCTGTGGCCTGAGTGAGGCTAGCTGGTGAATGGTAGACGGTTCCACCCCCAACTTTCTCCTGGGGAGCAGTTCCTAAGTCTGGCCTCTTGGAGCCTGTGGGTCAGGAACAGAAAGGCCTGAATGTTTCAGAGATGCTCTAACCCCATGGCCTCCTGGGGGCATCTGCCGTCCCTCACCCCACCCCTGGGGTTCCGGGCAGGGGGGCCCAGGGGTCGGATGTGCTGACCGTTGGGACCAAGGGCTTGACTTCTTGCTCTCAGACTCACAGGAGGCTGGGGCTGGAGAAGCAGGGGTCGCTGAAGCCCCGAGAGGGCAGGGCGCTGGCCTGCGTTGCCCAGAGAACCGAGGGCAAAGGGCTCTGGGCAGGGACATCTTACTTTGCACCTCATCAACCTCTGTCCTCACTGAGTTTGACCTCGGCACCTCCCACATGGGACGCATAGCCTGGTCCTTACTCATAAGTGGCACCTGGTACTACACAAACCACAAGGCCAAAGATTCATCGCCCCGGACCCACATATTCTTCATGTGGGTGTCCTCGAGAACCTCAGAGCTCCAGCAGGGTATGGAGGGGGGAACGGTAGAATTCACGACCACTGTGAAAATACGGCTGTCAATGTGTGGGACACATGCCGTGAACCTCATCCTCCTGATGGCCCCGTGTTTTTATACCCATTTTACAGATGAGGAAACTGAGGCACAGAGAGACATGTTACCTCACCTAAGGCCACCTAGCTAGCACGTGGTTGAACTGCGATATGAACCGAGGTAGCTGGGTCTCTTCGAGACCTTGCTTTCAATTCTTTTGGGTATATACCCAGACGTGGGATTGCTAGACCCCATGGTAATTCTGTTTTTAATTCTCCGGGGGGAACTGCCATGCTGTTGTCCACACAGCAGCTGTGCCATTTCATGTTCGCGCCATTTTATATTCCTGCCATTTTATGCGCACGGACTCCAGCGTCTCCATGTCCCCACCAACGTTTGTCCTGTTCTGTGGTTTTGATGCCAGCCATCCTAATAGATGTGACTGGCACCTGCTTTTTGTGGGAGAGTCTTAGGATCTGTATTTGTTGGGCCTTGGTTCCTGTTAGAACGTCTGTTGCATCATGATGTGCTTTCTGGAAATATTTTGGCTTCCCTTACCCGATGGTGAACTTTCACAGGACGTACCCAGTGCCCCGCAGAGGGCTGGCCTGGAAATAATAAAGAACCTGTTTTTCACAGACTCAGGGCATGCCCTGGCATGTGTCGTTTTGGGGAGAAATGCATTAGGCCTGGGTCTTAATTCTTCCAGGATGCTCTCCAGACACCATGGACCCAGCTCCTGGTTCATTGGGGAAGAAGTAGCAACTAAGTACCCGGAGCTTGGCTACTCCGAAGAAACCCTCCAGGAAGCTTTAAAAAATCCAGGTGCTGCTGGGTCCACCCTCTGGAGGCTCACACTCAGTAAGTCTGGGATGAAGCCTGAGCATCTGTAATAAAAAAGAAATCCCGGGCGCCTGGGTGGCTCAGTGGTTAAGTGTCTGCCTTCGGCTCAGGTCATGATCCCAGGGTCCTGGGATTCGTCCCGCTTTGGGCTCCCTGCTCAGTGGGGAGCCTGCTTCTCTCTCTCTCCCTCTGCTCCCCCCATGCTCGCTCTCTCTCTCTCTCTCTCGCTTTCTTTATCTCAAATACATAAATCTTTCAAAAAAAAAAAAAAAAGAAAGAAAGAAACCCCCCCTCCCCGTGGTGTCCCATCCAGGTGATTCTTATGGGTACCTGGCCCTATAACATATTATTTGACCCTGGCTACAGGTAAGGGATTTATCCCAGAACTACCCAAGGGACGTGTTTGTGTGTGTGTTGTGTGTGTGTGTCTGCGTCTTGGCTTGAGCGAGTGAATGCATGGGTGGGTGGCTGAATGAGTGTGTACAGAGGCCCTCAAAGCTCTGTCATTCACACACCATCCCGATTTTGCCATGTCTATGTGCCTCCAACATTATTGTTCGCCTAATATTTTAATAGTACAAAATATTAATATTTTGTATCATTATTATAAATCGAGAAAACCAGCATCTCTGGCCATTAGTAGTTTGTTTTAAGAATACAAACAAAGGAGGGGCACCTGGGTGGCTCAATCAGTTAAACTCCGACTCTTGGTTTCCGCTCAAGTCATGACCTCAGGGTCGTGAGATCAAGCCCTGCATCGGGCTCTGCACCAGTGCAGAGTCTGCTCGAGATTCTCTCTTCCTTTCCCTCTGCCCTTCCTGCTCCTGCTCGCTCTTGCTCTCTCTCTCTAAAATAAAGAAATCTTAAAAAAAAAAAGAATACAAGCAAAGGAGACCAAACGTGTTGTGGTTCCAAGTACATAAATGCTGCCATCCCGATGGGTTTTGAGCGGGAGGCCTTGCACTGAAAAGTGTTGCACCAGTGTTGAGTACAGCCGAGACCCAGTAGAGACTTTCTCCCAGCCGGACCTACTTGTCTTCCATGAGTCAGTGCTATGTCACGTCCAGCCTTGGGACCGTGTGCCTGTCAGGCTTCATAAATGCAGAGTCAGGCAGTGAGGGTGTGAGGCAGGAGCCTGGGGGTGGGGGGCAGCGAGTGGGGGTCCCAGTGGGCGAGGCCCGCTCTCTTGCCTGGTCATCGCCGGCACTGCCCCGTGGGTGTTGGGGCAGCCCGAGTCCAGGGCATCCCTTGCCCCACGGTGGCCCCAGAACCTCAGAGGTTCAAAGCGTTTATCTACAGGTTCACTGAGCTGAGACAGGCCCCTGCCAAGGAGGTGAGGCTCTCGGTCTGGCGCAGGGCCCAGAGGGCGCGGGCCTGGCCTCTGGGAGTCGGGAGGGAGAGAGAACGTCTGCTGCAGGGCCCAAGTCCCCAGCGTCCTGGCTTCTGGGATCCCTGGCACGGAGGCCTGTGGTCTGGGTGCTGGTCCCTGCCTCTTCTTGACGTGTGACCTTGAGTGAGTCCCTTGACCTCTGAGCTTCCCTTGGTGCGTCTGTCAAATGAACTCATTTGGAAAGTACCACTGGATGGTTGCTGTGGGTCAGGAGCCAAGCTGTTTGCTGCAGAAAAGCCGGCAGGCAGCATCCCTTCTCTCTAGGAGTTTATGGGCTGGCGGCGGGGGGAGGGGGCAGAACCTTGCAGGGGTGTGGGGAGAGGAGCCGGATGCTTTGAAGAAAGTCTGGTGGAGGTAGTTTCGCAGAGGGCTTGGCTCCGGCTTTTCTGGGTGGCTTAGAACAGAGACATTTATTCTCTCACACTCTGAAGGCTCAAGAGTCCAAAGTCAAGGTGTTGGCAGGGCTGAGCTCCCTCCCAGGCTCTAGGGGAAGACCCTTCTTTCTTGCAGCTTCTGGTGGCTTCTAGCAATTCTCGGTGCGTCTTGGCTCCTATCTGTATATCTGTCTCTTCTTTTCTTCAAAGGACACCAGCCATTGGATTAGGGTCCCCCCCAATCCAGTGTGACCTCAGTAAAGAGCTAATTAGATCTGCAAAGGCCAAGTAAGGTCATCTTCTAAGATTCCAGGTGGTCATGAATTTGGGGGGCACGCTCACTATTCAACCCACCACACTGAGGAAGGTCCATTAAGACTGAGACCTAAAGGATGTGTGTTTGGCGGGGGTGAGGGGGAGGGGAGAGAGTGTCCTTCCAGGCTGAGGGAACAGCATGTGCGAAGGCTTTCGTGTGCGAGTATGGCAGAGGCCATTGTGGCGGGGCCAGAGTAGCAAGGGGAGTGTTGGGGGCTAAGGGCAGAGAGACTGGGGGTCCAGGCACAGAGCCATGGAAAGGGGATGGATTTAATTCTGACCCCCTCCGAAGATCCAGGCAGGAGGCACGATGTGATCGGATTCTCTTTTGGGAAAAGTTCATCTAACTTCAGCCTGGGAAGGTGCATGGCAGTGACTGATGGTCACGTTTACCTCCTGGCAGGTAGCTAGGATAGGAGCAATACTCCGGAGGAGACGCAGACTCAGAGAGGGCAGCAGATTTCCCAGGGTCACACAGCTAGGACAAAGAGCACGCGGGGTCCCTGCCAGCGCTTTCTGTCTTGTGAATGTTACCACACGTGGATGCGATGGTCTTTGGTCCTCGAGAGACAGCTGGGATTCTGGGGCAGGGAACATGACCCGGAACAGGGACCATTGCTTTTATACCCACACTCCTGCCTGTGCTGAATTATTTGCCCAGCCAACAGAAGGTTTAGCTGCGGGCTGGTGATAAGGTAGCCTTAGCAACTTAATGAGTGTGGAATTAATTCCCTTGTATCTCTGAGCTGCTATGATCCTCCCCACTCAGAACCGAGCTCCGGAGGAGAAAAAGCAGGCGAAGAACAGTAAACACTGACGTGTCCACCAGAGAGCATTTGGGAGGGATGTGATAAAATCTCGGGCCAAGGCCCAAAGGGCATGGCAGGATAATTGTGACCATTCCAGAACCTTTGAGCTGATGTTTCTCTGACTTTGGGGATGTGTATTGGCATGGAAAAGAACTTTCTTTTTCACGGGAAATAAAAATACATATCTGTTTCAGATGTAACATTCCACAGAGTGAACATATCAATGTCCCCCCACTGGGACGTGACACATAAATCAGGCGCTGTCTCCCAGGTACTGAGGATGCTAATAAGGATGCTTATTTGCTGGACCAGAAATCCCCTATGCAGGGCAAGGCCCTTATTTCCTGCTTAGTCTCTTGTTTTTTGTTTTTTGTTTTTTTTAGCTCCCCCTTTGTCTCAGGGCTGAGAGCCAGAGGGAGGAATTACTCTGGAATACCCTCTTTCCGTTGAGGATTTTTCTCCAACTGTGTTTTGAGAGAGCAGTGGGGTGGCTTCTTCGGGAGAAAGCTGAGCTAGTAATTGCTGATGACCTCCCCCACCCCTGGCTGCTGAGATGGACCCCTTCCCCAGCAAGGTGGAGAGATGCTCTGTGTGTTTGTGTGTTTGGGGGTGGGGGGTGTGGAGCAGAGAAGTTAAATTTGGTTCCGGATCTGAGGGCTGGTTTCCTTCCTCTCCTGGTGAAAAGGCTCTGTGGAATGAATCATGTCCTGTCTTTAGAGTTCTGGGCCCACAGAATGTCAAGGCCAGGCTGGTGCTGTTGGAGGGACGCCCGCCCAGGGGATGTCAGACTCTGGTTTGCAACTCCATGGAGGGACTTTGGGCCACAGGGATGATGCCTGTGGCTTCCCATTGAGGTGCATATATTCATTTCATTCATTCATTCATTCATTCATTCATCCATCCACCCATTGCAATCCTAGGTGATGTTCAACTCCCTCCTGGGGGCGGGGCCTTATGTTAATCATACACTCCTTCTTTGTGCACCTGCTTGGGCCTAGCCCTTTTTAGGCCCCGGGGACTCATCCATGGGAATGACAGACAAGACCCCCACACCCTAGGGTAGGGGTCGACCAGCTTCTCCTGTAGAGGACCAGATAGTAAATATTTTTGGGTTTTTGGACCATATGAGCCCCATCACAACTGACTGCCATTTACTGCCCGAGTCGCCAGGGACAATATGTAACTGAGTGCATGCTCCACTCCCATTTTCTTTATGGACACTGAAATTTGATTTTCATAGAATTTTTATGTGTCACGAAGTAGTCTCCTTTCAAATTTTTTTTTCCCCAATGATTTAAAAATCAGAATGATTTTTAAGCAGAGAACTGAAGGTGGAGGAGGCAGGCCCTTGCTGCAGGCTGTGGGGAACAGCAAAGGTCCTGGGGTAGGCAGTTTCCGGGGGAGGGGGGAGGCGGGCGGTGGCGGTGTGTACAACGAACAGGAAAGTGTGTGTGTCTGAAGGTTAATGAGCGAAGGGGAGAGCGGTGAGGCCATTTTAGATTTTTATGAAGACTTCCCCTCTCTCAGCTCACTTTCCCTGCTTGAAAGTAAATGAGGATGGTGATAGCACCTTTAGTAACGAGAGGACGAGATGTTTTGCTGAAGGCAGTGCCCGACACGTGGGGTTGCTAGCGGTGGCAGCGGGGCTGTGGATGGTCACGCTGACATCCCTCTCTCGTGCCATGGGCCTCTCCTCACATTTGTCTTCCGTGTGGAATACATCACCTGCTTGGCCTTGGGCTTCCCCAGAGTGGACCCAGACACAGTGATTCCATTGCTGATTCCATTGCCTATGCTTTGTGTGGGCAGTGGGCCCAGGAAAGGCTGCCCAGGGTTTAGGGAAGCCGGACAGAGCAGGAAAAGAGGCCGCTGCTGGGTGTGTTCATCGACAGGTCACCTCTGTGGGCAACAGGGCCTCAGCGCCACGGGGGACCTCCGGGGACCGTGTCGAATGGGCACCTCAGTCATCACCCTGAGGGTGTGGGGGAGCTGGGGTATGTATACACCAGCTCCTCTCCATCACTGGCTGAAGGCTGCTTCTGGGGGGGTTAGCTCCTGGCCGCGTCTGGCCTGTCTGGCCCCCTGGCCCGCAGGGTAGAGAGGAGCCCTCAGGCAGGGACTTAAGGGCTTTTGGAAGCGGTTGGAGCTACAGGGTTGCGGATGGGGCACCACTGCAGTGGGATTTTGTGTCTCCTTCAAGACCTAGCGCAGATGTCTCCCCTGTAGACACTTCCCTCCAGCAGCTTCTGGTCCTACCTCCTCTGGTCTCCCGGAGCCCCCGGGCAGACCCCCGCCCTGGGGTCTAGTGCTGCAGGGCTTGCTGCTGGCCTTCTTCCTTGGTCTTTGTTGGGCCTGTGTCTTGTTCACTTCTGTATCCACAGGACTTGGCTGTTACCTAATGATGATGAGTTAAGGGTGACGAGCGGGACCCCTGCCCTCAAGTGCTCAGGGTCCTGGCGGGAGGCCCGTGAGTGACAGGTGGCCACGGTTCCGGGAAGGAGCCTGGGGAGCCTGCGTATGGGGTGGCTGTGCCTTTGAGCCCTCTAGCTCCCAGACTCGTGCTTCTCACCCCTGGATGAACCCTGACATCTCTCTGGGAGTTCTTAAAATCCACCCGTGTCTGGGCTCCACCTGCAGAAATCCTCATTTAGCCAAGCACCGCATCTGGCTATAAATATTGATCCAGTCCTTCTGGCTTGGCACGTTGTGAAGGCCTCTGGGTTGTTGTAACAAACCGCCATGAACCGTGGCTCAAAACAACAGAAGTTGATTCTGCTGTTGTTCTGGAGGTCAGGAGTTCACAGTCGGTTTCACTGAGCAGAAATCGGCCACCTCCAGAGGCTTTGGGGGAGTGTCCATTTCCTTGCCCATTCCAGCTTCTAGAAGCTGCCCCCCCCCACCCCGCCCCTGGCCTTTCTCCATCTGCAGAGCCAACAGCTCAACACCTTCCAGTGTCTCTGCAGAGGCTGTCATTTGGCCTTTCCTGTAGGCAGTTCTCCTCTTACAAGGACACGCATGATTGCATTTAGGGCCCACCCAGATCATCCAGGCTTTTCCTCACCTCTCTAGATCTTTAACGCAAGTCCATCCGCAGAGGTGCCTTTCCACGTACGGCAGAGGGATCCTGCTTCCAGGGATGAGCACGGGGCTCCAGCCTGTGCAGGCATTCCCTGGCAGCTGAGCTTCCAGACCCCCGCAGGGCTGGGCTCCTTCTCTCTGCTTTATAAGTGGGGAAACTGAGGCACGGGGCGGGGGAGTGTTTTTTTTCTGAATCTGAGCCTGACCTCGTGGCCTCTGAACCCTGAGTCGCGTTCGTCTTTGCTCCACTCGCCCAGGGCAGGAGAGGGATATGCACGGCTGGCCCTGCCCTGCCCAGCCCGGTCCCGTCCGCAGGTCCCAGGACAGTCGAGACCCCCGCCCCAAGCTCTAGTCCCAGAATTGGGAGCGCGCTTGTTATTTTTAGGGTATCTCTGTTCCAAACCCCCTCAGTGGGAAGGATTCTCATTTTTGCTTCATGTGATCCTTTGGGAAGAAAGTCAC
The DNA here is from genome assembly GCF_003265705.2 of Callorhinus ursinus. NCBI lineage: Eukaryota > Metazoa > Chordata > Mammalia > Carnivora > Otariidae > Callorhinus > Callorhinus ursinus. The sequence goes on from NW_027397134.1 coordinate 247,749, forward strand.
TCTTCATGGCAGTTCTTCAAAACTGGTCTTCGGGGCGATTGAACTCAGGTGGGCATCGCGGGCAGGCATCAGACCCGAAGACAGACGTAAAGAGGAAGGGAGCCCCTCCGCACTGGGTACTGTGCTGGGGCCTTCCAGGTCCGGCTGGATTTGGCATCATTCTCCGCATTCCACAGGCAAGAAAACTGAGGCTCGGGGAGGGGAATTGACTTACAAGGCCATGCAACTAGTAAGCGTAGAATTGGGATTTGAACCCAGGTCTCTCTGACTCCCTGCACTTTGGGCTGGTGTTGGATTAGTAGGCCCAGCATGCTCACTGCTTCTGCATTGGGGGGGCGGGGGTTGAAATGATACTTTTCTGGGATCCCTTTGGCTCTGATTCCCCCTGACTTCATGTTGGGGGTGGGCTTCATGCTCTTCCTCCCTTGTATGTGGATGGCCTCAAGTCACACTGTCTTTCCTCTTTATCCCCCTGTCACCTACTGGGTCCAGACCACTCCCCATCTCCCACCCAGGAGGCCGCAGGCTGCTACTTTCTGGTCCCCGGCCTCCACTCTTGCCCTCCACAATTTATTCTCCACTGGGTGCCCAGAGGGAGCTTCTAGAAGGGTCACTAAAGTCCTCTAGTGACTTCCTGTCCCACGTAGGAGTGGACCCATGCTCCTTTCTGGAGAGGCTCTGCCTGACACTGCTTTTCAAAATGACCTTTCTTACCTGGCCCTCCCTCCCAGGCCCTCTTTCTGGAACACTCTTTCCCTGGCTGTTTGCATGGCAGGCTCATTTAGATCTTAGCTCAGTTGTCACCTCCTCAGAGAGTCCTTCTCATTCCCCCCCCCCCAACCCCAGGCTAGAGTTGCTCCCCCAACCCCTGAATCTTATCACATAACCCTATGGCTATATCCCCAGTGGTTAGAGCCGTGTCCAGCACATAGTAGGTGCTTACTTAATGCATATACGTTAGATGAATGGTCCTCGTGAGGAGGTCCAGCTTCCTGGATGTCCCCTCTCAGAGCTCAGTCTCCTTGGAACTTGGACTGTGTGGTCTTTAAGATGGAAGATTCTGGGCTCCCAGGGCCCAGGAATTCAGGGCTGGTCAGGGCTCTTGGGGGATGCACTGGCCCAAGGCAAGAGTGTGGGAGGAGGGCTGACCCTGAGCCACAAGAAAGGGAGGGTCCCTGGGTGGAGAAGAAACTATTTGGGACGAGTTCCCGAGGCTTAGAGTTCCAGAGCCCCCCTGCCCACAGGGCCCCCCGTGAAAACCCTCACTGTTGTCTTAGTTGCAGTGTTGGTGCTGGGAGGGTGCACAGGGTGAATGACCACCCGCCAGGGCCCTCTGCCAAATGGGCTTTTGTTTATTTGAGATTTGAACAAAAAAAGGGCTGTCCTCAGAAAAGCACAGCTCCAGAAAGCTCGTTGGGATTTTGGGATCTGGGCAGGAGATGGTAGGGAACTTTTCTCACTCTTGGCTAAACATTAAAAAATTTTTTTGGATAGAACATTGTAAATGCCAAAGAGCAGGGAAGACGCAATATCGTCTAGGAGCCCATCTCCATGGGACAAGCACTGTGAAATTTTGGCAGGGGGATTTTTGTATTTTTGAGGGTGCATTTGTTTCTCATATAAATGGATTGCGCTGGTTATAATTACTACTATTATTATGATTATTATTATTACTTTTTTTTGTTTTTGGAAAACCCCAGATCTATACAGCTTTGCAGCTTTCTGTTTTTCACTTACCATCGTGCCATGAACTGGTTTCTCCCATAACCAGTGTCTGTAAATTTCATTTGGGACAAGTGCATAAAATTGCTGCAGTAGAATACTATAGTCTGCTTGACCTATCTCCAGGGGCTGGACATTCAGATTATTTTCACATTTCTTGGTCTATGTCTAGAGGCTCATGCACCTGGTACCCTCTGGCCCTGGGGTGCTGTGAATTTTTGGTTCCCCCAAGGGCCTCCCGCCTCAGGACCTTTGCATAGGCTGTTCCTGCTGTCGTGCTCTCTATTGGACCTTCTTGATGTGCTGCTTTCCCTCTCATCAGTTTGTATTGACACCTGTCTTGGGTTTTTTTCTCTTTGAGTTCTGCCTGTATTCCCCCCTCCCTGACTGTGAGGTACCTGAGGACAGGGGTGCTACTGCATGCCATTTCTTGCTGCCTCTGGAGGATCTGGTGGGGGAGGTGGGAAGACTGTTAGTGTCATGCTTCCCAGACGGTCATTCTTGAGCTGTAAACATGGCACCTTGGCTTCTCTTTTGTGCTTTAATTGGTTGATTTGGGGGTGAATACATTTTATGATAGGGGTAGGAAATACGTTTTTATTTTGGCCCCCAGAGCATGAGGTAAAGATGGAGGTGACCTCCACAGACACATGGTACCTCATCCGATCCTCCCTTGACATACCACACACATATGGCCCCGCATGATCATGGCGGTTACCATGGAGACCCAGAGATGTCATTGTCGCCTCAGTCATAATAAGAGGTGCTCTTGATTGAACATTTAGTATGTGCCAGGCACTGTGCTAGTGCTTTTCAGGAACAGACTCATTTCATCCTCAGAGGTGCTATTATTATCCTTGTGTTACAGATGAGGCAGCTAGGCTCAGAGAGGTATCGTAATTTGCCCGGGATCACACAGGATATAAACCCAGGCAGGATGGTTCCAGAGTCCATGCTCTTAACTACAGCCCTGCTCCATCACATGGCCACACACACACACACACACACACACACACACACCCTTCTCTGGGCACACAAACACTCAGACCCACAGCTGCATACCCAGCTGGCAAGCCCCCACGACTGCCCCTGCCCCCACCTGCTCCCTCCCTCTCCTGCACACCCACCGGGACACACAGACCCACCGCCATCCCGCACACTGCTCCCCGCCTTCCCAGGCCGCGCTGACCAGTGAAGCTTTATGCCGTTCACTGTCGCAACAGCCTTGTCCCCAGGCATCCCCCATATAGCCTGGTTCGCCATCCAAATATACATGCATCTGGTAGCCCCCCAGCCACCTGGAAACTTGTTGCTTGGACCTGAGCGTGCCGCAGGCCCTCCCATTCACGTGTGTGGGACAGGTGCAGCGTGGGGTGGGCGCATCGGGCTGAGCCTGCAGGACTGCGGCCTCCAGCCCGGCCCCAGGGGTGCACGGGCCACCTCAGGTGTCAGCAGGCGTGGCTCACATCCTGGCCTTGCCCTTCCTTGAGGGGTGGGGTCGTGGTGGCCCTGTGGTGACTCGGCCTTGCGGGGGGCAGCGTCAGGTACGCTGGCCTCAGACTTCTGTGGTAGCCTGGATGCCGACTCTTCCCTCCTCACCTGTGGGAAGGGCCCGGGGCTCAGTGGCGCTACCAGGCACTGTGCTGGACCCTTTTTTGCCCAGGTGGGGAAACTGAGGCTCAGGACACACAGCCAAAGTCACAAGCCAGGACCACAGGCCTCCCCTTGGCCATTCGGTCACACCGCCTTGCTGCAGGGCTGGCCCCAGGCAGGGTCTGTCTCTCAGGCTGGCTTTGGGGACCCATCCCTCCGTGTTTTCAGGATTGACCCCTCTCTTTATTCCTGCCGGTGATTCAGCCTTTTGGCCTTTGGAATTTGGCAAGATGCGTGGCCTTGGACAAGGCAGTTAATCTCCGTAAGCCTCAGTTTCCTGCTGTCTCAACAGTCACCTGTAGTCGCTGGGTAATGGTGAGGAGTCCAGAAGGTAACCTCTGTCCAGAGCTGATGTGAGAGCTGGGGACAAGCACGGTGAGCCTGGCGGTGGGGTGGTTCCTTCCACCAGTGTGGGGAGGTCGGGTCCCGGGTCTGCCCTGCCCCCTCTTGCCTGCTCCCATTTCCTCCCGTCCCCCGCTTGGCCTGGCCACACCGCATCAGCGTTCTCAGACATGCGTCTGGTGGGCCCTCCCCTTCTCCGGAGCAGGCAGGACGTGATTCATGCCCGCACTGGCAGACGCCACCCTTGGCATAACTGACCGCGCCCGCCGCTGATCTCCCGAGAGGCCGTCTTTGGGCTTTAGGGATATTGCCAGTGGGGTGGGGGTGGGGGCCGGGCCTGGGACCCTGACGCAACTGACGGGGGCGCCCCTAAAGAGCTGGACTCGCTAAGGATGCCCATGCTCGGGTCTCTGCCAGGAGGCAGGAGTCCTAGCCTGCAGGGTTCATGTCGTGGCCGTAGGCTCTGGGCTTTTAGCCGGGGACAGGGTCTCAGAGTGAGGGGCTCCCCTAACCGTGCGCTCAGAGAATCTCGTCTTTGGGGTTCCTGACTTGAGGCTCCCCTGCTGCGCCCAGGCTGGCCCCGTCTTGTTCACAGCTATGTCTTGGCTCCAGGTCCGGCGCCTGGTGCACGGTGGGAGAGCAGTAAACATGGGAGCAGTGCATAAACGGTGCCGAGCGCTTTTACATGAATGTTCTTAGCAAATCTCTCAGCTGCTTTTGGAAGTAGATAGGTTTATTAGCCCCTGTGACAGGTGAGGAAGCCGAGGCTGAGGAAGACAAACGCTGGGCCAAGTTCCCAAAGGCAGGGTTTGAATTCGAGTGTGTGTGCTGTGAGCCGCTCCGGGCAACTCTCCCTCCAGCTCAGACGCCCCCTTGCCAGGTGCCGGTCTCAAAGCGGCTCTCCCCGCCTCTCCCTCTCCCTGCCTTGAAGCCAGCAGTTCTCACCCTGACGCCCAGGATGGAGGATGTGACATACGAGACGCCCTCCCCCTGGGACTGGGGGACTTGGGGAGCCTCCTGGTAGGCAGAAGGCAACTCCACGCTCTCCCACTCGGGAAAGCAGATCAGAGTGCAGGGGAAGCAGGGAGAGGAAGGTGATTCTGCGAGAGCCCCAAATGCACTCCCCTGGCGGCTTCAGAGCCTTACAAGATCTGTCCACACCCCCTTCTCCAGACTCAGGCCGTGCCACTTTCTCCCACTCCGCCCTAGCCCTGCTAGCAGAAATTTCTGTTCCTGAGCTCTTTTCTGACTCTGGACCTCTTGGTCTTCCCTTGGCTGGCTCCCTCTGGTCCTTTAGATCATGCAGCTGAATTGTCACCTCCTCCAGGAAGCCTTTTTTCATCACCTAGTCCAGCTGTGATTGCTGTCAGAGACCCCATTCCCATCACCTCCCTTGCCACATGCTGCCATCTTTGTCCTGGGCTGTTGGCTTCTCCATTCCCTGTCCTTTTTACTTCCCAACTCCAGGCTCGCTCTACATGGTGACCCCGACTTTTGAGTTCTTCACTGTGGCCCCATCAGCAAGCAGTGGGTCTGGCTCATATTGGGTCAATACATTCTTTGAAAAAATTGTGAAAAGAGCAACTTTTAAAAAGTCAGCTAGTGCAAACAGTGGAACTTCACATGGTCTTGGTCGGCAGTCAGGGGCTGTGGACCCATTTCACAATGGGGTATGTCGCACCATTGTGTCAGACGCCTTAGGGGAGAACGGGTGTTCTGAGCACGTCCCATCTCTTATGAGTCTGATTCTAGGAATGCGGGGTGTCTTAAGTCGGGCTCCCCCAGAACCAGAGCTGGAGTCAGGGGTGCAAGGGCAGGTGGCTTATTTGGGTGGTGGTACACCATTAGGATATGCTAATGGAGCAGGTTACCCTGGGGGCAGCTGGGGACCTTGGGGAGACCGTCGAACACGCCCCTGGGTTGTCACGCCACCGGTAGGAAGTTGTCCACCTGCGCCGAGCAGATTTGGGTGAGGCTCCAGGATCATCTGCTGTGACAGTGGCTGGCAGGCACGGCGTGGCCAGAGGGCGACTGTGGCTCATGGGAAGCACAGCATGTGCTCAGAGGCTGTGATGGGGAGAGACCACTGGTTCCTGCTTCCGCCCTGGGTCTGGGGCTGTTTGCACAAAGTGGCCGCTTTGGGCATAAAAGGATCTTTGACCCAGAGAGGTCCTTTTCATGGGTTCACCTTCTTTTTTTTTTTTTTTTTTTTTAAATGAGCCATTAAACCGTAGCAGCTCAGCTTTTATCTGTTTTATTGATATAATTTTCTTTTTTTTTTTTAAGATCTTATTTATTTATTTGACAGAGAGAGACACAGCGAGAGAGGGGACACAAGCAGGGGGAGTGGTAGAGGGAGAAGCAGGCTTCCCGAGGAGCAGGGAACCCGATGTGGGGCTCAATCCCGGGACCCCGGGATCATGACCTGAGCCGAAGGCAGTCGCCCAACCAACCGAGCCACCCAGGCGCCCCGTGGGTTCACCTTCTGCTCTATGATAAGAGTGCCTGTATACTGAGCGCCTGCTGTATACACTTTCCAGGGCTCTTTGCCTCCCTGTATTTTTCACGACACAAAGGCTGTCCTTGCACAAAGGCTGTCCTTCCTCCTGCTTCCCACTGCTTTCCTGCATCTGTGCAGAAGTCCAGGGGTCTAACTCCGCAGGCTCCCACCTCATCCCAGTCTAAATGAGTGATTTTAATACTGTGGATGAGGACAGTCGTTGACACGTGTGGTGACCACAGGCATTGTGCTAATAAGCACTTTGCACGTGTGATCTCAATTAATCCCCACCAAAGCACGTGGAGTGCATACCCTTGGTTGCATTTTATAGATGAGGAAGCCGAGGCTCAGAGAGGTGGAGCGACTGGCCCACACAGCTAGTAGAGGTTGAGATGCGATTGGACGCCAAGCTGTTGACTCCGGAAGTCCACGCTCTGAACGGTCATACAGAAGGCCACAGACAGGGCAAGGAGACGGGGGAGCTCCTGGCCGCCAGTCCTGCATGCTATCCCCCGAACAGGGCATCCTCTGAGCTCTTAATAACTGGTGATTACGCTGGGCAAAGTAGGGTCTGGGAGAACTGAGAGCAGGTGGTGTTTATCCGAATTTAGGAGATGGTATAGTGTTTTCTGCAACCTGGTCTGGTAAGTTGGCTTCTGGGGAGGGGCTCACAGTGACTCATGGGATATCCTCCCCCGCTCCCCGTGGCCCAGGTGGCTGTTCTAGGAGCTGAAGTTTGGGCAGGATTTCTTGGTGGAGGGCACTCTCTAGCTTCTAGGACATTTTAGAGCTTTGCTCTTGGTGGCTGGAAAGCAAGGATGTTCGGATGGGGTCCTTCTGCGTACCTTCTAGAGATAAGAATAAAGGGCTTTGGGAGCAGAGGGTAGAGCCTTCCCTGCATTTGGCGCATGCGCGTGTGCGCACACACACCTACCTTATGGGTGTCGCCTCTCTTTATGGCTGGGCTCCTGGCATGTCCGGAGGTCATCTCTGGTGTCCTCCTCCTGGACACCAGGCAGAGCCTTGGGCTCTGTCTCAGGTAGGGATCCCAAGAAGCAGAGCTGGAGGTGTGCATTGCCTGGGGCTGAGCTCCTGGAAGGAGGGAGTGAGCGAAGGAGGAGGGGGTATGATCTCAGCCAGGTTTAGCTTTAGCCTGGTTTCCCCCGGGGAGCTCTGGAGCCACAGAACAAATCCTGCCTGGAGGCAAGGGTAAGCAGCCTTGTGTGTCCCATCTAAGTCTGTCATTGGCTTATGGATGCCCTGATTCGTGGGGGGCTTACAGGCAGGGATGGGGGTCATGGGCCAGCCTGTTGGAGGATAGCTCTCTTGGACAAGGGTGTACCTTGAACTGTTAGCAGACCACTCTCGCAGGAGGTGAGGGAAAGGTGCAGCACCAGGAGAGGGGATCTGGTAGCAGGAGGGTACAACAATGTCTCCTGGAGGTTCTATGCTGGATATGTCGCTAGCTGGCTGTGTGACTTTATATAAGCCGCTTACCCTCTCTGGGCCCAGATTTCACCTTCTGTACACCGAGGTGGTTGCACAGGATCACTGTTTACTCCATCCCCTTCTTATTCTTCCTCAAATCACTCATTTTCTCATTCAGACATCCATGTGTTTCAGCACATGTTTATCGTGTACCTATTAGTGCCAGGCGCCTTGCTAGGCTCTGGTGATAAAACAGGGAGCGCAACAGACAGATCTCCGCCCTCAGGGGGCAAGGCAGACAAATAAACAGGCTTAAAACAGAGGGGTCAATGTCACAAAGAAGCAGAGTGTTGTGGGAATCCTATCTGGGGCAGGGGTGGGGGTGTGGGGAAGGCTTCCTGGAGGAAGGGGCATCTTAACAGGAAGCTGTTTCTCCATTAGCGCATGTGGGTACTGACATCACTCAGGAAGAAGGGAAGGTGATCGGTAAATCCCCGCGGGTCTCTTTCCCTTTGGAGGGTGGCTTTCTTTCTAGATCCTGATTCCCTCCGTGTCAAAGCAAACTGTTTCTAGAATGAGTGAGTTTAGAGCCAGGAGAGAAGGTGGGGAGGAGTTGGCAAGAGATGAAGTCCCTGGGGGTGTACAGGGGCAGATTGCGCAGAGCTGTGGTGAGGGGTGTGGCTTTATTTGGTGAGCACCTGCAGGCCCCTGGAAGTTTTAGGCTTTGTTTTCTTAGGCATAACTTACCTATAAATTGGATGCATGTTTACCTATGTTTATAACTTGTAACCACCACTCCCATCAAGATATAGAAAGTTTCTAGGCCCCCAGAATGCTCCCTTATACCCCTTTTAGTCAATAATCCTCAAAGGTTATTACTGCTGTTCTCCCTTCAGTTGCCATGGGGAGGCTTTGCATATTTCCTGAACTTCATATAAGTGCACTTGGCCACACATACCCTTTCAGCTTCTGCTTGTTTTGCTCACCGTAATGTCTGTGATATTTATCCATGTTCTGCATGTCACAGTAGTTTGTGGGCTTTTTTTTTTCATTGCTGTATTATATTCCACTCTATGAATATGCCAGAATTTATTTATCCAGTCTACTGTGGATGGACAGTTAGGTGGTTTCCAGGTTTGGGCTATTATGAATGAAGCAGCTATGAGCATCCGTGTATGCGTCCTCTGTGGACCGAGTGCTCATTTCTGTTGGGTGTGTACCCAGCAGGGGGTTAGGTGCAGATCGGCTTTGGTGGACTCTACCAAACAAAGTGTGCCAGTTTAAAACCGGTTCCACTTCTGCGTCCTTGAAAGCACTTGCTAATGTCAGCCCTTGTCATTTTGGCCGTTATGGGAGATGTGGGATAGTATTTCATTGTGAGTATGGTTTTGCTTCCCCAGTGACCAGTGAAGATGAGCATCTTCTCATGTGCTTATTGCTCATTTGGAGACCTTTTTCTCTGTGTGTGTGTGTGTGTTCACATGTGTATTTGTGTCTTGTGAAGTGGTCGTTTAAGCCTTCTGTCCTTAAAAACCAACCAACCAGCCAGCCAGATTCCAGGTCCAAGTGGCTGATAGGTTTCAGATCATGCCTGCTGTGTCATCCTGTGGGCAGGTAGCACAGGATTCCTGTAGCTGGGAGAACCTTCATTTATAGAACCCTTGGGCCAAAGCAATTTCTGTGTCATATAAATAAGTACAGGCTTGTATATTATATAGATATGTATTATATAAAATATATAGTGCATATGAAAGTATATAATGCATATAGTAACATATGCCACTATATTATACATAATATATATAAGCAATGCATACTTATATATAGTTTTATATATAAGTTTTTATGTATACATAAAAATTACATTATGAATCAGGAGCACCAGATTCTAGTTGGAGATCTGACTGGCTTGTATCCCACCTCTGGGTTAGGAAAATCATTCTCTCTGGCACAGACACACCTGGGATCCCCTCTTTCCCATTTTCCTGCACTAAAAATCAAGCAGGCTCTTCTCATTTCTGGACTCCGTGTTTGGTGAGGTGCCATGGTTTAATGATCCAGGAAGGAAATCACTTTGGAATTTTTTCCCAAGCACCTAGGGAGTGCTTGGCAATTTGGTTGGTGTGGGGTGCTGTTCCTGTTACCATTGGCCACCACTGGGCAAGGCAGGGATGCTGAACACTGTTGGGTGCTTCTGGGGTTGGGTTCCCCCCTGAGGCAGGGGTGTGAGCATGATTGTAGTTCTTTGGGGGGGTACCTGTGGAGATGAGACAGAAAAGCAAGGAGCCTCACATAGGGCATGTGATCAAGACTACAGAACCTCAGAGTTTTCCCCCAAGAGAAGGGAGGGAGCTGGGGTATTGATACACCTGTTCCCTCAGTTGTTGGTGGGGGGCTGTCTTTCGGGGGCGGGCATTGACTTACTGGCACTTCTGGGCTGTGCTGCCTGCTGGCCAAGTGAGTCCCCGTGACCAGAAACCAAGCCCTGAGCCAGAGAATTGCAGGCACCTTCTGTAGGCAGCCTTCTGCATCCAGGGCTGTGTGCGGAAGCAGTTGAAGGTGAAGGTGTGTGCTGCACCCTCCTGGAAAACATACGAGCCCTCTGACGCTCGTATGGTCAGCAACTCAGTCTCTTTTGCTTTGTGCTTTCAGTTATGCAGTGTTTCTTGAACTTGCCTGTCTTCTCTTGCATACACACTGGTTTTTCTCAGAAGGAAGCACAGCAAAGGAAGCAAGAGAGCGGGCTTCCTCATCAGTGTCTTTGAGTCTCAGTTTGCTCATCTGTAAAACGGAGGGTGAAATACTCCCCTACCCCAGAGGTTGCTGAGAGAAATGAGCGTTTGTCTGTGGAGTGTTTCCCGGGGACCCAGCCACACAGTCAATAGAAACTACTGTGTTCTTATTCTCATTGTATGAAATGTAGAAATTGTAACCAAGTCAAAAGACTTTCTCTGAAACTCTTTGTAGCTGCCTTCAGCTGAAAGTGTGAAAGAGTTGATTGTACTCATTATAACTCATTATGTTTGTCACTCAATGACTCTTAGAGAATTCCTTGTAAGTGGTGGATGTTACCTTAGAAATGGAACCGTGTTACCCTAACGTCTTTATCTGGTCATCCTGGCCCCGTTGGTAGAGATTTTCCTAGTGCCCCGTATGCCAGTGAATAAAGAGGATGGATCTGGGGGCTCTAGGCGCCCGCGGTCCATCACCAGAACGTGTGGCATTCCTCAGTCTAAACCACAAATGCTCCGGGTCTGTAATGAGTCATTCCATGAAGAAGAACCTTTGATTAACCAAGGCCTCTCCTCCACCCTCCTTGTGGCACACCCGGCGTTTAAGGCCGAGGGATAAGGAGGTCAAAATGAATTCTTCTCAGTGATGCTAAAGGTCGCGATTCCTTACAGCGGGTGGGTGATTTGTGGTCCGGTTAAAAAAAAAAAAAAGGGTTGGGCCCAGGGTGGGGGCAGTCAGTCATTGAGACAAGGCTGAGGATGACGTTAGCTCTGAGGACTGAGTGCCAGGTTGCCCCCGGCACTCACCCTCCCCAAGCCTCACTTGATGCAACTGGGTATCAGGATTGTATGGTGCTGTCCGTGCCATCCACTAAGGTCCCTGGTCTCCCCAGCCTGTTGAGCACTTAAAACCGGCCCTAGCATGACTGAAGCGTTGAGTTCAGAATTGTCTTTCATTTTAATGAACTGAAGTGTAAATGTTAGTCGCCACACGGCAAGTGTAGACCTAGGAACAACCCAAGAACCTCATGGAGGCCTGAGCTTTGGGGGTTCTTCACGCAGCCACTCGGCTGCATGCTGCCTCCTCCAGGAAGCCCTCCCCTCCCTTTCTCCTCAGCCAGGTTGAGCTCTGTGTGAGTTTCCTGTGGCCGCCTAACAAATGGCCACAGTTCAGTGGCTGCAGCAAGTTTATTACCTTACAATTCTGGAGGTCGGAAGTCTAGTATGGGTCATCAGAGGTGCATTCCTTCTGGAGGCTCTTTCCTTGCCTTTTCTGGCTTCCAGAAGCTGCTGCATCCTGGGCTTGTGGTCCTGCATCACCTTGACCTGTTTTTTTTTTTTTTTAAGATTTCACTTATTCATTTGACAGAGAGAGAACACAGGCAGGGGGAGCAGCAGAGGGAGATGGAGAAGCAGGCTCCCCACAGAGCAGGGGACAGCCTGACATGGGACTCGATCCCAGGACCCTGGGACCACGACCCGAGCCGAAGGCAGTTGCCCAACCGACTGAGCCACCCAGGCGCCCCTGATCTGTTTTTTTCATCACATTTTCTGTCTCTGACACTGACCTTCTTGCCTCCCTCTTACAGGGACCCTTGTGATGACACAGGAACCATCCAGATAATCCAGGGTAACCTTCCCCATCTCAAGAGCCTTCATTTGGCCACACCTGCAAAGTCCCTCCTGCTGGTAAGGTAACAGATTCATTGGTTTTGGGGTTTAGGGCCTGGATATCTTTGGGGGGCATTATTTGTCTACCGTAAGCTCTTTATCCCATGGGCCTCAGTCTTACCTCAATGTCTGGGGCCACATCTGCTTCCCCCATCAGACTGCACTTCAAGCAAAAGTGTGTTCTGCTCCCCAGTGTTGCCTAGAAACCTGCTCTGAGCCGGGCCAGCCTAGTGCCAGACCATGGGGGTGAATGAGCCATTGGCAAAGCCTACCTGCTCCGGAGACAAACAGCCTGAGTACAGTCGCAGGTCTGCTCCCTTACTAAGCAGTTGACCTCAGCAAATCACCTTGCCTTTGAAACCTCAGTTTCTTTACCTGTAAAATGGGGATAACCCTAGTATTGACCCCAGGAGGTCTTTGAAGGGACTGACAAAGACTATGCATGGAAGAGCCCTTGTCACAGTGCCCAGCACCCGGGTGGCACCTAAGAACACAGCAGCTGGTGACGCTGCAGGGATTAACTGGGTAGGTTGGGGAGTGAGGCCGCCTGAGTTCAAATTCTGGCTCCACCCCTTGGGCAAATTGCTAAGCCTCCCCAGGCCTCACTGTCTTCATCCATCAAATGGGGCCTCATCACACAACCCACCTCAGAGGGTGGATTAAGTGGGGAAATGCAATGACGGTGCCATCTGGCACCAAATCAGTGCTCAATTACTGTTAGTGATTGAACGATGGTAATTATTAATACCAGGCTTTCCCAGGGCCCGGCTCTCGGGAGGCTAGAGGACCAAGCAACTGAATGAACTTGGAACGGCTCCCTTGGGTGTCTTCTAGGTAGTCGGGCCAGGTATATGTCTTCAGCTACACCGAGGCCCAGGTTCTGTGCCAAGAGTGGGGCCTGTCTGTTGTGCCCCGAGGCTGGCGGTGCCAGGCCCAGACAGGTTTACGGGGATGCTGGGAAGCCGGTCCAGGAGGAGGAGGGGTCGGTTGGTTGCCTGAAGGGCGTGGGAGGCACAGTTACCTTCCTGGGAAAAACCAGGCAGAGGACATGTCAGCTGTCCGTGCAGGTTCACTGCCACGGATGGCATGCGTGTGACAGGGACCGAGTGGCTGATGGGCATGGGGTCGGGTGGGTGCCGTGCAGCGGCCAGAGAGACGGACTTGAGACCGTTGGCATCCGTGGGGACCTGTGTTTGGTCCTGACAGTCCCTTCAGGCATTTCTCGCACCCTGGTTTGTGGGGATGCTCTTTGGTGTTTACGTTGTTTTGGCACTTTCTCTGTTGTTCATAAGGCTGGTGTAGGTGACAGGCTCTTGTGGGATGTGAGGCTGGCCTTGTGAATAGCATCTGCTTAGCCAGTTGCCCTTCCTTCCCCTCTCCCCAGCTGTGAAACCGGGGACGGTCTGAGAGTGGGGAAGGGTACACTCTCCCGAATCGCTGTCTCTCAGATTCCTGCAGTAGAGAGCTATTCCTTTGCATCTTAAAGAATTCAGATTTCTCCTGCCCCTGGAAAAAAAAAAAAATTCTCACCACCCCACAAAGACCTCCAGCAGGCTTCACGTTCTGTTTGCCCGTTTGCTTATTCATTTATCATGCATTAACAGAAAGCTACTATGTGCTAAATCTACCAAGAGGTGGGCTATTTCCTTTAATCATCAGAATGCTTTGAGGTGTGTGTCATGCAACTTTATTTACCCATGAAGACACTGAGCTTTGAGAGGTGAAGTGGCTTGTCAAAGGCTTAGAAGATGCTTGTCCACTTAGCCAATTCGTGCCAAACTCCTTGTGTCCCTTAGGAATACTTTTGTCTCCGTGGAAAGAAACCCAAACTCACAATGGCTTCATAGTACATTATTATTCTTTGCATAACAACAAAAAAAATCCAGGGGGTGGGGTTCAGAGTCAGTGCAGTGGCTCAGCTGTGTTAAGGTCTTTTCCATGCCACGGTCCTTAAAATAGTGCTTGTGGTCTCCGGGTCTCAAGATGGTTGCCTTGGCTCCAAGCATCATGTCTCTGTTCCAGGTAGGAGAAGGGGGGGGAGCACTGTCAGCTGCATCTGCCTGTTTTTTTAATCAGCAAAGCAAAAGCTTCCCTAGAAATCTAGCCATTTCCCCTTATGTCTGTTTGGTCGGAACTGGATCACATGGCCATGCTTCTAGCTGTAAAGACCAGGAAGCTGTCTCTGGCTTGTTAGCCTTAAGAAGGAAAGCTACCTCTGAGAGCTTGCACCTTCATGTTTTGACTTCAGTTCTATATTCTTTCCATTTTACTGGTGACTTTCAGCCTCATGGCCTTTTGCCATATCGACACAACCCCTGCTACCATTATTTTATTTGTCAAGTTTTTGCTTTTCCTAAAGTTAAGTAAATTTTTAAAAGAACCTTTATGAAAATCTCTGTTGTAAATAGCTAGCGTCACTTGTCTTCAATAGAAAATAACAGTAAAATTAAAGACAATGAAAACAAAATAATATTTAAAAATCTGCAGCTAATGGTCTGAGCTTGGGGTGGCTTTTATTAAATTGGGATATTACCGCATAATGGAAATGTTAAGTGTTTAAGTCATAGTAGCACCAGGCAGAGACGATCTCAGGGACTTCTCGAGAAGTCACCCAGGAGAGTCAGAAGGATACAGCTGTCACACGAGGTCATTCACAGCAGCTTCATGCTGTGCTGCACCTGGACATCAAAGCATCCTAAGTGTTAACCTATGACCATGTCATGTCCCACATCATGAGAACCCTTCCACCTCTAGGGAACCCAGGCATCAACTAGGTTTGGGGAAGGAGAACTCGGAATGGAGGGGTCTATGCCCTGGATGGGGTAGAGTGGGGGTTCTAAATCTTGAAAGAGGGAGAATCTCAGCCTTATCTCTGATACACAAGGCATTAGGATCAGGTGCATTGCCAAAGCTGATTGGAAGTCACTTTGGCCTGGGGGATCAGCATGGGCTTCTTGGAGGAGGTGTCCCTCAAAGTGCTCTAAAAAGGTGGGTGGGAGTTGGGCAGAGGGAAATTGTGCTGTGTGTAAAAAGCTGTCCGAAGAGAAGGAGTAAGTGAAAAAGATACTCAAGTCATGGGACCCCTTTGGGAATCTGGGAGTGGAGGCAGGGCCTGCAGTATAGACCAAGTTAGTTATTTTTGGCGGGCCCTTGAATACCTTGCCCAAGGCAATGGATGGTGAGAGCCATTTATTTTAGGGATGTGGAGAGACATGATCACACCTTTCTAGGGTTTGAGCTTTGCACATAAGGCAGCTCTTGGGCCAAAATAAGCTAATTCCTCCAGAAATCTATTTGTACTTGGAGGAAATTTTTAAAATTTTTCTGAAATGCAATATGCACTTCTCAGCCTCCGTAAAGAGAGAGCGTGTTGTGTGCACATCTTTGTGAGTCCAGTGGGCATCGTGCTGTGTGTTGTGTGGAATTGAGCTTTGGGGTTGAGTTTCCTCTGCTGTGAACATCCGTCCCAGGGCTGGGACTTCCTTCCTGCTCCCTCTTCTGCCGCCGGGTTTGGACGAGTCTCTGGGCTGGGCCCAGGCTCACCTCTCTCTATGAGCGGTTCTAATTGCCCTTGCAAACCTTATAGTCAAGTCTGTGATAATCTAGCCATAAATGAGAGCCAGGAAAGCTGCAAGTGAGGGCACGGCCAGCCAGGGGCCCTGGTTTATTGCTCATTAGACAGCTTTATAGGGTTTGTCACGGGGGAGAGGTTGAGAACCCTGACGTCCTAAGCTTTGAATTAAGTCAGCCTGGGATGTGTTTCCCTTAGGTGCGGAAGTCTATTCTGTATATATCAAAAGCTCTAAAAAAGGTGTGCATCCTTTGAACCAGCCAGCCCACTTCTAGGCAAAATTTTGTCTTGGGAAAATAGGTGCATGTGGGTGTTCATTGCTATGTTGGTTTTAATGGTCAACGGTTGGCAACAGTGTAAAGGTCTGTAGCGAGGGATGGATTATCTAATGATGAGATACCCACAAAATGGAATGCCGCAGAAGCATTGGCAAGGACGGTGTAGGTTGTACAGTTATTGATGTGAAAGACGTTTGTGATAGGTTTTGAAATAAAAAAAAAAGCAGGTTCCTAAATTGCAGGTCTGATTCCATTTTAGTTTTGACAGAAAGTTCCCATCTACAAGGGAAATGCCCAGATTGATATACATGGGAATGCCAATAGCAGCTGGTGGATGGTAGGATTTCCGATTATTAAAAACATTTTTGCTTACTTGTATTTGTGAAGTTTTCTATAATTATCATGTGGAGCACCTGAAGAGATCTAATGGAGGGGCAAGTCGCAGCCAGCATAGCGTAAATAAGAGTTTTGAAGAGGGGATTGTCACATCCTTGAGTGAGTCCAGTCTTGGGGGACTGCGTTCTCCACCATCTAGAGCAGAGCTCCACAAACTCTTTCTGTAAAGGGCCACATAGTAAATATTTTAGGCTTTCTGGGCCGTATGGCTTCTGTGGCAACCCCTCAGCTCTGTGTTCACACCTTGGGAGAAGCTGTACATAATATATAAATACATGGGCATGGGCGTGTTACAATAAAACTTTATTTACCAAAACAGGTGGTGGGCCAGATGTGGCCTGCAGCCTGCAGTTTGCCCATCCCTGATCTAGAGAAAAACAAACAAACAAACAAAAAAAAGCAGCTTGATTAATGGCTTCAGTGAGTGCTTCAGCCAGTCCAGAAATAGCACAAATAGTAGGAAGGAACAGGCTAATGAGGATTGAAAAGGCGGATGTTTAAATAGAGGCGTAAAGATAAGTTGTATCCTTCTCCAGATCAGCATTTGTACCTGGCCAAGGGGTGTTGGGCCAAAGCAGTTTGGGTGATGCTTTGGGTGGGAAGGTGTCCTACCCATATCTGGTGCTCCAAGGCGAGTTTGGAGAAAGGCCCCTCAAACTGTTCCTCTGGATCCCAGAGTCTGGATTGGCAGGTGTGCTGAACTGGAATCCATGGGAACTTGAAATCCACACAGAAGTCAAGCCTATGCTAATTAAGGCAGTTCTTAAAGAGATAGTGCACACTCAGTAGGAAGCTTTGCTCTAACTACTTTCCTCAGTAGGGGGGTAGGAATTTTATTTAGTCCTTCAACAACCCTTTACAGAGCACCACTTGTTTATAAGGAATCATGCAGATTTATATATTTATTTATTTTTTAAAAGATTTTATGTATTTATTTGAGAGAGAGAGATCACAACAGAGATAGCAAGAAGAGAGCATGAACGGGGAGGAGAGGGAGAAGCAGGCTCCCGCTGAGCAGGGAGCCCGACGTGGGGCTTGATCCCAGGACCCTGGGCTCATGACCTGAGCTGAAGGCAGACGCTTAACTGACTGAGCCACCCAGGCGCCCCGGGAATCATGGAGATTTAGAACACACATCTCAGGATCCAGAAAGCTGGTTCCATGGCGGACGATGGGCCAAGTGCAGAGAGAAGCGTCTAATGCAGCCCCGAAGAGCCTGGGGTTGAGCCGAGTCAGAATGGCAGAATCTTTAAAATCCCGGAGAATTGAGTGACCCCTTGTTCAACCTCTTGTTTTGCTGGTGGGGAAACTGAGGCTCAGAGGGAGGCAGGGACTTGCCCAAGCTCTCATTGCAAGTCAGTGGAGGAACAGAGACCAAATCCAGGACGAGGGGTGTACTGCGTGATTTCCATTTTTGTGAAATACCCAGAAGTGGCAAATCCACAGAGGCAGAAAGCAAGAGTGGTGGTTGCCAGAGGGTAGGGGGAAGGGGAGTGGGGAGTGACTGCTTATGGGGTTCGGGGACTCCTTTGGGGGTGATGAAAATGTTCTGGAACTAGACAGAGGGGATGGTGGCACAGTGTTGTGAACTTACCAAATGCCGCTGTTGTTATATGCTTTGAAATAATGAATTTTTAAAAATTTTTTTATTGTTATGTTAATCACCATACATTACATCATTAGTTTTTGATGTAGTGTTCCATGATTCATTGTTTGTGCATAACACCCGGTGCTCCACGCAGAACGTGCCCTCTTTAATACCCATCACCAGGCTAACCCATCCCCCCACCCTCCTCCCCTCTAGAACCCTCAGTTTGTTTCTCAGAGTCCATCGTCTCTCATGGTTCGTCTCCCCTCCGACTTACTCCCCTTCATTCTTCCCCTCCTGTTATCTTCTTCTTTTTCTTTTTTCTTAACATATGTTGCATTATTTGTTTCGGAAGTACAGATCTGTGATTCAACAGTCTTGCACAATTCACAGCGCTCACCGTAGCACATACCCTCCCCAATGTCTATCACCCAGCCACCCCATCCCTCCCACCCCCCACCACTCCAGCAACCCTCAGTTTGTTTCCTGAGATTAAGAATTCCTCATATCAGTGAGGTCATCTGATGCATGTCTTTCTCTGATTGACTTATGAAATGATGAATTTTATGTTACGTGATTTCTACCACAATTAACTACAAAAAAAATAGGATGACGGAATAATTTATCTCCACACCTGGGCACTTGTAACAGTGCGAGGGGTCTGGTCTGTTCCAGGTCAGCCAGACTGTGTGGAAAACCACCCAGTTCTGACTCCCAGACCAGTGTTTTGTATTCTCCCGTGTGATTCTGACTCGGGTTAACAAAACTCATGAGTTTTAGAAAGTTGTGCCTCCCAGACTTGCCCCCAAGAGAGCCCCACGTTGCCCCAAGGAGGGCCAACGAACAGGCTCACGCTGTAGGACTGTTTCTCCAGTAGCTTGGGGCCTGTGCACATGCTCTCTCCTCAGCTGGCTTTCTCCGCTTGGCTGGCTCCTACCACGTTCATGGAGACGTCACCTCTTCCAGGAAGACATCCCTGACTACTCCTTCTATAGCCTTACTTTCTGGCCCCCATGAGGACACCCTGCAGATTTTACGGTCTTTCCTCTCCCCCTCCTCCACTCGACTGTGTCTGTGACCCATTGTGGTCGGGGTCTTCTTTGCTGACTGCCTTTAATGGAGATTTGCCTAAAGGACACAGGTCCCCATGAGCTGAGTCACGTGGTCATTAGAGCTTATGCAGTAGATTTACTTTACATTTGTGTTTAGTTTCTTGCTTCTTTTTTTTTAAAGTGTAAAACACAGCATAAACTTACCATCTTAACTGTTTTTAAGTGTATAGTTCAGTGGCATTAAGTACATTCACACTGTTGTGCAACCAGCACCACCATCTGTCTCTGGAACTTTCTCATCAGCTCATACTGAAACTCCGTCCCCATTAAACACTAACTCCCTGTTCGCTTCTACCCCCGCGCCTGGCACCCACCATTCTACTTTCTGTCCCTATGAATTTGACTGCCCTAGTGCCTCCTGTAAGTGGGGTCATGCGGTATTTGTGTTTTTGTGACTGGCTTACTGCACTTCTCATAATGTCCTCAAGGCTCATCCATGTTTTAGCACGCGTCAGAATATCTTTCCTTTTTAAGGTCGAATAATATTCCACTGTGTTGGAGATACCACATTTTGTTTATTCATCTATTGGTAGACATTTGGGCTGTTTCTGCCTTCCGGCTATTGTGAATAATGTTGCTGTGAACACTGGCGTGCAGGTCTCTGTTCCACTCCCTGCTCTCAGGGGTGGGAATGCTGGGCCATATGGTAATTCTGTGTTCGGTTTTTGAGGATCTGCCCTACTGTTTTCCACAGCCTCTGCACGATTTTATATTCCCGCAATGGTGCATACAGTTTCCAATTTTTCCACATCCTTGCCAGCACTGCTTGTGTTCCGTTTTTTTGTTTTTGTTTTTTGGTGTTTTATAATAGCCATCCTAATGGGTGTGAAGTGTCCTTTACATCTGAACATCATAAAAAACAGTAATTCTAGGGGCGCCTGGGTGGCTAAGTTGGTTGAGCATCTGACTCTTGGTTTCAGCTCAGGTCATGATCCCAGGGTCCTGGGATCGAGCCCCACATCGGGCTCCCTGCTTGGCGGGAAGCCTGCTTCTCCCTCTCCCACTCCCCCTGCTTGTGTTCCCTCTCTCGCTGTATCTCTCTCTGTCAAATAAATAAAATCTTTAAAAAAAAAAATAATAAATAAAAAAAGCACATCTGAAGTCCTTCAAAAAAAAAAAAAAAAGCAGTTATTCTAGTTAAGCCCATGTGGACTTCGGAAGAACTCTGACAGGGAGGAGTGTGGGGTCAGCGTAACTCTAGCTGCCCCTGGGCAGGTCACTTCCCTGCCTCCTCATCTGTAAGCTGGAGGTCACAGCAGGACCTTCTTCTGCAGCGGGACAGGATTTTTCTGCCACTCGTGATGTTCTGGGCTGGCTGGACACTGGAGGTCTGGTCTGCCTGCTGACGTTGCAACTTTTGTGACATTTCAAATGGCATGTGAGTCCTGGGTTTTTTCAAATAGGGGTTGTCACCCTAAGTCTAGGTAGGGGTGGTTTTGGCTATGTTTGCATAGGTAACACTGTAATGGACATCTTTTTGTAGGGTGGCTTGCTCTTCCCTTAGATTCCTTCCATAGGATAAGTTTTTAAGAAGCATGGTTACTGGGGGGCACCTGGAGGGCTCAGTCGGTTGAGCGTACAACTCTTGATTTTGGCTCAGGTCATGATCTCCAGGGTCGTGGGATCAAGCCCCGTATTGGGCTCCGCGCTCAGTGCGGAGTCTGCTTGTCCTTCTCCCTCCCCCACCACCTCTCTCAAATAGATAGACAGAGCCTTTGGGGGAAAAAAGAAGCAGGGTTACTGAATCAAAAAGAAATGTGTGCTTTGGGGGTGAGTATATTGGGGAAAAACACTTGATTTATAGGGCAGCAGATTTCAACCCTAGCTCTGACCCTCCTTAGCATGTGATCCGGCTCATTTTTCAAAACTGTCTTTTCCTCATCTCTAGAATGGTGATAATAATTTGAGAAGCCCAAGGTTGTTGAACGTATTAAATGGGGGGAGGCAGAAGGTACACGGAATCACGTAGTCTGGTGCCTGACTCTTGATGGAGCCTCAAAAAATAGTAGTTGAGAGTGAATATTGCCAAATTGCTTCTATAACTGACGTTGGCCCTGGGAGCAGATGAGGGTATCAGTTTTCCCACAGCCATGCCTAATTGGATGCTATTATTCTCTTCTCTCAGGGATGCTCGCCCTCCAAATACTTTTTTGCGCACTGGCTTTATGTCCCTTCTGCTGTCAGACCCTGGGGACGCAGCTGTGAACTGGACCCAGGACCCCAGACTGCCCAGTCTGGTGGAGTATGAAGTAGGCAGTCACCACGTGTGTGATCAGTGCTGAGCCAGGCAGAAATGCCGAGACGTAGATGCCGCAGCACAGAGGAGGCCCCAGAAGCTGCCCTGGGGCATCAGGGAAGGCTTCCTGTAGGAGGTGGCATTTTGGAGCTCAGGACTGAGGGATGACTAGGGATTAGTCAGGCAGTAGGCAATGGCAGTGGAGAGGTGTGGGGGAGGAAGAGCGTAGCATTGTCTTGTGACCTGTCCGGGGGTTCATTGTGCTGAAGTAAGTACGTGCGTGCGTGTGAGAGACGGACAGATGGACAGGGAGGAGGTGATGGGGATCCGGGTCCTGCTGGGTCTCAGGGAAGGCCTTTGACACGCGTGGCGTGATGGTGCTTGCATGTCAGAGCCTCCCCCCGGCGCTGCTGGGGTAGATTGGGGGAGGCTCCAGCAGAGACAGAAATGTCAGCGAGGAGGCGGATTTTCCGCGTCCCTTCTTTGTGAAGTTTTCCCCCGGCCCCTCCCCTCTTTATTGTCCCTGGTCTAACTTTCTATGTCTCTTGCTTATTTATGTTGTTTGCTCCCGTCTTCTTGACGGCCAGCTCCCGGAGGGGCGGGGCAGGGGACATTGCCACATGTTTTCTTTGCTGCTGTGTCCCCAGCGCCTGGCCCAGAGCCTGGTACATGGTAGGTGCTCCACAATTGCGTACTGGCGTGAATGAATGGATGAATGAACGAGCGAACGAGCTAGGGCTGTCGCCATGACGATAGAGAGGAGAGGACACATTCACTCCAGTGCCATTAGCCATCGGGCCCCTGCCGTGGGGGGTGGGGCCCTGCCCTCCAGGGAGGCCACGGGCATGCCCTTGGCTCCTGGCACGGCGCACCATGCAGGGTGGCTTTGCAGATTCGGGAGGCCAGGTCGCATTCCGGAAGACACCGGAAGGCGTGAGGACTGGCTCGCACCCCTCAGCAGATGGTGGCATTCCCGGGAAGCGGCACCCAGAGACGGCTGAGTGAATGGCTGGTGAGCTCCCAGATCGGATTTAAGGGTGTAATTACGAAAGATCTGCAGCAGCTGTTAGACCGAATCAACGCCTGTGAATCTGAAGAGAAAAGCTGCCAAACTGTTTGGTTTTGAATGGAGGTGCTTCTCCTGCCTTCTCGCTGTGCGGTTCTGTCGGGAGGAGGAGGCTGTGAGCAACATGGCTGCACCCCCCTCCCCCTCCCAGCACCGAGCCCAGAGCCTGGTTTGCCGGGGAGTCAGAAGGCTAGATGGACGAACAGATGCTCTGATGAATGACTCCTGCCGAATTTCAGCCACTCTGGGCCTTAGTGCCTCAGTTCCCAGGAAAATGGGCTTCTTGGCCTAAAGCTGCAGGAAATGGGCATTTCAGACTTTGCAGGTCCACCCAGGGAGATCCAGCCTGTAGATGTGGCAGGTTCAGCGACAGGGACGTACCCATTGCTGCCCCCATTACTGGAGATCAGACTGGGGTCCTCCGTGGCCCCCTGGGCCACCGTGGCCCCCTGACCTCCCAGGTCAGCCCTGCTTCCTGTCTGTCCCCCATGCCGCCCCCCGCCCCCATGATGATTCATACAGATACGACCAGAGAGGTGGCTTGCACTCTGTGCCCCTTCCTTCTTCAGGGAGCTCTTGTTTGCTTGGCTCTGGCTGTAGTGCTCATACATTTACAAAGAGCGAGCGAGGCCACACAAGGCATAGCAGCTGGCCTCTGCGTGAGCGAGCTTCTGAAGTGTTTTGGAAGAGAGACCGACATGTCTTAAATTAAGCATGACATATGCGATGCATTTAAAGTAAGGTTTTAAAGCGCACATTTCAATCAGTTTCCTTGTGTTTTTTACCACAGGTTAAGTGAACCCCTGAGAGTCCTGTGTTTCTAGGTTTGGGAGAGACTTCAGAATGTTATTTAGCTGTTGATTGCAGGGGTTCAAAAAAAAACCCCTCCAAAAACAAAAAAACCAAACCCGTCTCTTTTCCCCCCCTTTGTTCACTGATGGATTCATTAATTCGTGGATTCGTTGGTGCAGCCATATTTACATACCAGGTATTTGCCAGGCATTTTAAATGGAAACTCGAGAGGAAGCCCAAGATGTGATGCAGATTCCAGATAGCAGAGCCACTGTTCCGGTTAAGAGGGGGTACGGACCAAGAGTCTTCTTTCCCCCTTTACTTCTCTGTAGGGTGGCTAGTGAGCTGGGTTCAAGGATCCCAGAGTAGGGTGACATGTGTGCACTGTCGATCCTAATTTGCCAGTGGTTGCTCTGGATGACTTCCTTCTTGGGACAAGCTGTGCAGAGAAGCACTCATTCCACGCTTGGGCAGAGGAGCGGGCGACGGGGCAGGACGGTGTGGGGTTCATGTGATCACAGCAGGTGTCTCTGACAGGGGCCTATCCGGGGCAGTAGAGCACCTCCCTGTGGTCCAGAGACACTGGGGGTGGGGTGGGGTGCTCTTGGTGAGGTAGGCAGGTTGAGCTCCCAGCTGAGCTCTTCCCAGCTCTTGGGGTCTGTCATCCAGTAGCAACTGACTGATGGCCACTACCCAGCTTCCCAGAGCCAGAGTAACTCCTCCTGTGTCCTCGATTGCTTCGTGTCATGAAACTCGTGGTACCTGTCCTTATTTAGAATCTTAGGAGCCTGGGGAGCAGAAGAAGATCTCTTAATTCACCTATTTCTTCATTCCACCAACTGTTATTTTATGTATATACTCAACAACGATGTATTCAGAGCTGCAATAGGCCAGGCTGCCGTGCTCGCTTCTGGGGACTCAGGGTGCCCTCTGGGGGCTTCCCATTGGATGGGAAAGACTGAAGGCTCACGCAGCATTCAATACAACCGTGTAACTGATGAGTCCTGCTGAGGATGTCTGGTGCTCCATGGACATGTAAAATGAAGATTGTACCAGGTTGTGCGTGTGTGTGTGTGTGTGTGTGTGTGTGTGTGTGTGTGTGTGTGTGTATTCGTAGGGGCAGAGATGTTGGAGCTGTGTTCTGAGGGCTGGGCCTGTGTCTGTGTGTGAGTGAGAAGGGTATCCTGGAAACAGGCACAGCATGTGCAAAGGCCCTGAGGCGGCGTTTCAGGACCTCCAACAGATGCAATGTTCAAATACTTCTTCTGAGCCAGGAGAAACAGCTCCCAAATTAGCCAGCACCGGAGTTCTCTGGCATCACTTCTCAGCCTAGGGAGTTTTCTGGGATCACCATTCCCAATCCTAAGCAGTGAATACTATTCCTGTGCCCCCACGTCCCCCTCTATATACCATGGTGTTTATTACCCAGAGTTGTAATTGCTTCGGTGTGCGTGTGTGTGTGTGTATGTGTGTGTGTGTGTGTGTGTGTGTGTGTGTGTGTGTTTCTTACACAAGACGGCGAGTTCCCTGAACTCGGGATTTTTCTTGTTCATCTTTGTGCACGTGGTAGGTGCTCAGTAAACATGTAGCAGAGGAACGGGGGAGATTTTTATTGAGCACCCAGCGTGGACTCAGCCCTCTTTCTGCTATAATATTGAGAAGCCGCAAGGAGTGTGCGTTTTCCAAGCTGGAGATGATGCTAACGGATGCAGTTGGAACTCCAAAGCTTTTGTGCTGTCTGTGCACATACTTCCAGAACTGAGGCTGTGGTTCTGTGTCTCCCAGACCTGCTGAAACAGTCCCGGGGTGGGGGTGGGGGAGGGGGCGAGCCTCCCTTCCCCCACCCGCTTCTGCCATGGGAGGGTGCAACCAGCCCCATTCGCCATGAGACGGGACACCGTTGGCTTTGTCAGGCAGGCACGCATCTCCAGCCAGGGCTGGCCAGCCCAGGTAAGTGGGCCTGGAGTGTCCAGGAGGTGGAGGGCGGCTGCGGGTTCTGCCAGGGAATTTTCTCTCTGCCTTTTGAATCTCGTTATTGCCCTGTGTCTCATGTCCGGGCTACATGTGCGTGTGTGTGGATCCCAGAGCAGGGTTTCCAAGAGGTCATGGGGACTGGCTCTAAAGGGGAACGGTCCTGATTTGGGGCAGGACCCCGATATGCCTTACAACTCTGCCATTCTCCGATTCTCCGTATCTCTCCGTCTCTGTTGCCTCTAACGCTGTCTAGACAGCATTCTCTGGTTTTGGGGAGAAGAAATCTGTTAGCACCATCGAGCGTGTAAGGAAGAGAAAATATCAAAATCTGTCTGCCTTTCTTTCCTGCAGGCTGCTGAGTGAGTCAGAGCTGGGGGCAGCAGAGTGGGGCCCCAGGAAGGGAAGCAGGAGGCTCGCGTTTAACTGAAATACCTTCTACTTTTAGTCCATCGAGATGGGGGCAGGCTGGGGGCAGCTTTTGCAGGGACAGGGAACATGGGCATGAAAGTGGGGGCAGGCTGGTGGCGGGGGGGAGGATCAAGAACAGTGACTTGTCTGGCACTTTTTCAGACCAGAAAGAATACGATGTGATGTTTAAGAAGCCTGGTTGAGTGGGGTGAGGACATGAAGTTGAGTTTCAGCTGTGTGATGTTGGCAAGTCGGGTGACCTCTCTGGTCCCTTACTCTTCATCCTCGTAATGATAGTGATGACCCCTGCTTCTCAGGGTTGTGCGGGATTTATAAGAGAGGACACAGCTCCTAGCTGGATGAGCAAGGGGCTTACGCCGGAGCCGCTGTAAAATGCGGTTTGATGATCATCACACCCACCTCGTAGGGTTATAAAGAGGATGTGATTTATAAAACATATGAAGCGCCTGGCTTACCTCGAGGCCCCGCTCCTGGTGAGCCCTCATGGTTAGCTGTTACTCTTCTTACAGAGGCTCTGAAGGCAGCCAGCACGGAATAGGTGTTCAACAGAAAAGAACCCAAAGGCAAACCAAGAAAAACAGCAGGTGGAGTGAAAAAAAAAAAAAGGCTTTTTGTTCAAAGGCATCTGGAAGGGTGTTTGTGGGAGAATGGAGATAAGGGACAGTCCAGTGGGGCTGGGGACCACTAACCGACTCTGTGACCTCAGGGACTCCAGCTCTTGGTACAGCTGTGTGTGCTGGGCCTGGTCCCCTACCCTCCCTGTGCTTGGTGCTCAGTACAGGGTTGTGAGGAGGGTCAGCAGAGATGCCTGATGTGGGCAGGCTCCGAAATGGGAAATGACTTGGGGGTAACGAGAGTGAGGGGACCGTGAGGGTGCTCTCCCCGGGGCCTCTGCTGGGAGTGTGTGGTGTGCGTTTGGAGTCCCACCTGGGTTCGAATCCCGACTTTGCCCCTTACTCTCTAAGTGACATCAGGCCGTTCCTTGGCCTCTCTGAGCTGGTTTCCTTCTCTGTATAGCAAAGATAATCCCTTTTTACTAAGAGCTGGCCTTGAGACTAGCTGAGTGGGGAAGGTCCTAGAGAATGTCGCCACCCTTTCCCGACCGTTGGGGCTGGAACAAACTTCTGAGATGGCCCGGAGTTCAGAGAGGTGGAGAGGCCGGCCCCGGGCTTCCCCAGTGAGGTCAGTGGAGAGTGGTCATCCAGCATCCAAGCCTCCAGCCTCCTGGGCCCATTCCCCCAAAACGCTTTGCTTAGACTCAGACACTGAGATTTAAATTTATTTTTTTCCTCTCCTTTGCTTTTTTCCTTTTAGTGGTTGCTTCCCTAGTTTGGATGTTCTTAATCCCCATGGATCCACAGCTGTAGCAATGGCGACTCGGGTCGAGGTCGGTTCCATAACTTCCCTGACAGGAGTGCCAGGCCTCGGCGAGATCTCCAAGGAGGAGACCCTGAAGCGGACCTACTTCTGCCAGGCTGGCGACACCCCCGGGGCGCCCTCAGCGCTGCTCTTGGAAGGAAAAAGCCCCCTTAGGAGCCCGGCCCGCTTACTGCCGCTGCCCAGACTTGCCCCCAAGCCCTTCTGCAGGGAGACGGCCGCGGATGTGAAATCCCTTGTCCCATCCTTGGGGCCCGGCCCAACTAGCCCGTCTCCTCCCTGTGGGCGCTCCCGGGACGTGGTGGCAAGGGACCTGAGCGAGAAGATGCCCAGCTTGGTGGGGCAGGAGGTGGGGAACGGGGAGGGCCTGAGGAGAAGCTCGTCTCTGTTCAACAAGGCCACCTTCCCGCGGCCCCGATCCAGCACCATGATTGTCTTTGAGACCACCAAAGCTGGCCCCGCTCTGGGAAAGGGGATCAGTGAGGGGGCTCGGGAGGCCACCACGGGTGTGTGTCAGGAGCCCGCTCTGGGCTCCCGGCCCGAGGTGGCCGTCAAGCCTGCCCTGCCTTCCCGAAAGCCTGGGACCCTTCCCCGACCGGCCTCCCTGTCACAGGACATCAAGCCAGCTGCCCCCCAAGAGGAGACAGGCCCAAATGAGACTCTGTGGAAGGCCAGGAGTGTGGAGGACACGGGGGACCCCGCTCTGGAGCCCAAGCCTCGCCTGAGGAGAAGGCCTGTGTCGGCCATTTTCATCGACTCCATTCAGCCTCAGAAGCCAGGCCCTGGCGGGGTGGCCGCGGCGGGGAAGGCGCCCCCAACCCCGCCTGAGAAGACATGGATGAGGAGGCCCAGGCCTCTGTCCATGGACCTCACGGCCCGGTTTGAGAGCAAAGAGGCCTTGCTGAAGAAGGTGGCCGACGAGGCCACCACAGGGTCCACTGTCCAGTGTCGGGGCCCGGAGAGGGCCGACCCGGAGCCCAAAGTGGACATGGAGTGTTTGGTCAGAGCAAACCCTCGCCTTCGTGACTCAGACTCAGACTTCCTGGAGGTAGCCAAGAAGACCCGAGAACAGAAGGAGAAGGTGCTTTACAAGCAGGCAGAGACAGACAGCCTCAGAACTGCAGGGGGCTCAGCCAGGGGCACCCCCACGGATGACCAGCATCCCGGAGAAGAGAAAGCCAAGCTGCTCAGGGAGCCGGAGAAGGTGCCCCTGTCCCCCTTGCCCAGACCGGGGAAAGACCAAGAATTTGCTGAGGTCAAGAGCAGAGCAACTGACGGGGAAAGCCGGCTGGAGGGAGGATGGGCCCCCAGGGGCAGTGTCAAGAAGCGCATCAGCCTGTTCGGGGAGGAGAGCACCTTGGCCTTGGCAGCAGAATCTGGACCCCCACTGGCCACCCCTGAGCCCCCGTCAGCTGCCCCAGAGCCTGAGAAAGTGGGTGTGAGTGTCCAGGAGCGGATCAAAGGCTGGGCTGCCGAGAGCTCGGAGGCAAAGCCGGAGATCAGGAGGAAGACTTTCCAGGCACGGCCATTGTCAGCGGATCTGACTAAACTGTAAGTGGGAACGTTCTACGGGCTTCGCTCAGCCCTGAGCTGCCTCAGACCGCCTACCAGAGGCCCCTCGGGAAAGGGAACCGGGTGCCAGGCTCCACGCTAGGCACCTTACAGCGCCCCCCCTCTGGATTTACCCACAGCCTCTAAGAGGAGGCGGCCTTAGCTTCCATTTCTCAGACGAAGAGCTGAGGTGCAGAGAGGTAACACAGCCCCCCTCCAGATTCAGTGTGTGCCATCAGCTCCATTTCCTTGTCCTTTCTCCTCTTTACACTTTGCGGTGGGAGGTATCGTGCCCATTTCACAGAGGCGGATAGGAGAGGTGAAGTACCGTGAGGAAGTCCGGAGCCCCATTTAACTCCAGCACGGCCTGGGTCCCTGGCTCAGCTTGCCTTTCCAGAAGCCCTGAGGACGTTACTCTATGGCCTGAGCCTCCATGAGTGGCCCCCAAGTAAAATCAAATGGGTCAAGATAGCTTGAGCAAGTCCCTTCCCCTTTTGAGCCTTGGTTTCTTTGTCTTTAAAACGGAAACCTTCCTTGAAGGATTAAGGCAAAAGCTCACAGATAACGCTGTGACTCACTCTGCCCATGGGAAGCCATCACTACGTGGTAGCTCCATATGACACGATGAATCCTGTTAGTTGAGGATTTTCTAAGCTCCCCCGGCCTCTGCTATCTCCTGCTCTTTTGCTTTCCCACAAGTGGCTTCCCGGCTTCAACAGGGAGATGCCGCTGGGTGTGGCCACCAGCTCCTTAATGATACACATGCCACTGACATACCTTTGTCAGGTCGGAGCTTCCAGGGGTCACCTCTGGGCCCAGGGAACCAGGGCAGCCAGCTGGGCCAGGGTCAGACCCGTGGCTCTCAGCAGAGAGAGAATCATCTGGAAAAAAATCCTGAGGCCTGGCGCACCCTCCCCCCCTCCTCCCCAACTCGAGATTCTGATTCCATTGGTCTGGGGAGGACGCTCATATCTTAGTTGTTTGCAAAAGCTTCCCAAGTGATTGTCATGTGCAGCCAGGCCCGAGTTAAGATAACAGAGAAAGAGGTGCCCATCCCGGGGACCTCACACACCTTTTCCCGTGTCCTCCCAGTGCCTCGGATTATTCTCATCTGACAGATGGGGAAACTGAGGCTTGAGTGTGGGAATAACACCCACGGCCTCATGCCTCCTGGGAGGCAGACCCTGGAGGACTGTAGAGTGGGACCAGGTGAAGTGGTTTATTTCTCTCCCCTCCCTTGTCTCTGTAGCCCCCAGCCCCGAATTCACCATTAGACATCCACTCCAGGGAGCTCTTCAGAGATGAGAACGTTCTAGCGCCAGAATACCCTTTCTTTCTCTTCCCCTTGACAAGTGGGGAAACTGAGGCCCAGGGAGGGACCATGACTTGGCCAAGCTTACCCAGAGAGGCAGCGACAGGCCCGTGCCCCCACACATTCCATGACGACCCACCACCCTTGAGTCCCGTGGCAGGTCTGTGGTGGGGCTTCTGTTGTGCCTGGGATTGCTAACAACAACCATTAATTATCCCTCCTGGGGCATCTTTACTCTTCCCTAAACGCCCTCACATAGCTATTAGGGCCTTGGGTAGCCTCCTCTCTGCCCTACAAAAGACAATGGGGAGGTGTTAATTATCCCCGTTTTATAGATGAAGAGACAGAGGCTCACGTGAGGTCACAGGCACAGCCCAAGCTCCTGCAGTGGGGAGACAGTATAGGCAGACTAGGACCCAGGTCCCTTCACCCAAGCCTGGGGCTCCTGGTACCCAACGATGCTGTGTTTAAGGTAAGCCGTCCCCCACCGGGCCGGGGGGGGGTTTGGTGAACTGAAAGGACGCATCTTTTCTCAAAGCAAACCAGGCGGTGTTGCTTTGTTGATCTCAATGCTAATCTCACCCCTGGGTTCCTGAGCTAGTTACAGGGTGTGGGCTGGAGGGAGTCACAGATTCTGGCCCCAAACAAGTAACGTGGATCTCTGTACCAGGTTTTCGAGTCCAGCGTCTAGCAGTGAAGTCAAGTATGAGAAGTGTTCTGAGCTAAGTGGCGAGCCTCCTAAGGAACCTGGAGAAAAGGTAAAGAGCCCCCCGGTTTGGCACATCTTGTTTTCCAGTGGGTAGCTTCCCTTACTGGAAAGAGAGCCCGGGAAAGAATCAGAAGCCTCTCATGAAGAATGAAACATTTTTTTTTTCTTTAATGCTGGGACTTTTCAAGTCCCTTTTGGGTTTGTGATTCTGCACTCCTTCGTGTTAAATATTGTTTACAGATGTAATTGCCAGGTTTTATTTTTTAGTTTTTCCTGTGCAAAGAGCAAGAGGGACCTGGCTTTCTTAAGTATGAATGCCTGCTTTATTAAGAAATTAAAATTTAGGTTAAAACTGTTCATAGAAACTCCTTCAGTTTCCCTCAGTATGGTCCCTGTTCCCAACTACCTTGGCTTGTCACCTAGCAGTAGCTGAAGGAGGGAAACTACCAGCAACTGAATTGCTTAAAAGTATTTTTATTTAATCTTATTTAATAAGGAGAAGCTCATAAAATAACTACTAGGTCTAACCCATTTGTGGTTGATGCCTCATGCAGGGTTTTAATTTTTTTAAAGCAGCTTTTTTTGAGGTATAATTGATGTACAGGAAACTGTACCCATTTTGAGTGTGCATGGATGAGTTTTGACATATACATGTTGCACTCGGTGAAAATGTATTACCATCAAGATACAGAACATCTCCAGCACCTGCAAGTTTCTTCTTTTGTAACCACTCCTGGCCCCTCCTCCTACCCCCAA
Organism: Callorhinus ursinus; assembly: GCF_003265705.2. NCBI lineage: Eukaryota > Metazoa > Chordata > Mammalia > Carnivora > Otariidae > Callorhinus > Callorhinus ursinus. The sequence continues at coordinate 278,944 of NW_027397134.1, forward strand.
ACAGCCACCAATCCACTTTCTGTTCCTATGGATCAGTTTGCATTTTCTAGATTTTTTTCTAGATTTTTCTATAAATGCAACCAGTGCTTTTTTTTTTTTCTTGGACCTCTCTTCTTTCACTCAGAATAATTACTTTGAGTTGTGTCATGTTGTATGTGCATGTGTATCAATAGTTTATTCCTCCTTGTCGCTGAGTAGCATTCCATTGTGTGGGTAGACTGTGATTTGTTTATCTCTTTGCCTTGTTGATGGACATTTGGGTTTTTCCCATTTTGGAGCTATTGCACGTAAAAGAGCTCTGAACATTTGTGGGCAAGGCTTTGTAGGGCTATCTATTGCCTTTTCTCTTCGATAAATGCCTAGGAATGGCTGGGTAGTATGGTAGTTGTAGGTTTCACTTTTTAAGATACTTATGCGGACTTTTAAACACCAGAGCTTGGTGGCAAGAGCGTTTGTACCGGGGGAGCTGGATCTGAAGGGCAGTGCCACCACTCCTGGGGGCGGGGGTTTGCCCTGCTTTTTATCCTTGGATGTTCTGAGTCACTTCTTTGAAAGCCGTTGAGAGAGGGTCCAGTTGAAGTAAAGCCTCTTATATTCACATTAAAATGGTATAGTGGTAAGAACAGGAACGAAAAGGACCCTGTGAAGCAAGTGGGACAAAATGCTGGTTGTCCTTGAATTGAGGGAATGGGTTGGGGTGAATTTATTATCTTCTCTATAATTTTGTATGTGTGAGAAAACTTTCAAGAAATGAAAGTTAATAAAGGAACCCTTGCTTTATTTAATACGGAGATTTGATCTCTGTAAATAGATTTTTCTTTTGGTAATTTTTTTATTGTAGTAAAAGACACATAACATAAAATATACAATCTTCATTTTTTAAAGAACAATGCATATATTTTTAAATTTAAAAACAGTCTTTATACGTATGTATACACACATATATAAAAATACACACATACACACATACTAGGAGAAAGTTCTGGAAAATTCTTCATGGATATCCTGCTCCCCATTGATAACAGCTGTTATCCAGGAAGGGTCCTGGTATTTGGATATTTGAAGTCTCAAAAAGGACTTGAGCTTTGTATTGTTTAGAAGGAATGGATTCATATATTATTTATGCAAAGTTTATGTAATCAAATGTAAACAAAAACTTCAAATGAAAATATATTTTCAGTTCTTTAATGGCATTCCAGCATCTGCAGTAGAGATTAGCAAACTGTGACCCTGTGTGTATCTTAACCATTTTAATTTTATTTTTTTTAAGATTTATTTATTTGAGAGAGAGAGAGCGAGCACGAGGTGGGGAAGGGACAGAGGAAGAGGGAGACAAGCAAACTCCCCGCTGAACAGGGCTCGATCCCAGGACCCTGACATCAGGACCCGAGCCGAAATCAGGAGTTGGACGCTCAACTGACCGAGCCACCCAGGCGCCCCCATCCTAACCATTTTAAAGTGAATAATTCAGTGACATGAAGTGTATTCTCAGTGTTGTACTACCACCACCACCATCTAGTTCCAGAATTTATTTATTTTTATTTTTTTCTTAATTTTTTTTTATTTTTTAAATATTTTTATTTTTTTCAATTTAAGTAATCTCTGCACCCAGCGTGGGGCTCGAACTCATGACCTGGAGATCGAGAGTCGCACGCTCTGCTGACTGAGCCAGCCATTCACTTCCCGTCTCCCACCTGTGGCCTCTGGCAACCACGAGCCTACTTTCTGTCCCTACAGACTTGCCTATTCTGGACATTCCATATAAATGGAATCACAAAACACCTATCCCTTTGTGTCTGGCTTCTTTCAGTTAACATCATGCTTTTTTTTTTTTTAAGATTTTATTCATTTATTTGAGAGAGAGAATGAGAGATAGAGAGCACGAGAGGGAAGAGGGTCAGAGGGAGAAGCAGAGTCCCTGCTGAGCAGGGAGCCCGATGTGGGACTCGATCCAGGGACTCCAGGATCATGACCTGAGCCGAAGGCAGTCGCTTAACCAACTGAGCCACCCAGGCGCCCCAACATAATGCTTTGAAGGTTCATCCATTGGAGCATAAATCAGTACTTTGTTCCTTTTTATGCCTGCATACTATCCCATTGTACGGATAGACCACAATTTGGGTATCTGTTCTTCTTCTGGTGGACATTTGGGTGGTTTCCACCTTTTGGTGATTGTACATCATACTTCAGTAGACATCGGTGTGCAAGTCTTTATTTGAACCCCTGTTTTCACTTCTTTGGGGTATCTCCCCAGGAACGGGATTGCTGGGTTAGATGGTTAATTCTTTACCTTGTTGAAGTAGACTTCTTTCTAGACCAAGAAATGACTTAAGGAATTCACGCATATTAGGAAATCGAACAGAACTGAGTGTGCAAGAGGAAAAACGATGTTCTCCTCCTCATGCCTTCGTCCCCTTTCCACTCCCTTACTCACAGTCTGATTTCTGTCTTTTCTCTGCTGTTTATCTACACGTGTATACATGTACACACACAGTTGTTTAGAAACGGTATTGTTTTTTTTTTTTAATTTTTTTTATTGTTATGTTAATCACCATATATTACATCATTAGTTTTTGATGCAGTGTTCCATGAGAAACGGTATTGTTTTATAAATACCCTGTTCCACAGTCTGCTTTTCTCCCACCCACACCACAGTGTTTTGTGTGTTGTCAGATGTGACATTAGGAGCCACCCCCCTTCAGGATCCAGGCACCCTGTGGCATTCCATTGTCTGGATTATGTTGGAGCTCATTTAGCCTGAGCCCTACAGCTGGGCATTTCGGTTTGTTTCTGTGTCGTTTGCGCTCTCTCTCAGCAGTGCTCCCCGAGCGCTCTTGTTTAGCCAAACTTGGGCATCTGGGCCAAGAAAGAGTCTTGGGAGGAAATTGGCCAGATTAAAAGGAAATGAGTATTTTAAGATCATGGCATGTATACTGAACCGTCCAAAAGTCGTACCCATTTCCGTCCTTGCCAGCAGTATCCAAGAGTGTCCATTTTCCCACATCCTCACCCACACTGGGTGTGTTCAGTCTTTGGAATTTTATGGTATCTCACAGTTGTGATTTTAAAAGCAGCCATTTGAATCATCTCACCGCTTCCTTTCTCTTTCAAGTCCCTTAACTTAAGTTGGATTGTTTCTCTTTTTTTTTTTTTTTTTCAGCAAAAGGAAGGGCATGGTGTGGATGGAGCATCCCTCCCAAGAAGCCCCTGGAAGCCTGGTTCACTCCGGGAGAAGTCTAGGCAGACAGAGTGGAAAGACAGTTCTAACCAAGTCCCCAGCAACTGTCGGGGTAAAAGCTCGGTGGGGGCTCTGAGCCCTTCTGACAGCACTCCAGAAGATGATGGAAGCTTCCAGACCGTGTGGGCCACAGTGTTTGAGCATCACGTGGAGAGACACACAGTGGCTGACCAGTCGCGACACTGTCCCTCGGCCATGCCCCGCAGAGATGTGGCAGATGCCCATGTCTCAGAAGTCAGACCCAGGCATGAGAGAAGCTCTTGGCTGGGGAAGGACCTGCCGGAAAACACAAACCTCATGAAACAGAACTCCAGATGGGTTGAAAATACCAATACCGAGAAATGGGGACGGACCACCCTTTCGAATGGTGAACCCAAACAGTATCACATGCCCTTCCTGGAAGAACACCCTTTGGATGAAAAACGCCATAAAAACCCCTTCCTCCAACGCTCTGAAAATCCTCCCCCATCCCAGAGGGTCGAGCCCAAGTATGACATCGTGCACACGGTGGGCAAGCGTGTGCACAGTGAGGCTGTCTCCACGGCGTTGGAGGAAAAAGCCGTGACCCTGCGAAGTGGCAGGTCTCAGGTCTCCCCGAAGGGGAGGCAGCAGTCCCACGAGGTCACCCCTGCTGACCCAGAGTGCAGGCTGGGAGGTCAGGCGGGGTCTGTCCAAAGGGCCAGTGTGATTTGGGAAGCTCGAGGGACTCATGAAGTCAGTGGGCCAAAGCCGGACTTCCGAGAGCCGAAGGACACGTTTGGGGGCAATTGCCTGTCACCCAAATGGACAGGTGGGGTGACCATGAACTGGCATAAAGTCACCGTGGTGGCCAGTGAAGAGAAAGGCTCAGAACCGGGCCCCGAGGTCAACAGCGAGCGCTCAGCCAGGCTCTGTGGCCCCCAAGCCAGCTCTGGGAGGGCCACCCAGGCCGCCGTCTGGGAGGCCCTGCAGGAAGGGCCTGATGAGGCCAGGAATAAGTCAGGAGGCTGCAGCTCAGTGGGAGAAAGGGGTCCCCCCTGGGGGTGCCTTCTGGATCCTCCTCCCAGGGGTAAGGACGAGCCGTCTGACTTCCAGGCACGGTCGCATCCAGAAGAGCGGGTGCAGAAGGGACCCCTCGCTGTGGCTGCTGGTGAGGGTGAGCCACGGCCGGCCCAGGCACCGGAGCCCGAGGCCAAGATGCGGAAGGTGGGTCCCCTGGACCAGAGGTTCGAGAGGTGGCGGCGGCGGACATTGCCCCACGACGTGAAGTTTGATGAATTCAGCCTCCTGGCCCCAGAAAACTCTTGGAAGGTGGAGCAGAGAAGAACAGACCATTGGAGCCCCACCACCAGTGCCTTAAGAAAACCTGAGCTATCCCACCGCAGGGTGGAGACCCAGGAGGTGAGCCCAGGTGCTTCCCAAGACCCGACTCGGCCAGCGGTGAAGCAGGGGTCCTCTTTGGAACCCAGGGCGACATTTTTTGCAGTGACATATCAGGTTCCCGATACTCAAAAAGCAAAGAGCGTTGTTAAGTCAGGGCCTGAAAACTTGATGGAACATTCTAGAAAAACAGTCCCGCCTCCTTCTCCTCGTCCTCTAACATCCACCTTGGTTTCTCTTAACCATGACGAGCCACTGGAGGCCAAGGGCAGTGACAACTGGGCTAAGGGCAAAGAGCGCCACAGCGCAAGCTGTTCAAAACCTCCGAAGCCAACAGACCACCCATCACCTCTTGGGGGCAGGACTCTGGATCCTTCTAGTGAAAGATGCATGGATGCTGATGCTTTATGGGTCCGCCGGGGACCAGAAGATGGCACTGGTTTTCAGAACAATCGGAAGGATAGTGGGAACAGTACACCCCCCAGCAATGCCCCCAAAAGCCACCCGGAAGCCAGTGATCTCCTCATCAGAAGGGACCCTGAGGTGGTCAGTGCGAGGGTCCCAGGGAACATCAAAGATGGCTACAGATCCAGCGTTCTCGACATTGACGCCCTGATGGCAGACTACAAGAAGCAGGAGGGCCAGGAGTCAGCGGTGGGGACGCCCGCAGCACCCGGTGGCTCGACTCTGGAGAGGCCCGGCCGGCAAGGCAGGGTGGACCCAAGAAGGAGGAGTTTGAAGGAGAGGTCTGAAGCTGAGGGTCCCCGGAAACAAGCCAGTTTTGCCGAAGCAAACCACGGTTCCAGTCCTGGCTTGGGCAAGCAGCCAGCAGATGCCCCGGGGGCAGCCGCGAACCCCACACTCAGCCCTCTTCTGTGGGCTCTGCCACTCTCGGCTCCTAATGAAAAGTATCCAGGGGCCTCTTCTGGCCCCGCAGGTCCCTGGAGACAAGTTTTGGGAACCCCTGAGGGTGACAGAAAGGATTTGGTTAGTAAACCTCAGAGTGCAAAGTATCCGAACTCCCCAGACGAGCCAAAGCCCACTCCCTGGGAGGATCTGAGCAGTGGGGCCAGCGTGTTGGCTAGATCCTCTCCCACTGACCAGAAGAAAGGGACCCCAAGGAAATCCATCGGGAGAGGAGAGGAGGACAGTGCGGTCCAGCGGGGTGATCACCCATACGACTGTGGCAGGTCGCCGCTGATTGTCAAGAGGGCCTCTTCGGAGAAGGGGCCCCCTGCCAAAGTCCGAGAGGGCCTGTCTGTCATGCAGGAAGCCAGAGAGAGGAGGCAAGAGCAGCCCAAAGGGCGGTCGAGCCTCCCTGGAGACAGTTCTGAGGCCAAGGAGACCAAAATGGGGCCCTGCTGGCGAGAGTCGGGGACTCGAGATGGTCAGAAGGTGAGCAGGAAGGCTGTTTTGGTTTTTGTAAAACGTTGGTTAGACACATAGGCCAGGGGTCTCAAACTCCCATCCCACGTGGGCCAGGTGGGTATGTAAATGAATGGAGTCAGGCTGGGTGTGGGACTCTAGGGAGTGGTGGGGATTGTGGCAAATAGCTCATTCCTGGGGGGTGGGGGCGGAGGCAGCTACCACTCAGGCCCGGCTGGTTCTTCACACGTGCTGGCTCCATTTAGTCCATGTGCCACCAGTTTGAAACCTCTGGCCCAGAATGATGATAATCGTTCATTGAGCACCCACTGTCCGTTCCTGTATGTGTTGTTTCCAGGTCATTATCTTGTCTGTCATATTCAGCATACTGCATGGATGACATTTTGTGAACATGCAAGGAATACTTGTTGAATGAGTGAGGGAGCAATCTTACGTGAGTCTCATGGCCAATCCCTCTTTTGTGGGATTGTGGTGGTTTGGGTTTCCGTAGAAGCAGACCCTTGCAAGCAGTTGTTTTGTTTTTATTTTTTAAGATTTTATTTATTTATTTATTTGAGAGAGAGAGAGAGCATGAGCTGGGGGAGGAGCAGAAGGACAAACAGACTTCCTCTGGAGCATAGAGCCCGACACAGGGCTCGACCTCACGACCCTGTGATCGTGACCTGAGCAGAAATCAAGAGTCGGACGCTTAACGGACTGAGCCACCCAGGTGTCCCGCAGGTAGTTATTTTAGAAGGTGATCCCTGGCAGGGTCCCAGTGGAGAAGTGAGGCAGGGAAGGGGAAGGCTAATGAGAACCGTTCCCCTGTGGCCTCTGAGGCTTCTTCTTGCTGGATACCTCTGGGAAGTGGCATAGATCACCCCTGACTTGTCCTGGCCCAGGGGCAAGGAACCTGGAGTACTTAATTTTCCAGTTCCCTTCTGCCCTCGCCTGAGGCTATTTCTGGGGCTGTCAACATCCAGACTCTTCCATCCTGGCTGGTGCCACGCTCAGTGGCGGAGAGGAAACTCCTCCCACAGCAGGACACCATTGCCATTGGCATGTACTTGAGTGTTGGGTAGGGCAGGGCGCCCACAATGTCAGTGGCGGATGTGATCGTCTTGTACAGATGGGGAAAAAACCCAGGCTCAGAGAAGTTAAGTAACTTGTCTCAGGTCACACAGCACCAAATGGCAACCTAGTGTTTGAACCCAGGTCTGGCTCGACACCCAAGCGTTCAAGTAGGCTCCTCGGTGGTGAAGGAGGAACCTTGAAGATGGGGAAGAAATCTGAGGATCAATCCTTGTCCCTCTCTCCGCGTTCCTCGCATCCTATGACCACTCAGCTTCTTTTCTGGTGCAAATCCACATCGAGTTTCTTTCTGAAAATACAAGCAAATATGAACACAAATTCTTATTTTTGCCTCTCTTTTCCATCAAAGAGAGCATTCTCTAACAGGGGGTTGAAACTTTGGTTGCATATGGATGTAACCCACCTCGGCTTCTTAGACTGAGTGAGGAAGGGCGAACCCCTTCACCGAGGGCCGGTGCCTCAGCTTCCTCATCTGTAAAAAGAAAGTAGAGGGTCCAACCTGGAGAGGGACCTGGTAGAAATGAAACAGTGGGCTGATGCCGATACAGATCATGACACAAAGGGTCACCCAAGGCTTTCCAGGTCCCGTGTTCACACCCCACTCTGCCGCTCACCAGCTGTGTGTGAAGCAGTGACTTTGCCTCCCTGGGCCTCAGATCCCTCACCAGAGTAGACAGAAGTTTCTGCCCGGCAGCTCTGTGGGCAGGCCCGGTGGGTACGAGCGCAGGGCCGGCCCGTGGGTTCTGCTGCCCCAGAAAGGGTTCCACGAGGCTGTTATTGTGGGCACAGCGGAGACGGGGCAAGACGAGGAAATGTGACACCTAATCCATTTGCCAGCGCCTTGCTCAGGGGCCTTCTGGCAGGGGGAGAGTCAGGGCGGCGTGGAGGGGGCCCCCCCCGGCCCGGCCTTGGATGCCGGCCCGGGATGCGCAGGCCCCAGGAGTGCTCGTTGTCAGAGGATCTGTTTTCTCACCGAGGGATTGGACACCTTGGACCAGCTCCCTGTTTCCCTTCTTTCCTGCCCAACCAGCTTTGGTTCCTGATCTTGAAAAAAATAAATAAGAGCCACACAGAAGTACAAAATGTTGGTTGTTAAAAATTCAGACCTAACGAGAGTGTATAAGAAAGTGTATCCCTGGACACCCCCCCCCCCCCCCCGCCGCCAACCCCAGGCAGCCACTGTTCATTTTCGGGATCTTTGGGGCTTTCCTACACCACAGAGTTGCATCTCTGTAGTTGTATTTTCCTTACTGCAAAAGCAGTGCACACTTGGGTGAGGTTGAACGTGTTATGGTAAGCACACAGTTTAGAGTGAGAAGCTCCCCTAAATGATGAGTCTGGGGTACAGCCTTCCAGCATCCTACCATGCACAGATGGGCTCCCCAACCCCCAGCCCCTGAGAATCATCCCGCCCCTAATGCACGTGGCTCCACAGGTAAGGAAGGCCAGCCACGGACAGATACAGGTAAATCACATGCTGTCTTAATGGAAACATGGCAGTATTCTATAGACAATCTACAACTTGCTTTTTTTTTTTTTAACTTAACAGTAAAAAAAAACAAAAACAAAAACAAACCAGTATGTAGATAATCACTTTATTATTTTCACTGGCTGCAAAATACTTTGTTAAGTGACTGAGCCCAAACTTTTTTTATCCAGACACTTGTCGGTGGACATTTGGGTTGGTTGAGTCTTTGTGTCACAAACAGGGCTTCCGGGAGCATCTTGGTGCAAGCGCTTCCCCCCCTGGGCGAGGCTTTCTTGATTCACAGCCAGTGCTGCCCACGTACCCCGCGCGGGGTGCGACTGTACTTAAAGTGATCCCCCCTCCCTCCCTCCTTTCTCTTTTTCTTTTTCACTTAAGAAACATTTATCAAAACTTTGTCCCATGCTGGATTGCAGTGTTCTATTTAATTAACTGATTTATTTGAATTTCAAGAGAGAGGACGTTGTCAAGAGGCTCCGAAGATACTTCAAGGAATGGAGTATCAACCCCCTGGTCCCCCTCTCGCCCACCTCCGCATGCCTCCCATCCCGGGACCACTTAGCTGCTTTTCTGGTCCAAATTCGTATAGAGTTTCTTTCTGAAAATGCAAGCAAATACGAACACATGTTCTTTTTTTTTTTTTTTTTCAAGATTTTATTTATTTATTTGAAAGACAGAGAGCACAAGCAGGGGCAGAGGGAGAAGCAGACTCCGCTGAGCAGGGAGCCCGATGCGGGGCTCGATCCCAGGACCCCAGGATCATGACCTGAGCCGAAGGCAGACGCTTAACCAACTGAGCCACCCAGGCTCACATCCCTATATGTGTCTTCGAGAGCTTTCGGATTCATCCTACAGGGAGTGCTCATTCTTCCTGATTGCTGTACGGTAGAGATGGGTGATATTCCTGATCTTTCGCTAATTACCAACCATGTTCCGACGTCATTTTGCACATGCGCAGGTTTTCCATGGGCTTAGGGTGGCGAATGTCTAGGGGGAGCACCGTTGTAATTTTTTTTTTTTTAAAGATTTTATTTATTTATTCGACAGAGAGAGAGAGAAACAGCGAGAGAGGGAACACAAGCAGGGGGAGTGGGAGAGGGAGAAGCAGGCTTCCTGCCGAGCAGAGAGCCCGATGTGGGGCTTGATCCCAGGACCCTGGGATCATGACCCGAGCCAAAGGCAGCCGATTGTCGACTGAGCCAGCCGGGCGCCCCAGCACCGTTGTAATTTTGCAGGATCCTGCCCGAGTGCCCAGCGTTGAGGGGCTGTACCTGGTAACATCCTCACCAGCAATGACAGGGCCCCGTTTCCCCTCTGCTTGAGCAGCCTGGTGCATTACCACACTTGGGGATGTCATGCCCCTGATGAGCACCCCGCCTCTTGTCACGTGCATGAGGCTCTGTTTTTCCTTCCGGTCACCCACTTGCTTATGTTCTTGCCCACTGTTCTTTTGGAACCTCGTCCTTGGTCCTTTTTTCCTTGAGTTGTTGGAGTTCTTTATTAGGAAGGTGAACCATTTGTACTCTTATGATTTGATTTCTCCCTGGAAACAGCCCTGGACTGCCTATTGGGCAGACCTGGAATCAGGCCGTAGCTTTGTGACTTATTAGCTGTGTGACTCTGGGCATCTTGCCAGACCTCTCTGAGCCTAAATTTCTTCATCTGTGGAATGTGAATCCTGCCTGCTTCACGGTTTATTGGAGATTTATTGTGAAGCAATATGTGGTCAAGCTGCTGGCCCAGGGCCTGATGTGAAGGGGGTTTGAGGGGATCAGAGAGAAGCACCTCCAGACCTCCACTCATTTACTACATTTAATGAATGGGCTAACCCTGTGCCAGGCCCTGTTCTAGGCACCCGGGCTGCTGGGAGGGACCAGCCCACGGTATCAGGCCATGCCATGTAATAAGGCAGCGACCAGCCACATGTGGCTCCTTAAATGAAAATTAAAGTTAAACAAGATTAAAAATTCAGTTCCTCGGTCCCACTAGCCACATTCAAGTGCTCAAAAGCTACGGATGACTCATGGCAAGTGTATTGTCAGCCCAGATAAAGAAGATCTCTGTAACCACAGAATATTCCAGTGGATGGCTCTGGTCCAGGGGGCAGACAGACCCCAAGTGAGTGAGAGTAGTTAAGTCCTGGGGAGATAGAAGAGGCAATGGGGAGATGACTCTAAGAGGTGGTCAGGGGAAGGTCTCCTGGGGAGGGGACCTGAAAGGTGCCACCTGAGTGATGGCCATCATGGGGATGAGCTGGTCCTGTGGATGCTGGAAGAGCACCAGTTGGCACAGGGGGCTGGGGCCAGAGCATAAGGGAGCCACTGATTTTCAAGGCAATCGCACCATTGTACATTCTACCAGCAGTGCATGAGGGCTGATTTCTCTACATCCTTTGCCAACACTTATCTGTCTTTTTGATTCTAGCCATCCTCCTGGGTATGAAGGTATCTCATTATGGTTTTGACTTGCATTTTCCATGGCCCATCTTTCCATGTGTATCCCTTCTTTGTTCAGATCCTTTGTCCAATCTTAATTGGGTTATTGTTCTTTTTGTTATTGAGTTGTAATTACTCTTTATATATTCTGGACACAAGTGCCTTAGCAGACATAGGATTTGCAGAAATTTCCTCTCACTCTCTGAGTTGTGTTTTTCACTTTGTCCGTGGTGCCCTTTGAAGCACAAAAGTTTTTCATTTTGATGAGCTCCAATTTATTTTTCTTTGGTCCCTTGTGCTTTTGATGCCATATCTGAGAAACCACTGCCTAATCCAAGGTCATGAACATTTACACCTATATTTTCTTCTGAGAGTTTTCTAGCTTTTGCTCTGGCATTGAGGGCTTTGATCTATTTTGAGTTGATTTTGGTTTATGATGTGAGGTTTGCAGCATATTTCGAAGGCAGAGTCTTAGCTTTGTTGATGAGGTGGAGAGAAGCAAAAGAATGGAGGGCGACCTGAGGATCTTGGCCAGCACAGCTGGGTGAGGGGCAGGGCAGGGGAGGAGGAATTTTGGAATTTTGGAGGGAAGGAATGGAGAGGTCTGTTTGGGGCATGTGAAGGCTGAAATGAGCGTGAGCAGTGTGGGGAGATGTGGAGTGAATGGTGGGATCTGCAAGTCAGGGCTCCCAACATAGACAGACAAAATCGGAAGTTGCCTGTGCACGGATGGGATTTATTTAAAGCAAGGGGGTGTTATGAGAGAACCCCGAGGGAGTCAGATGGAGCAGGAAAAGAGAAGGCTCTAGGGCTGGCCCTGGATGAGTAGACATCCCTCTGAGATGCGGGGAGGCTGAGAAGGAACAGCCAGGGGAGTAGGAGGGCACACAGAGGGTCTCGTAAGGCATCAAACAAAGAGTCTGTGACGCAAGGGATCCAGAATCCAGCCTTGCTCTTTACTTGTGCTGTGTGTTCTTAAGCAGATGCCTTCCCTCTCTGGGCCTTCCTTCCCTTATCTGTGCAGGGAGAGTGTGAGACATGTGCACTACAAATTCTGGAGTCCCATATTTATGGCCTGCGAGTGTATGCCTTATATATGACTGGCTGGAACAAAACCACAGAATTCAGACTAGGGTATCTAGTACTGCCCTGTTCCTAGATCGTTTCTCTCTGTATTTGTGCTTCTGTGCATGTGTGTTTGGAGGCTGGAGAAATGTCTGACATGAGGTCACCAAAAGTTACCAATGACAATAATGAGGCTTGCTAGCGCTTATGGAGGGCTCCCCATGTACCAGCCATGGGGGAGAGGAGCCTGAAGCAAGCCAGGTGCCCAGGACTCGTGCAGAGCGCCCCCTGGGGGCAGCACAGTGTCACACACTTTCCAAGCGCTACTCCTCACTTGGTTCTCCCCTGAGCCTAGAAGCTGAGTACTGTTATTAGGGGTCTTTCCCCACGTGGTCATGGCTCAGAGAGGTTAAGGCATTAACCTGAGGCCACACAGTTATTAAGTGGCTGAGGCTGGCCTGAACCCAGACCCCATATACTACCCCCTTCATTAAGGTGGATTGCCGTGGGGTGGGGTTTCTGGTGCCTTAATTTTCTTTTTGCCCTTTTAGGCACAGAATGGACTCTCTCGCTGTGACATATTCTTCCCATAAATGGGAGAGCTCCAGTAAAGTCCTCTGCTTGTGTTCTGTGCCTCAGGTGCCACCACAGGACCTGGGGAAGGAGGATGCCCTGCCGGACAAGGAGCAGCCACTCTGGCAGGGGTCCCCCGCAGCCTCGGGCCCCTGGAGGAGCCACAGTTTCTGCAAGGACAAGAGGAGCGGGCCGTTTGTGGTGAGTGATGCCGGCGCAGCCGGACGGGGACTTGCGTGGGATTGGTGAGCATCAGACACCACTGGGAATGCGGTCGTGTGGACGGTCAAGGCTGGCCCAGGGGCCCAAGGAGGCCGAGGGGGGCGGGGTCCTGTCCAAGGAATCTGGTGTTGCCAGACTGGCTGTGTGGTGGATCTCGACGTGGAGGGTGTTGGTGGCTCTGCCTTCGCCCCTCTTGGGTTTCCGGCCCAATGCAGAGAGGTAACCCCAGCTGACTGGCATGGAGCAGATAAGAACATGCCCTGGGGTCTGAAAGTTCTGGGTTCGAATCCCAACACTGCTCCTCTCAGTCTCTTTTAGTGACTTACTTCTTTGTACTTTGGTTTCTTTACCTAGAAACCTGATTTCTGTTTCTTTTGTGCTGGTGAGTTAATTTAACTAAGCTGGTCCTGGAGCCAGATCACCAGGGCGCAGACCCTAGCTCTGTGTGCAGACAGGTGTTTGGCCTCAGTCTCTTCATCTGTGAAATGGGGATAATGACAGCATCTACTTCACAGGGCTGCTGCAGGGCTCAGAGAAGATAATGCGGCAAGTGTCCAGCATGGTCCTGGGTGTACAGCAAATGCTTTCCTGAGAGTTATCATTACCATTATTATTATTATTCTTGTCCCCAGGCCCTGTGCGGGGTGCCTAAGATAGGCATTTCTTTAATGAGGCAACTGCAGTTCTACTCAGGAGGTCATTTGTATCGCAAGCTCAGTGCATTTCAAGGGTATTTGTGCCTGGTCTCATGTCTTGGAGACCTGGGATCCTCCAGCATTGAAATACTAGGTTCCATCCCTTCTGGCTTTAAGGTCACGGGCAAGAAATTTCACTTCCCTGAACCTCCGTTTGCTCCTCTGCAACATGGGTCCGGGGCGGCGGGGGGGGGAAGAAGACACCCCTGGCAGGGTTCTAGATGGGAAAACGTCTATGCCAGAGTCAGCGGGGCTGTCGGTGGGGCTGGGGGCCACAGAGAGCCAGAGCAGGAATGCAGACCTCGGCGAGCCGTCTGCTGAGCGGCCCCGGAAAGCCTCCTCGGGTGTTCAGATCCCAGCCACAGATGTGCGCACATCTGAAACCTGCCTGGTTTTTTTTTTTTTTTTTTAACATTCTTTTCCACTGATTTCTTCCTTATTCTTTTCTCATTGCCTCCCTGGCGGCACCGACTCAGCTTATCTGATTGTACTTGAACTTTTGTGTGTGTATGCGAAGACAGAGGTTACGGAGAGAAAAGCATTTAAGGCTTGTCTTTTTATAGTCTCTGCTTGCTGGCATCCTCCCTGGTGGCCCGGCTCCGCCTCCTCCACTCTGTTATTGAGGAGCCTTTGTCCTTGGAGTCCCCAGGGGGCTTCCTTGGCTCCGTCCTTGTGGCTCCCCAGGCCCCTGCACTGTTGCTGCCTGCTTGATTTCCTCTTCTCCGATGCAAGTGGGGAGGGTGGGGGCCTGAGGCCTCCTTTCCCAGCTTTTGAGGACTCACACCTGCAATTCCAAGGAGTGGCCACCAGGGGGTGGTGGTGTCCAGCTCCCTTTCCCATGGCTCCAAAAGCCTCACTCCAGGGGACCTCAGCGTTGGGCTCTGGAGGCTGAGAAGTGGCTTCCAGTTCTGGCTCTGCCACTGTGTGGCCTTGGGCAAGTGATTTGACGGACCTCAGTGAACCTGTTTTTTCTTCTGCTTCTGTAAGATGAGAATGGTCTTATCTGGCCGCAAGAGCATTTCTGTGAGGAGTGGATGAGCTCGTTCAGCACTCCGAAGAAGAAATCCTCAGTGAATGCTGGGGCTGCAGTGATGGCTTTTCCTTCTACCTCCCCCTCCTCCTCTCTCCCTTTTCTTCAGCTCTCTCATTGTAAGAGGGGAAACTGAGGCCCAGAGAGAAGCCTGACTTAGTCTGGGTGAGGACTGGGGTCCTGAGCCCTCGGTCCTGCTGGCCGCCCCTACTCCTCTGGAAGGCAATCAGACCTGTGTGTCGTACTTCCTGACGGGCTTGGCGGGGGGTTCCCCTGTAAACCGGGTCTACTGCTCCTGTCGCTCTCGATTAATGGCTTTGTGCTGCTGGTTTCCAGTTTAGGTTCAGGTTCATATCCATTTTTTGAGACTGTGTCTTAGGACTTGTCCATCCCCACTCCACTCCTCATGTGAGGGACTATGAATCCCATGTTGTAGAGGAGGAAGCTGAGGCTTAGAGAGGTCAAGCCACTTGCCCAAGGCCACACAGCATGTGGGGGAGCTGGGTTGGAAACTAGGCCTCTTCTGCTTCCAGCCTTGGACCTGGGCCCTTTTTGCCATGGGACTGTGTCTCTGGCCGGCTACCAGCCCCTGCTGGCCCGTCTCTGGGCCTGCAGCACTCCGCGTATCAGCTTATGAGGGAGCAAGACAGCCTCGGCCCTGGGGGTGAGAATGTGGTATTTGTTTAGCCCAGGGCTGGCCACCAGCTCTTCTGCCACGGCTGCCCTCTGAAAGATGCCTGGGACTTGCCAGGGCTGATGCCCTGCTGATTTGCGTAGCCCCGCCCACACCCGGCTGACCCACAGGCTGGTCAGGCCCAGAGCACGAGGTCAGACCAGTGTGGTCCTGGCATTTAATAGAGGCAGTGAGCAAGTGAGTTTACCACTCAGGGCCTCTCTTTTCCTCCTCCCTAAAATCATAGTAGTAATAATGCCTAACAGCTTACAGTGCTTCCTGTGTGGTATGGAAACTAGTATCATCCCCATTTTACAGATGGGAAAACTGAGGCTCGTAGCCATTAAGTACCTCTCCCAGGTTGGAGCCGAGCCGAGATGATGTTTATAAAGCACTTAGCACAGTGCCGGGTAAAGAGAAACTGCCTGTTAAATGTTACCTGCTATTATTGTATTGTTTATTATTTGCTATCAGTTTGTTTTTCTTCTACGTTCTCTGGAAGAGCTGCTCGATGGAACAGGGAAGCGCCTCCAATCTTTTTTGGAAGTTTTTCTGCTGTTGAGGAAGCTGAGGCCCAGCAGGGGGAGGTGTCTTGTTCAGGGAGAGTCCCACAGCAGCCAGGACAGAGCTAGGACTGCAGACCACCTTTCTGACTCGCTGGCTAGTGCTCGCTGCCCTCCCCCCACCCATATTGCTTTCAGGGCTACACTTGGTAGGGCTTTGGATCCTTGTGGCAAATCTGAGCCCTGTGCCGGGCTTCGTCCCTCACCCACCCATGGATGGGCGTACCCTCCTTTCCCCAGAAAATGAGCTTTTGGTCTGCACTCATGCAGGGGTTATAAAATACAGTGACTCAGTTGTGGACCATGGCCTTAGGTCACAGTTTGCCCCAGAGGCCCCTCCCGTGACTAAAGGTACAGATTCACCAGCTGCGGGGGTTCCCTGTCACGGGGCAGGTGGCGGGCCTCTGCTAACCTTGAGAATGTTCTCCCGAATCTGCAAACCCTTGGCCAGCATTTGCTGGCTCATTTGGTGATGGGCTCATTCTCTCATGGGCCCACTGTGTGCTAAGCCCTGAGTGAGGGGTCCTGGAGATTCTCCCAGCCCCCCTGGGGTTACAGTCCAGGGGTACCTGAAGATGGTCTAGGAGGGTCTAGTTAGGTGGAAGAGGAGGAGAGGAAGGGCACTTGGGAAGGAGAAATAGCATATGCAAAGGTATGGGGGTGGGTGATGTAAGAGGCATGCCTGGGGAACATTGGATAGACCAGTCTGGCTGAGATGGAGTGTTGGGGAGAGTCTTAGTCTTTTTTTTTGGCAAATATTTATCTGTATGTCCTTGGTGCTGTGCTGGGCGTTGGGCTACAGTTATAAAACAAGACACAGGTACTTAAGAAGGCAGATAAACAATTGCAGTTCTGTTCATTGAGCGCTTACTATGTGCCAGACACTGTGTCCTGTGCTTTACTGGCATTCTTTCATTTAATTTGTTCAAGGTTCAAAGCCTCTCAGAGAGGAGGCCCACTTGTTTGAAGTCTTGAAGGATGAACAGTTGTTTCCCAGATGGGTGTGGTCTGGGAAGAGATGATTTGTCCCCCATGGAGGGAAGAGCTTGGGCAAAGGTTCAGGGGCGTGAAACTGTTCTGTGCAGTGAATGTGATCTAGAGTCCAAGAGACAGGCTGGAGTCTTACAAACATTGATGCGTCATTCCTGGACATCCCTGGTGTGTGTTTTAATGCCGAGTTCAGACTTTTCCTACATCTCTTGCTGAGGAAACCAGGATGCTTGTTTTTGAAAGATGGCACCACCTCCTGGCAGCTCTGCCATTGTGCCACAATCTTCGTTCAAGGATCTGCCAGAGCAGTCTTGAAGGTTTGAAAGCACTTGAACCCGATAACTTCATTATAATGACTGGAGGATGGAGGGAAAAACCAGTTGGGATTCCAATGCCAAGACTTGTGAATGCAGTCAACTTGAGATAAGACGGAATTTGTGCAATGGCCCCCAGTGGATACATTGTTGGTCTTGGTTAGATACTCTCTTTGCATTTCATTTGGTTGACTAAGCGTTCAAGTGGGAAGGGGAAAAAAACAAAACAAAATGGAAGAGTCTATATGAACTGCTAGAAATAACTCATCAGAGATTGTGCTTTAAAAACTGTGAATAAAGAGTTGATGGGTTTTTTTTTTTTTTGTCCAGGATATGGACTCTTCTCCCTATGATGTGTTGCTTGGCGTTCCCCGGTTTGATGTTGGGCCTGTGTTGATGTCATTTGAATTGAATGTCTCAGGAATGCGGCTCACTGGCTTAATTAAGAGGGCTACTTTATCACACGTGGCAAGATGTACTGAGGTGGGCAGCTGTTGGCTTGGCTCAGCATCTCCTAGAGTCTCTTGAGCTTTCCCTCGTGCTTTGTGCCTCACGGTCCCAAGATGGCTGCCACTTTTCCAAGAAATAAGTCTACTCTCTGGCAGGAAAAAGTGGGGGGAAGCCAGAAGGGCCATGCTAGCTGAGTCTGCAAGAAAACAAAAGCTTTCCCCCAGTCACCCTCCAGAAGACTTTCACTTACATGTCATGGGCAAGAACTGGGTCACATGGCCACTGTTAAGCAGCAGGAGAGTCTGGGACAGTCAGTGCTCAAGACTTCTGGCCTCCATCATGGAAGGTGGCCACGTTGAATATGGCCATTTGTCTTTCAACAAATAGTATTGTTTAGTACACAGTCTGAAAAATAAAATGGGGATTGTCAGATCCTTGTCAAGGAAGCCTTGGCCTCCTAACCAGGATGCGGGACAAGAGAGAATATCTGCCCAGTGTGTCTACGCTGTGACGTGAGATGTGTGTGGGGTGCCGGGCCTCTGGGATGGCAAGGCACAATTCTGCCCTCCAGGGCCTCCATTCTGCTGGGAAGTAGGGCTCGGAGAAGGGAAGAAAGGCTGAGGTGGAAGAGACAGGCTGGGTGGTAACTGGCTCAGAGGCCAGAGTGACCTTCCTTCCTGGGCGAGGCAGGATGACATGCCCCCTTTAGGAGTGTGAGTGTGGAGCCTGAGTGGTGAGAAACTCATTGACACCCTGTGCTCTTAGGAGGCTCAGGAATCCCAACTTGTGGCTAATTTCATTTTTAATTATTTCTTGTCTGTCATCACTGGGTTGAAAGGGCTGGAGAAGGCTGAGTAATTTAGGTCTCAACTGATTAAAGTTCCTTTTCTGGATTAAAACCAACCAGACCAGAAGATTTTTGATTCCTAGGTATTAAATGCAAATGCTCAATTGTGCCTGAGATTTTGTGTTGGGGGTATTTTGTATTCATATGTTTACCCAGCTACCACCCACCCATTCATCTGCTCATCCATCCACCCATCCATCCATCCATCCATCCATCCATCCTCTTTATATATACAAAGCTCTAAGGATATAAAGATAAATAAGTTAATTTCTGTCCTCAAATTTCTCACATTCATAGACTATAAACAAGTAATTATAGAATCCAGGATGATAAATACTAGTTATTCATTTATCCACCCATTCATTCAACAGATATTTGTTGAGCACCTACTATGTGTCCTGCACTGTTCTTAGTTCTTCAGGTAGAGCAGTGAACAAGACATAAGTGGTTCCTGCCCTCCTGGAGCTCATACTTTAGTGTGAAAAGATGGACATTTAACAAGGAGCCAGACTCAAAAGAGAAAGACTATCAGATGGTACCAAGTGCTATGAAGAAAATAAAATAGGGTGCTGGGAATCAAGAGTAGCTGGGGAAGAGGGTGGTTGAAAGCTATTTCATTACTAATAGGGGTTAGGAAGGGCTTTTCTGAGGAGGTGACATTTGAGCTGAGACTTGAAAGGGGAGCACCTGGCCATGTGGAAGAATCAGAGGGAAAGCATCAGGCTGAGGGAAGAGCAAGTGCAAAGGTCCTGGGGCTTGTTGTGTTTTGTAATACTACTATTAATGACGATGATGATGGCATTGGTGCTGGAGTGGACAGTGAGGAGTGAGGGAGTTGGCAGGGGCCAGGTCACACTGCCTTGATGGCCACTGTAAAGAGGTTGGTTTTGGGTAAGTACAGGCTGCTTTGGTAAGCACAGAGGAGGGAAGCATCCTACCATCTGGAGGAATTCAGAAGAATGTCAGAGACAGACTCCATGGAAGAGGCATTAGCCAACAAGAAGGCAATCAGGTCAGGGGAATAGCATGTGCATACATAAAGAGGCATTGGAGAACATGGGGTTTTCTGGGAGCTGCAAGGCGGGGTTACCTGGAGAGTGGTGGAGATGATGCAGGAGAAGGCTGGCCAAGCGGGGGGTGAGAACACCCGTCAGAGTCAGAATGAAGGGCTTGGTGATAGGCCTGCCAGGGGCCCAGAGGAGCCGAAAGATAGGACTTTTTAACACACTGCCGAAGGCGAGGCTTGGAGCGCCCCCTAGTGGACATTTTTTAGAGGTTGGAGCGTGTGAGCTGGAAGCTGGGAGACCAGGTAGGAACCTGTTGCTGCAATCTGAGCAAGACCATTAAAAAAAAAAAAATTGTGGTTAAATATAACAAAGTTCACCATTTTAGCCGTTTTTACGTATATTATTCAGTTTCATTAAATACATTCACGGGGTTGTGCAGCCATAACCACTATCTGTTTCCAGAACTTTTTCATCCTTTCAAACAGAAACTCTGTCCCCAGTGAACACTAACCCCCCCATCCCGCCTCCCCCAGCCCCTGGCACCCTCTGTTCTACTTCCTGTCCCTGTGAATTTGCCTACTCTAGATACCTCAGATAAAGGGAGCCATACGATATTTGCCCTTTTGTGCCTGGCTTATTTCACTAACGTCTTTGAGGTTCATCCCTGTTGTAGCAGGTGTCCGAATTTCCTTTCTGTTCAAGGTAGAATAATGTTCTCTTGTATCTATAGTTCACATTTTGTTTATCCATCTGTCAGTGGACCCTTGGGTGGTTTCCACCTCTTGCCTGTTGTGAGTAATGCTGCTGTGAACATGGGTGTGCAAGTATCTGTTTGAGTCCCAGCTTTGAGTCCTTTTGGGTGCGTATGCCCAGGAGTGGAATTGTTGAATCATAAGGCAGTTCTATCTTTAACTCTCTGAGGAAGTGTTAAACTGTTTTCCACAGCGACTGCACCATTTTGCATTTTCACCAGCAATGCACGAGCGTTCTAATTTCTCCCCATCCTCACCAACACTTGCTGTTTTCCATTTTATGGTTTTGGCTTTGGTTTTTGATAAAAGCCATCCAAATGGATGTGGAGTGGTATCTCATTGTGGTTTTGATTTGCATTTCCATAATGGCTAATGATGGTGAGCATCTTTTCATGTGTTTGTATCTTCTCTAGAGAAATGTCTATTTGAGTCCTTTGCCCATTTTGGAATTGGGTTATTCTCTTTGGTTCCTGTTGAGTTTGCTGTAGGAGTTCTTTATATATTCTGGATACTAATCCCTTACCAGCTGTATGGTTTACAATTATTTTCTTCCATCTGTGGGTTGTTTTTTCACTTTCTTGATAGTGTTCTTTGATGCAGAAGCATTTTTAATTTTGGTGAGGACCAATTTATCTACTTTTTCTTTCATTGGAAGATAATTTATAAAATTGACGGGTAATATGCATACAGAAAAGAGCACATATTTTAAGCCAGATGGCCTGGCTTTGAATCCCAACTCTGCTACTTAGCTATGTGACCTTGAATGGGTTAACATCTCAGCCTCAGTTTCCCCATCTGTAAAATAGCGGTAATAAGGGAACCTACTTACTAGAAATGCGGTGAGGTTAGGGGCACCTGGGTGGCTCAGTTGGTTGGGTGTCTGACTCTTGATTTTGGCTTGGGTCATGATCTCAGGGTCATGAGATTGAGCCCTGCATTGGGCTCCATGCTCAGCGTGGAGCCTGCTTGGGATTCTCTCTCTCTCTCCCTCTCTCTTTCTGCTCCTCCCTCTGCTTACACACTCTCTCTCTAAAAAAAAAGAAATGCAGTGAGGTTAGATGAATTCATGTGTGTAAGGCACTATGAACAGTTGTGTCTCTTTTTAAGTTATTACTTTGCTTCTATTACTATGACCATATAGTATATATTGAGTATCTGCCTGACAGACACTGTGCTAAGATTATTCACTGTATGAACATTATTCCATTGTCCCATTTAATCCTCACGAACTCTAAGAGATGGGTATGTATCGTCCCCATATTATAGATAAGGACACAGGCTTGAGCCCTTCTGAGGTTTGCCGAGTGCCATTTCCTGGTGTGTGTGTGTGGTTTTTTTTTTTTTTTTTTTTGCCAAAGTGACCTCACTATATCCTGAAGTACTAGGAACATGCCCATTTTAGAGATGCTGAGCCTGAGGCTCAGAAAGGGGACGTGACTGACCCAAGCACACACAGCAAGGAAACCGTAACACGTAGATTGATCCCTGGCCAGTGGACTTATCCCTTGGAGCTGAGGAGAGGGTTAGGGCTTTTGGGGGCAGGCTCCCTGTATGGAAGGAGGAGCTGGATTTTTGTTTCACTTGTGTTGCTGGGGCTCCTGGGGACCAAGACGTTGGAGGGCTCCCAGCCAGGTGTCCACAGGAGGCTGATGAACAATGGGACACCTGTTGCCCTTGCAAAACCTCCCTACCGGAGCCAGACCGGCGACCTGGTGTGCCCGCCCCCTGGTGGGACTGCGCGGGATTGCAAGCGCTGGGGCCGCCTCGCTGTGGGATCCTGGTCCTGGAGCGAATTAACCTTTTCTGTGTGTTAACCCATTGTGGTTACCTCACAGGTGAGGAAATGGAGGCCCAGCGAGGTGATGAGGATCTTTCTAGTCCTTCTGTTTCTCCTCCTTGAGAAAGTATGTCGAAACACCGCTGTGTGAGAATGATGCTAATCCGTTGTGTGAGAATGATTCTAATCCGTAGCAGGCTAATCCGGACTTGACTCTCATTGTGTGTTAGAATATAAATAACAAACGTATGCGTTTTCCCCTGCTAATAGTCACGATTGCTTGTTTCACCTGTCACAACCGTTTGAGACTCACCAGAGGGCACCCTCCCTTGGCCAAGCTGCTGGGGTCCACACCTGTTTCCACCTTCCTGAGGGCACGCAGCTGCATTTGCATACATGGACTCGGACACCCTTGCACCAAACAGGAATAAACCCCACTAGACCCAGATTCTAATCTGATCTTTTTCTGCTGCCACTCTGTGGCTTTGGACAGCTTCCTGAGGCTCAGCTTCCTCATCTGTGAAATGGGGTGAGAGAAGCCAGCTCTGTGTCCCACACAGGCTGTCGTGAGCAGGTAAGACAGACACTGGAAAGCTGTCTCTCGCCAAGCAGGAGTTAGTAGTCAGGGTGCTAGGCAGACTTTATTATTCATTCCGGAAATGTTTGCCGAGCACCTACTGTGCTCTAGAGAGAAGTCAGAGTCACACCTTTTCTTGGAGGATGAAATCCCATCTGCACTCAGGATCCAATCCAGTATCCATATGACAGCTTACAAGACTGTGTGTCTGTCTGACCCTCTCTCCCAGTACATGTCCTATGCTCACTCCACTCAAGGCGCACTGGCCTTCAGAATGTTCCCTTAACATGCATGTCAGGTGTGTTTCTGCCCCAGGGCCTTGGCACATGCTGTTTGCTCTCCTCCAGATTCCGTCTTCATTTCCCTCTTCTTAGGTCATCTCTAGCTCAAATGACACCCCTCAGCAGGGCCTTCCCTGGTGCCACGTCTATAGAAGGACCCCTGGCTCCCACTGTTCTCTCCCAGTGCACCCCTTGTCACATGCAGTATCTTCTCATCGCCCAGTGTCTGCCTCCCCCATCAGAGTGGAGGCTCTGGGAGGCAGGGAACTCTGAGTCCAGTGCCCAGCTCACAGGAAGCATACAACATACATGTATGGAATGAGTGAATGAAGTAGCACCCACGTCTAAAAAATTTATTTATTTATTTATTTATTTATTTATTTATTTATTTATTTATTTATTTAGAGAGCATGTGCATGTGAAGGTGGAAGTTTTAGTGGGGAGGGGCAGAGGGAGAGGGAGAGAGGGAATCAAGCAGGCTTCACGCCCAGAGCAGGTGCCACAGGTGGGACTCAATCCAGGGCTGTCGGACTCTGGGGGCATCAGAAATGCCCCGAGTGTCCTCCAGAGGGTTTTCTAGCTGCAGTTGCCCTGTTCCATCCCTCCTCCTTGCGCCCCTGTCCCTTGTTCCTGGCCATCCTCCTGACGTTAAAATAGACACCATTTAGGGAAAAAAAAAAAATTGAAAAAGGAAAGAAAGGCCCCGTGTTCCTTGTGCAGTACTCCAAAGTGACCACTAGAGGGCGAGATGGAGGCAATCTTGTTCCAACATTGCGTGTTATTTTTAGTTTTTAACCCCTTCTGCCTCGGGGCCTTCACTCTGAAAAAGCCAAGTCTTCTGCGACCACTTAGATTTTCTTTTAACACATCCCACTGTTTTTGGTCACGTGTCGCTCAGCTCCGTCCTCCATTAGGTCCCTTGCCGGTTTCTGTTTCACTAGACTTGCATCAGGGCTGAGGTGGGGACACTCTCCTGCAGCCTGCACTGCCTCCGCCGCCCCACTTATCTTCATGGGTGATGTTTCTCTTCTGAAGAAATTACTTTTTGGGAGAAAAAGAATTCTGTTTTTATTTTCTTTCCAAAAGGAGTGCGGCATATGTGTGTGTCTGGGGGAGGGGCAGCCCATAACGAGAGCCCTATGAATATAGAAATGGCATTTCTGACTGAAGCAGAAGTATTTCCAGAGATGCTGAATCTCCTCCTTGAACACGAATTCTCTTGAGAAGAGGAACATTTGGTCATATTTCAAGACTTGGTTCCATGCCACCTCCTCTAAGAAGCCCTCCCAGGTTGCACCCTTTCCTGTGAACTCCAGGCCCTTTAGCCCCCAGTGCTGTAGTGCTTCTCTCCCGCAGACTTTGAGCTCCCTGAGGGCAAGGACCATGCCTCATTCAATGTCCCCACTGCTCCACAATTAATCCCCAAGGCTTTCGCACTTGCAGTCTGCTAGTGGCCTTTGTGACACCACCTCACCTCACCCTCACAACAGCCCTGCGGGGGAAGGAATTATTATCAGCCTCGTTTTACGTCTGAAGAAACTGAGGCCAGAGAGGAGAAGCATGTTGTCCGGGATGATGCTGTGGGCAGGGTTGGAGTCAGGGTCTGAACCCAGGCTTGTCTCAGTGCAGATTCCTGCTCGAGATAGCTCTGCACCCCACCTTCCTGCAGGTGCTCAAGCAGGGCTCCAGGAATTCGTGTGGAGGGAGCTCTCCAGCTGGGGTCTGAGGGCTGCTGAGCACACATTTGCCCTTCCCCGCTGCCCCCCCTTTTTTTCTCCTTCTCCAGAAGCTTATTGAAATATAATCTGCGTGCCATGAAATGCACTCATTTTAACTCTACAGTTTAGTAATTTTTAGTGAACTTATAAAGGTGTACAACCAGCCCCAGGACATTTTCATCACCCCTGAAAGAAAACCCCTACCCATTAGCAGCCACTCTCCACGCTCCCTGCCCCCCCACCCCCCCGCCCCCTGCCAACTACGGACCTATTCTTTGTCCCTATAGTTTTGCCTTTTCTGGGCCTGTCCCATCAGTGGAATCACAGAGCACGTGCTGTGTCCGGCCTTTTCCTGGAGCAGGGGGTTCTCGCAGCCATGTTGTTGCGTGCATCCTTGTGCTTCTGTCCCCTTGTGCTGGGCGGGCCCCTCCTCGGCCATGGCCATCTTCCCTGCCTCTCCCTAACCCGGACTGCCCCTCCTCACGGTGGACGGAACCCGCTGGGCCCTGAGGGTCTGTTGCCAGGTCAGGCTGGGTGCGAAGGGATGAAGAATGTTCTGCTTTCCACCCTCCCCCCTCCCCCCTGGCCCCAGTTGTGTGTTTTAGGTGATTTCAAATATCCTACAGTTGATAACGCCCTGTGGGTTGGTTCTGCCCTGGCCAGATGGGCTCAGAGGTGCTTTTTTGGGGGGGAGATAAACCCCCAACTTGATGGGCTGACCCCAGCTTGGGCTCCTACTAGCCACGGTGCTGAACTCAGTCTGCCACTAGCCGATCATGGCCAAGGTGTTTTGAGCCCCCAGCCCTGAGCACTTTACACATACTACTTCATTTCCTCTTCCTGGTGCCCCTGTGGGGCAGGCACCGTCCTCACCCCCATTTTACACTGGGGAACCGGGTCACAGAGAGGTTAAATAACCAGCCCAATATCACACAGCTTGCTAGTGCTGGGATAAGGACTGGAACCCGGGCTTGTCCACCTGCAGCCTCTACACCCTTCATTGGCACCCCGGGCTGCCTCTCTGCAACCTGCTCTCCCCTCCCTGGGTCTCAGTTTCCCCCTCGGACTGCCTTCTGCTCCATCTGTGCCCTGATTCTTTCAGACGTTGTCAGCTTCTGGAAGACGGGGGCATTTGTATGGCTTCCATGGGTCCCTTCGGTGGCTGACAGGGTGCTGTGCACACAGTAGGTCTGTTCTCGGCGTGTTCCGGGCACACAGATGCAAGTGTCATTTCCTTGTCAGCGGCACCAGTGCTGGGAGAGGTGGGAGTTCTCAGCCCTTCGGGGAATGGTTACAGAGCACCTTCTAAGTGCTGGGCTGTGTGCCAGGCCCTGCCGGTGGAGAGCACACAGCCCCGTGGAGGAGATCGGCTCTCACCACACCGAGCATCCTAACATACTCGGAGAGGGGGCTAGTGACTCATGCTTGCTTGGAGGGCTTCCTGGAAACATGCGTTGGGCTTGGAAGATGATCGAATTTCCGCAGACGGGAAGGGCATCATTCCTGGCCAAAGACCCTGTCTGAGCAACGGCTGGGAGGCTGGGGGTCCACACATGCTTGAGAGAATGGGTTTGGCTGGGGCAGTACCTGGAGGCTGTATGGCTAAGGGCACTGAAGCCCGAGCCAAGGAGCGAGGCACACTCTGTTGGACCACAGGCTTGGGGAGCAAGCAGGCCCCTCTAGTGTCTCAGGTGGGGGCCGTGTCAACACCATCTCTGTCCACCCCCTGGCACAGAGCCTGGACACAGCAGGTGCACAGGGAGTGTGTGACAGATGAGTGGGCTCTGTTCCTACAGGGTCCTGGGAGGACCATGCCTGGGAGGGCCGGGGCATGGTCCACGCCTGGGTTGTGGGCAGCAGGAGGAATATGGCGGATCTGGTCCCCAGGCAGCACCCTGCTGTTCTGCCGTGTCCCCACTGGAATGCAGGCCCATGGACGAGGTGGGCCTGTATTTCTAGAGGAGCCCGGAATCTGCATTTGCTACACATAGTTCTTCTGAGGCTTACTCATTAGCAACTGTATTCCAATAAAACAACACAGTGTGCCTACCTTCGCACCCAGCGCCCAAACAAAATCATGCCTCCCTGGGGGGGCTGCCGGTTTTCCATCTCTCTGTGCAAATGCTGATGGCAGTTTTAACGACTTCCCGTCCCTTTTGGAAGGTTTCTGCTAAGCTCTGATCTCTCCGGAGGGCTGTATGGTGGTTGTACATTCAGTTGGTGTTTGAGTGGTTGAGTGACGTTAATAAGAGCTGCCCCAGGACCTCCTGTGGCCAGGCGTTGCCCTGGGATGTGGGGAGACGGGCTGCCCAGGCGTGGGCCCTTGGGCACCAGGGATTGAAGGAGGACTTACAGAGAAGCAGCACGTTTGGCCAGAGGAGGTGCTCTGGGATCCCGCATCTGGGGGCCACTCTTAGCCCAGGCTGGGGGCTGCCGAAGGGGTGGGAGGGTTAGATCTGAAGCCAGAGAGCTCAGCTCCAGCAGGAGGGAACCGCGCGAAGAGGAGGGGGAGTGTTCTCGTTTTCTAGGCCTGCCATAAGGACCCACCATATCCTTAGTGGCTCAAAAACAATAAATACTTGCTCTCTCAAAGCCGTGGAGGCCAGAAGTTTGAAATCAGGGCATCGGCAGGCCCAGGCTCCCTCTGAAGATGCTAAGGGAGTCTCCCTTCTTGCCCCTTCCAGCGTTTGGTGGCTCCAGGCCCTCTAGGGCTTGCAGCCGCCTGGCCCCAGTCTGTGTCTCTTCCGTGTGGTTGCATCTTCTCTTCTGTTTCTTACAGGGATACTTATTAGATTTAGGGTCTTATCCGGGTAATCCTGGATGATCGCATCTCAAGATCTTTAACTTGATCACATCTGCAAAGACCTTTTTCCAAACAAGGTTGCGTTTACAGATTCTGGGTGGACGTATCTTTTGGGGGCCACCGTTCAACTCACCACCGGGAGGAAGACAGCTTCCGACTGAGGAACGGCACGAGCAAAAGCCCTGTGGGTGCATGGCTCATGGGGTGGGGGAGGGGCTGGTGTGGGGTCAGGTGGGTGAGAGGCAGGCAGGGGCCTGGGGTGGGAGAGATGGGAGCCAGGGATAGGAAGATGTTCAAGGTGTGTGTGTGGGGGGGGTGCCTTTGTCACATGCATGCAGGTAGCACCCCCTGCTAGGTGGAGATGGGTCCCCTACTAGGGACTGACCCAGACTCAGTATAGGTTACTTCTGGCCTAGAGTGGGGGGTGCTGCTCCCGGGGGCATGTCCTGGTGACTGTGACCATCTCTGGGCTGCGCGAGCAGGGGTTTGGGGGACTCCAGCTTTCGTGCCTGCCCACTCCCACCTGTCTGGTCTTGGGTCAGCTCTGTCTGCATCTCAGACTTGCCAGGTCCGGCTTTTTCACTTCTTTTTTTTTTTTTCCTTCCCACCCCTGTCCCAGGCTCCGTTGTCTCTCCCCCTCCCTCCCCACCCCTGCCCTGCTCTCTCCCCAACTGTGCTCTGTTCTCTGTGTCCCTGACTGCCGCATCCTCCAGTTGTGCTTTTCTTAACTCGGCCAGAATGACCCTCTGACTCTACCATCAGCCAGTCAGCCAGCGAGCGGGGCCTGGCCTTCCATCTGTACCGTCAATCAGTCAGTCAGTGAGTGGGGCCTGGCCTTCCAGCTGTACCGTCAGTCAGTCAATGAGCAGGGCCTGGCCTTCCAGCTGTACCATCAGTCAGTCAACGAGCAGGGCCTGGCCTTCCAGCTGTACCGTCAGTCAGTCAGCGAGCAGGGCCTGGCCTTCCAGATGTACCCTCGGTCAGTCAGTCAGTCAGCGAGTGGGGCCTGGCCTTCCATCTGTACCGTCAGCCAGCCAGTCAGTCAGCGAGCGGGGCCTGGCCTTCCAGCTGTACCGTCAGCTTGTCAGTCAGCGAGCGGGGCTTGGCCTTCCAGCTGTACCGTCAGCCAGTCAGTCAGTGAGCAGGGGCACTACCTGTACCTTCCAGCTGTACCCTCAGTTGGGACCATCCCCCCGACTGACGGTCAGGCGGGCAGTGAGCAGCCCGGACCCATCGCCTGCCGGATGTGGGGTACCAAGAACTGATGAAACCGTAGGCCTGCTTTTGAAGAGCTTTGAAGTTCACCCCATGGTTTCCTCGGCTGCTGAGCTCAGCTCTCCCCCGTGGTGTTCAAGCGGGTTTCCTGTCAGCCGCTCAGCCCGGCACTGGGTTGTGGGGCTGGTGTGCAGTGCGGATGGGCCCAGGGGTCTGGAGGGCGGGAGCCTGGCTCTGAGCCAAGGCCTCTGCCAAGGGCTGTACCCCTCCCTCTCCTTGGATTGAGGGAGCAGGCCTGCCTCAGGCACGGCTCCCGGGGGGTGCGGTCACTGTGTGCCCATCTCTGGGGCTGACCTAGGCTTGGGGGTGGGAGAAGGAGGCCCCGGCTCTGCCTTGTGGCTTAGTAGCCGCTCACCTGGGGCAACTCCCTTTGCCTCTTGGGAGTCTTGGTGTACTCATCTGGCTGGTGGATGATAATGCCCCCCCCGCCCCTCGTGGAAATGCTGTTTGAATGAAGCTGGATATTTTGGTGTTATTATACCTCACTGCACTTGCAAACCCTGAAATGCGGGGATAATTCATCCCATTTTACAGAAGGGGTAACTGAGCCTCGGGGAGGTGGAGGGACTTGCCAAGATCAATCTTTTTCAAAGGAAACACCCAAGAAAGGTCACCTTGGGTGGGCCTCAGATGTGCTGTAATTTGCATTTTTATTCTGCAAATGGATGCTCCTCACACCCCCCCACACATCCTGCAGCTGGCAGCTGGTGACTCTGGGAGCCCATCTCTCCGTTCCTCGGCAGCCCCCACCACCCACAGATGTGGACCGAACCCAGAACTTGTGTTTGGGAGGCCCAGGCTCCAGGTTTGGCTCAGTTTCCAACTTGCTGTGTAACCTTGACCAAGTCCCTAGCCTTCTCTGGGCCTCAGGCTCCCCCCTCTGTACCCTCTGTAAAATGGGGACAACCAGGCCCTCCTTCCAGGGCTAGACGCTTAGCTGAGCCAGAAGGAACTTGATGGGAGCCAGGAGGGGCTGTGTATACTGATGGGATCCATCTGAGTTGACTTAGTTCCTTTCCGTGTGAGGAGTTGGATGGGGGTGCGCCCTCTCGGTGTGTGTGGTCTGGGGGAGGAACCACACACCCTCGTGCTCTCACATTCACACACACGCACACATACACAGACCCTTTCATAAAACACATATGCACACAGTTACACTCACACACAGAAGTGTACACACACACACACACACACACACACACACACACACAGGCTCTTCTTGCCACACCATTAAGAAACCCTCCCTGCCCAGAGCACCCAGAGGCGGGGAGAGCCCAGGGGTCCGGACAGCTCAGCTGGGTTTGGGAGGAGTTGCCCCTGGGCCCGCCCCCCCCCCCCCCAGCCATCTGAGATGTTCCAGGCCAGGCTCACAGGACCTGAGCAGTGACATCCCCACCCTAGAGGTGGCCGTGGCCATCAGCGGGGCATCTGGCCGGTCCCCTGGCTGCCAGCCGGCCTCTGAATGATTCATGCTGCCTTGAACTTGACTCCGGCGGCGTGACCAGCCGAGCGGGAAGAGCCGCCCCCTCCAGAGAAAAACTGGAAGTGCCCACAGTGCTGGCAGCATACCCCCAGGGCGCCTGAAATGGAGTATTACTACTGCCCCAGCTTGCTGAAGCTCTCAGGGTACCTCTGGGTGAGTGTGGCCGGCTGGACGTGTACTTTGTTTTTCTTCTCCTGCCTCATGCTGAGTCGGCGTCAGGGCTCTGTCTGACTAGCAGAGTCTCTTTTTTCTTGCCAAATGGTGGTTGTTTCAAGGCGGAGTGTCAGAGAAAGGATTGGGGGTTTGGTTTGGGAGGTGGAGCAGGCTTAGAAAAGCACAGAGTCCAGACCGTGGCGATCGCTGGCCCCGGGGAGCCGGTCACAAGTGGCCTCCCCTCCGGTCCTCGGGAAAACAAGAAAATCAGGGACAGCCCTAGGGAGGTTTTTCCGAAAGTGATATTTCTTTGATTTCAAGGACTATTCTTTATTCTGACATTATATCCCTCTCACCTTTGTGTGTGAAAACATCCTGTCTTTTACTAGATGGAAAGAATAGATTTCGCTTTTCTTTCGGTGAACTTAGTAAGCAAAAGAAAAAAGTTAGAATCCTTGCGTTGCGTTCTCTCCTCTATAGACCAGAGGGAGAAAAAAAAAAACACAACTTTTTTCTGGTGACATGCCAAAGTCAGGGAACCCACGCAGAAGCGCTTTGTGGGGTACAGCGTGCTTTCTCGGATCTAGTTCTGACTCTGACGTGCTGTGTGTGACCAGGGAAGTGGCTTCCTCTCTCTGGGCCTCTGTTGCCTCATCTGTGAAACTGTGGGGTGGGGGCAGTAGGCCATGGGGAGTTAGGTGACATTCATCAGGGTTCTGTGAACAGAGGGGCTTAGCCAGGAATTGTCCTGAGTGGGTTTCGGAGTTTTCCAGAACATTTACCACCAGGTTGAGAATGCCCAGAAGGGAAAGACTTGGGAAATATTATATATACCCCTGCCAAATGTTTGCAAATATTTCAGATGCCTTCTCACCCAGGGAATTTTCCGGAGCTCCTAAAAATACAACTTTAGGAAATGATTGTTCTACACCCGTCTCTCCCCCAACGTCTGTGCTCCCTCCCCAGTCCCCTGGAGCAGTTGGAAAAACAGGAGACCCTCCTGATCCATAGCCTGTGGTCACATTTTAAATGCAAGGTAACATTTATTGATTTTCGTTTTTTTAGTTATAAAAATAACACAGACATGGGAGAGAACCTGAAAAATCCTGAAGAGCATGCCTGAAGGAAGAAATTAAGTCACACATAATCATT
Source organism: Callorhinus ursinus (assembly GCF_003265705.2). Taxonomy (NCBI): domain Eukaryota; kingdom Metazoa; phylum Chordata; class Mammalia; order Carnivora; family Otariidae; genus Callorhinus; species Callorhinus ursinus. The sequence continues at coordinate 310,319 of NW_027397134.1, forward strand.
TATGTTTTTGAATTCTGTCCCCCACAGGGTCCTGATGACCTTGATGTGCCCAGATGTGTGTCAGGCTCTGGGCTTGCTGTTAGGGAGGCTGTGATACTGTGATTTACAATAAGAAATACACATTTGGACTTCCTTCCCGTTTCTGGCACAAAGTTCCTAAAACCCTGGGATTTCCTAAGTGATGAGGAGCAATAAAGGTGTCTTGATGTTATGTTAATGAGGTAACTTTTGGACCCCACCTAAGGATGGGGGCTGGTTGCCAGGGGAACCAACTCTGTGATTTGAAGATTAGAACTTTCAGTCCCACCCATGACCTCCGGGGAAGGGAGAGGGGCTGGGGGTTGAATGAATCACCAATGGCCAATGATTTAATCAATCATGCCTATGTAATGAAGTCTCCATAAAAACCCCAAAAGGACATCGGGGAGGAGGGGATGCTTTTGGGTTGGTGGACACATGGAGATCCATAGAGAGGTATGAGCTAGCTCAAAGAACACGGGAGCTCTGCACCCTCTCCCCATACCCTGCCCTATGCATCTCTTCCATCTGGCTGTTCACAAATTCCATCCTTTTATAATGAAGTGGTAAGTAAAATGTTTCCCTGAGTCCTGTGAGCCGCTCCAGCAAATTAATTGAATGCTCGGAGGAGGTCGTGGGAACCACCGATCCAGAGCCAGTTGGCCAGAAACACAGGTGACAGCCAGGACTTGGGATTGGCGTCTGAAGAGGGGGCAGTCTTGCAGGACCGTGCCCTTAACCTGTGGGATCAGATGCTGCCTCCAGGCTGATGGTGTCAGAATGGAGTTGCAATTATAGGACACAATTGTTTGGGGAGTGTTGGAAAAAAACATGCACGTTGGAATTGGTATCAGAATCAGAAACACAGAGATGACTGAGCTACGATCCCCATCCCCGGGAACTTGGAGCGTGGTGTGGGCACTGGCCACATCGGCATCCAGATACCATCTTAGGTTCACTTAACACACACTTACAGATGTCAGATGCTCGGCAGGCAGGGGTGAACAAGCTAGACGTGGTCCCTGTACCTTGTGGGGACACAGGCCCCGCACAAGGAATTGGAACAAAGACCACATGTGTGTTAGGATGAGATCATGCCCAGAGCTGTGGAGGACACGGGCTCATCCAGGGTGGGAGGTCTGGGAGAGGCCCCCCCCCCCCGCCCGGGGAAGCTGAGCACCAGAGGATAGGGAGGAACTGGCAGGTGATGCTGGTGGGGAGGGGATGTGTGCATGTGCATCAGGCTGGGGTGGGTGTGGCAAAGGGCAAGAACCATCGGCATGCTCAAGACCTGTCCCAGGAACCAGCATAAGCTCAGCCTGGCTGGTGGGAGGTGGGAGGGTGGAGGATGCTGTCAGCGTCACAGGGGCAGCTGTGGGGGACAGGTGGACGGAGACATGGCTCCTTACCTGGCTCTGCCCCCGCCTGTGGGTGACCAGATCCTGGAATATTGAGACGCCATGTCTTCTCACTGCTGGCTTTGCACTTACCCATAATCAGTCTGTCCCTCCGCTTTGCCGAAGACAGCCTGGCACGCCCGTAACAGGATTAGCCCGGTGTCTGGAACATTAAGCTGGAAACTCTTGCTTGTTGAGCTTCTGAGAAAGCTTGGGAACATGGAAAAATCCTCAGGCTTCAGAACTGGACTGTAACAGAGCCAGGTGGCATTGGGCAAGCCCCTTCACCTCACCGGACCTCAACTTCCTCATCTTCGAAGTGGGGACATGCCATCTTCCTCATTTGCCTGCTGAGACATTCCTGTGAAACTTTTAGCTTATTTCTGAAACCTAGAAGCTGCTCCTTAGCAAATGTTAGCTCTTCCTCTTTCTTGGAAACCTACGGTCAGATCGAGAATGACCAGCTAACCCAGGCACAGGGCCTGGGGCGGGGGGCGGGGGGGTTCCCTTCCCATCTCTGCCACAGCTGTATTCCTCCCCATTCATTGTCCCATTGCCTTTTTTTTTTTTTTTACAAAAGATTTTATTTATTTATTTTAGAGTGCGGGGGTAGCAGACAGAGAGGGGGAGAGAAGATCTTCAAGCTGACTCCTCACTGAGCATAGGGTCGTGTATGGGCCTTGATCCCAGGACCCTGAGGTCATGACCTGAGCCAAAAACAAGAGTCAGACACTCAAGACACTGAGTTGCCCAGGCACCCTCATTACCCTAATTTTTAAAAGTTACTTTTAAATTTTAGAATACCTTTTTTATTATGTTGTGTTAATCACCATACATTACGTCATTCGTTTTTGATGTAGTGTTCCATAGACTACTTTTTAATTTATAGAAACGTTGCAGAGACAGTAGGGGAGTTCCTGATACCCTTTCACCCAGTTTCTTGCCCCTGCTCCGTGTTAGCATCTTACTCTACTCACCATACATTTATCTAAGGCAAGAAACTGGCGTGACGCTCTTAACGAAGCCGTTAACTAACTTTCCTCCAGGCGTCCAGGGGCAGTTTTGACCTTCAGGGGACATGTCTGGTGAGGTTCTTTGTCACAACTGAGGGGAATGGGGGAATGCTCCTGGCTTCTGGTGGGTAGAGGCCAGTGATGCTGCTGACCATCCTGGAGTGCACGGGCTGGCCGCCCAGCTCCCAAACGCCACCACGGGGAGTGATCCGGAAACATCCACAGCCCTGAGGCTGAGAAAACCCTGCTTGTACTTTGCCTGTAAGTTTCACCCTTAGCTGGGCCGGGCTAACTGCGGGCTGGTCCAGTGAGTGCTTGCCCACTGAGAAGCCCGCACCACTTAAAAACACCTTGCAGACATGATGCTTAATGGCTGCTTAGTATTCCCACGTGTCACCAGCCTTGATTTATTAGCCGTTCTCCCGTGGCTGGAAAGCAGGCGCTCCCAGGCATTTGCCATACCCACCACTTCGTCGTTCTCAGCCTTAAATCTTAACCTGTTTCAGTTTTTATTTAAAATTCCAGTTAGTTGACACACAGTGTGATCTTAGGTGCGGGCATACAATATAGTGATTCAACACTTCCGTGCATCTCCCCCCCCCCCCGCTCATCGTGACAAGTGCACGCTCAGCCTTAAATCTTTATTTACTTTTCAGGTTCTTTCCTAAGTCAGCTTCCTGGGGGCCAAGTGTGGGCCACCACAGGTTTCTGCAGACTTGTCATCTGTTGATGGGACGTCAGTGGCTTCCTGTTGGCGGCCTGAGTCTGCCACATAGCTGCAGTTCTTTCTGGGGGGAGAAACTGCCCACCCCCACAGTCAGGCCCTGTCGCCAGCCAGCATCAGCTGGGAGGTAGGGGATGGAGACTGTTTCTGTTTCACATCATTAGTAACTGTAGCTTGTGGCTGAGCCACCATGGCTCTTTTCAGTTACTTAATCTCCTTTGTTGCCGGGATAACCTAGCCAGACGGTCCCAAGGCTGGTGGCCTTTTGGGGGGCATTGACATCAGGCTGCTTGCTTGAGCTTGTCATTGACAACAGTAGTGGTAGTGCTGGTAATAATAATAATTTTTAAAAAGATTTTATTTATTTATTTGACAGAGAGAGAGAGCACAAGCCCGGGGGGGGGTGGTTACAGAGGGAGAGGGAGAAGCAGGCTCCCCGCAGAGCAGGGAGCCCGACACGGGGCTCGATCCCAGGACCCTGGGATCATGACCTAAGCCGAAGGCACACTCTTCACTGACTGAGCCACCCAGGCACCCCTGTAATTAAGAATAATAATTAATAATGGCCATCAGCACCACCACCATTCATACCAAGCACTTAGAATACCCTGGGCTTAGTGCCTTTCATGGATGTCTCATCCTAACCTCACGAGAAGCCCATGAATAGATTTCATGATCACCCTTGTTCTGCAGTTAGGGAAACTGGGGCCCAGAGAGGTTAAGCAGCTCATCCAAGGTTCCCCAGCTGGAATTGTCAGAGCCTGTGTCTAACGGAGCCCAGCTCTCCCTGTGTGTCACTTTAACTACTTCACGGAGCCCATTCTTCTGGTTTCTCAGAGAGGAAACTGAGGCGACTTGCCAGCCTACAGGAAAAGCTCTTTATTCACCAAGCTTTGCAAGGTGGACGGTGAGAGAAGATTGTTGCACTGGGCCATGCTGGGCTCTGGAGGAAGAGAGCCCTGGCTTGGAATCCCAGCTTCGCCAAAGGCACGTCCCATTACTGCTCTGGGCCTCGGTTTCCCTGTCTGTAAGTAGAGGTGATCAGCCCCACCTTGCAGGACTGTGCTGAGGATCAGCTGAGATAAGGGACATTAGTATTCTTGGCACACGGCTGGACTTGGAATGGGTGCTCTGTTTCTAGATGTGCTTCTTTGGCAGTTGGAGACACCTCTGATACAATGGCGCAGACACCCTGGACCCCCCACCCCCCAACACACACAGACTTTCCCAGGCCTATTGAGCCTGGGAGGCTGACTTGTGGCTGACTGCCTGCCTCTCCTCTCTGTCACTCACAGCAAAGGGGGCTACCAGAAGGTCACTTCTGGTAGCTTCTTCAGGAAGACGCCACGAGACATGGAGGCCGAGATCAAGGTCGGTCCCCTGTGCTTTTGTGTGCGGGTCCCTCGCCTGCTCCTTCCTCCCCTCCAGGGTCGGTGGTGCAATGGCCCGGTCTCCATGGAGTGATGCGGAAGACCATTTTGTTTCTCCCTGTGGTTGGTCGGCAAGCTTTATCTCCCCACACTTGACTCCACGACCAGATTTTTTTTTTTTTTTAATGGAAAAATGTCCAGATGTCTCATTGTGGTGAGATTGGCTATTTTTTGCTTTGGGCTTCCTTGCTACTGGCTTATGTCGCTACATCCTCACTCAGCCTCGTCACCGCCTCTAGGAGACAAGGGTACTCATGTCCAGGTCTTTTTCCTCCAGACTCACCCACAGGTGGCATCCTGACAATCCTCATGACAACCCCAGGGGTGGGTTTTACGGTTATTTCATATATGAGAAAACAAATTCCAAGAGGTTGAGTACCTGCCCGATACTAAAAAGCCCATAAGGGGCGGAGCTGGGATTTGAACTTGGGAAGTCTGACATCGAAGCTCACATGCCGAGTTCACTGCTGAGTCCCCAGCCCTTGGCACAGTGCCTGGCATCTACTAGTTGCCCGCTAGACATGGGCTGATGGACCACCCGACTGACCCAGTGTGTCAGAGGTGTTGTGAGGATGAGCTGGCCCTGAGCTTGAACGTGGTGCCTGGCGCTCAGCACAAGCCCGTCGACCATCACCATTGCTCCTGTTATGTTTATTACTAGCTTCTGAATCTTAGATCTGGGTGCCTTCAGGGTGTGCCGAGGGCCTGGTTTGGCCTTGCAGTGTTTGTAGCTGAAATAGAAGAACTGGCTATTTTTGTGCTGTTTGAGTTGGGCCTGGGGGTTGGGCCACAGGACAGCCTGAGTCGTGAGAGATTGGCACCTGACTCGGGCTGTGAGCATGAAGCCAAGTCGCAGAGCAGAGAACAGGGTCTTGGAGTCAGGCTCTCCTGGCTTCTGATCCCCGCTGAGCTGCTTACTAGCGGAGCGTGGGGCTTTGGGCAAGTCTCTTAACCTCTCAGAAAGCCAGTTTTGCCATCCGTAGAGTGGGACTAATGACAACATGTCCCTCCTGGGGTGTCCCGAGGACTCCAGGAGGCAATGCAAACAAAGCCGGCACAGAGTAGGTCTTGAATAAGTGGTCGCACCTGACGCCACCTAGATTAATAGGCCCTCGATTGAGTTCAGTTAAACACATGTGCCGGGCCCTGATCTAAGTGGGACACATCAGTGAACCACAAGATGGGCAAAGATCGCTGCCTCAGGGATCAACATTCTAGTGGGTTCAGGCAATGAACAATGGGCATGATACATAAGAACCTGGATACCCCGTCGGGGTAGAGGGTGCTAAGGAAAGAAGGAAGTAAGCAAGTAAGAAGGCTCAGGACGACTTAGATGGGTGGGGCTGGGGGGTGTCTCCCTGAGAAAGTGACATTTGAACAGAGACTTTGGAAGAGGGGAGGGAATAGGCCAGGGGAGCTTGAGGGAAGAGGCGGTAGCCAGTGCAAAGGCCCTGGGGTCCGAGTGTGCCCAGGCACTTCTTTGGACCTGGAAGGAGTCCAGGGTGGCTGCAGAAGAGTGAGTGAGGGGAGGAGAGTTGGTAGTAAGGTCTGCAGGGACTTGAGGCCACTTGAAGGAGTTGGCCTTGTGCTGGGAAGGTGACGCAGCGGTGGAGGGGTGTCGCTTCAAGTGACACAATCTGGCTTGGGTTTGAACGGACCCCTCCACTGCCATGCAGGGAGCACACTGGAGCAGGACCCAGCAGGAGGAGGGAGCACGGCGGGGGGCCACTGCAGGTGTACAGCTGGGAGATGGTGGCTCAGACCAGGGGCCGCAGAGCAGATGGGGAGAAGGGGGCAGGTTCTGGGTCTGTTTTGAAAGTCAAGCCACAGGATTTTGCTGATAGATTGGATGTGGTGTGGGAGGGAAAGAGAAGAGCCCTGAAGACACTGACGGTTTGGGGCCTGACCATTGGAAGGATGGAGCCCACTGACTTCCATGAGGAAAACGGCAGGTGGGTGGGTCTTGGAGGCAGATCAGGGCTTGGCTTTGGACTTGGAGAGTGGAGAATGTCTGTCAGAACCCCATGTCATTCCCCATCCTCTCCTCAGCCTTGCTTTCCCCTTCTGTACAATAGGAAGGGTAATTCCTGCCCTGCCTGTGTCTCACGGGAGTTGAGGCTTCAGTGAGCATTTTAAAGGACCTCCACTGAGGGTTCAAATGCCAAGCCCACATGGTAAGATTCTTTAGCTGCTTAAATACTTCCCTGCATTTCTGAGCCCTCAGGAGGAAGCTCCCAGAGCCGTTAGAGCGCATGCAGGCCCTGCTAACTTCCACTGTAGGGTTTGTGAAAATTCACCTGGCACATCCGTCATTGTGACAGTTGCTGACTCTTTCCCCGCCTGTTACGGCCCCTCCCGGCAGGACCACCATCCCCTGTCTGTCTGCAGGACCTTCAGCGTAAAATGGAAAGAGAACCCTGTGATGCTGGGGGCTCCCCCCGGGCTTGCAGGGCCCCTCCCGGGTCCTCGGTGGGTCTCAGCCACCCTCCCGTGCCTTTAGGGACCACGTGCTGCCGGCTGAAATGAAGCCTGCTCTGGGATGGAGTGCTTTCAGGCTGGCAGCCCTGGCTGTCCCACGGGACCCGTTGCTGAGTTTCAGACATTCCACAGCTTCAAGCAGTTGGAAGGGACATACCAATTCTGTGACGGCCAAAAGGAATGATAAATGCAGGGTAGGACCTCTGGAGGGGTGGGCATATGGGCAAAACACATCTGGGAGCCAGGAGTCCCAAGCATGATTGCTGTGTGACCCCAAGGCAATTCCTTGCTTTCTCTGGGCCTCAGTTTCTCTATTAGCATAATGAAGTATTGGACTGGATTCACCTTAAAGTTTTTTACTGTGCACAAGCTCCCAATTCTAGGGGTCCAGTAAAGAATGGAGCTTCGGGGTCGGACGGACCTGGATAGACATGGGTTGAAATCCCCCCCTTTCCTGCTGTGTGACCTTGAGTGAGTGGCTGAGCCTCAGTGTTCTCTCTGGGGATGAGAAATCCCCCTTTCTCAGTGGGGATTATGTGAGCATCTCATTGCGGAGACCAGTAGGGAGAGCACCTGGCCCGCAGTAGGCACTAAATAGGTGGGAGCTGTTCGCCTTTTTTACATTGCCTCCCATGGCTGTTATATGAACGGACGTGGTTCGGGATGTTCACGGCTGCCTTAGTAGCAGCATGATTTCCAGATTGAGACACTAGAGGGCGCTCTTGTTCTAACAAATCGCCTTGAACAGGGGTGGCCTTTTTATTTTTTTAATTTTTGTATATTTTATTTATTTATTTGAGAGAGAGAATGAGACAGAGAGAGCATGAGAGGGGGGAGGGTCAGAGGGAGAAGCAGACTCCCCGCCCAGCAGGGAGCCCGATGCGGGACTCGATCCTGGGACTCCAGGATCATGACCTGAGCCGAAGGCAGCCGCTTAACCAACAGCCACCTGGGCGCCCAGGGGTGGCCTTTTTAAAAGCCGGGCAGGGCTGCAACCTTTAAACACCTGAGTGCGTGTAACCCTTTGCAGCGAGGCAGGTGTCTGAATTGTCTCCATGTTGCAGATGGGGACGCTGAGGGAAACCTGACTTGTCTGAGGGTCGCACGGCAGGGAGACCTCAGAACCAGGTTTCTGGGGCAGGGCATTTTCACCTGGAGCCCACGGTCTCCCTCTGCACCCCTAGGTCTACCAAAGTTTGAGTTCCAAGGCCCATGAAGCCTGAGAAGTCATGAAAACTGTTGCCACTCAGATTAGCCTTGGTGGGGTGAGCCAGCCAGCTCCTGACCCCTGGTTATTTCAGTCCAGTATGGAGAAGGGAGTATGGTGTGGAGTCTGAATGATCGACAGGGGTTTGGGTCAGTTTTGCTAAATCCTAGGATGTTGGTGCTTGGAGAGAAATTGCACCTACTTTTTTTTTTTTTTTTTTTGGTAGCAAATCTGGCTTCAGACCATTAGTAATGGAGGAATGAAAAACTTGATGCAGGCTAATACCCGTTCCGCCACCCACTTTTGTCCCTGGCAGGAAAAAAAAGGGCTTTCTCCAGAGCCACAAAGGGACTTGGAGTTGGAACTTTCAAACTGAATGAATGTCTGATTTCCATGTTGGAGGCGGCACTGATACGTGGGGAGGCAGCCCAGGAGCCAGGATATTGGGGTGTGGTCCCAGCTGTGTGACCTGGCGCCAGTCACTGCCCGTCTCTGGGCCCAGCATCTTTATCTCTGAAATGCAGTCATTGGCTTGTCTCAGAGTCGGCTTGCTGTGCACGTGTACGGAGTGCTTGCTCTGGGCTGGGCGCCCAGCTGGGTCTTACCGCCTGAGTAGGACCAGAGAGGGGAAGGGCACTGGGCTGGCAGGACCCGCACATGCTTGCACGGGGTGAGTAAGACCTTGGGTTCCTCTTCCTCTGGAAGAGGTGGGACATTTGAGGGTGTCTTTATTTGCAACCTGAAGGTGACAACGTAAGTATTTCCTCAAGGGGGAGGTAACATATGCATGAGAAGGTCGTCAAGATTTGTTTCCGATAACATCTCGCTTAAAAAAAAGAAAGAAAGAAAACATCTTGCTTTCTTTTTAAGAAAACCCGTTATTTTATGTAGAAACTCTGAGGTAGGGAGGGAAAACTGTTTGCAGATGTATTGTTCAATGTCATGTCAATATTTTGTATTGAACATATATTCATAAAACATAAGCACAATCATGTTAACCTCATATCATATTACAGTTATACCATAAACATATAATAGTTTGTTTATGTCTTCCTGTGGGGCCGGTGTATGTACTTGACAGGACGGCCGTATCAAAATACCACAGCCCCAGGGGCTTACATGGCAGGAATGTATTTCTTCTCAGTTCTGGAGGCTCAAAGTCCCAAGATCCAGGTGTCAGTCAGCAGGGCTGGGTTCTCCTGCTGGCCTCGCCCTTGGCTTGCGGAGGGCTGCCCTCTCCCTGTGTCCTCACGCTGTCTCCCCTTTCTGCTCAGGAGCCCTGGTGTCTCTGTGTGGGTCCCAATTCTCTCTTCTTAGGAGGATACCAGTCAGATTGGATGGGGGCCCACCCCAAATGGCTTCATTTTAACGTAATCCCCTCTCTAAAGGCCCTGAGCCCAAATACAGTCACATTCTGCGGTCCTGGGTCTAGGGCTCCAGTGTACAGATTTTGGGGAAACACACACAGTTCAGCCCCTAGCAGTCGGGCACCAGGCAAAGCAGGTTGCATTGCTTTATTTTATCCTCACGACGGTCCTGGGAGGGAGATGCTTTTATCGTCCCCATTTCACAGATGCTGAAACTGAGGCTCCGAGGTAAAGTGGCTTGCAGAGGATCCCACAGCTGCTCAGTGGTGGAGCTAGGATTGGATTCCCTACTGTCTTGCCTTGGAGGCTTCTCCATGTCAGTTTATGTTTATAATTTTACTTTAATCCTGACCATGCCTCTTTTAAAAAGTCTTTCACATTCCGTGTGACTCTGGACTCTGCCCCGTCCTTGTTGTAAGTGTAGTTGGAAAAGACCCAGACGGGGCCCCGGTGCTGCCCCAGCTTGGTGGCCTGTTGGCCACCTTCCCAGGGGGGCGTGCCGGGGGCCCACCTGCTCCCTGCTCTGCCCCTGACCACCCGTGTTTGCCGAGAGCAGCCTGGGCCCATGAAAGCAGCCTTTGTCCTCTAGTTCATTCCCCTTGGAGGGATGACCTAAGCGGGGAACAAAGCGTTGACCTGCCGGATGGGTTCAGGGCAGCCCCAGTAGCCTGCAGGCGCTCCCAGGCTACCCGGGGAGCAGGCAGCCTTGGTTACAGGGCAGCAAATTCAGTGGGCTCAGGAAAGCAGCAGAACCTTCCTGTGTCCTCAGTGCTGGGGCCGGGGCGGGGCGGGGGGGAGGGCTCCTGTGTGCACAGAACTTTACACTTTATAAAGTTGTCCCACCCTTTCTGGCTTAGCGGATCCTCTCGGATTGTGCCAGATCCTCGGGGCAGGGACTCGATAGGCAGCAATCAGTTGTCTTGAGGAAAGACTCCAAAACATGAGGCTGGAAACAGACCACTATTGATTACGCTCATAGTATGTGGTGGGTCAGGAAATGGGGCAGGGCTCGGTGGGGACAGCTGCTCTGTGATACTTGGAGGTCAGCTGGGAGCCCTGAATGGCTGTGGGCAGGGATCATCCGGAGGCTTCTCATCTCGCTGTCTGGGGCCTGCGATGATTCGGGAGCCAGGCTTTTTTGGGACCATTGAGTGGGCACCCGAATGTGGCCACTGCAACTTGCTTCCCCACAACACGGCGGCTCAGGGCACCCAGAGCAGGTGTTGCAGCCCAGTGGTGTTGTGATGGACACAGCGTCCCTTCTGCTGTTCCCTGTGGATTGAAGGAGATTCAGGGGGCGGGGACATGGACCCCACCTTTCAATGGGAGGAGTGCCAAGCACTTTTGCAGCCATGTTTCAAAGGAAAGGTGACTTGGTGTTATTTATTGAGCACTTACTATGTGCCAGGGTTTCACAGGGGTGAACCTGTAGGATCCTCCCCATGGCCCCAGGAGTGGGTGGATTCAAAGCCTGTTGTTTTCCCGACACAGTTGGCTGGAGAGGGCGGGGGGGGAACGAGGGAAATCAACAAGGCTGTTGGCAGTTCGGTGGTGCACTTGCCACAGTCGGAAGTTGTGGGCTGACTTTTTTTTTTCTCCCTTCCTTCTCTAAACTTAGAATATTCCTTGAGTTCTTGAAAATTCTCACTTAGGTGTCTGATTCATCTCGTCCCCGCTCACCCGTGCTTGCCTTTGGTGCTCATCTTGAGCAGTTTCTCTCCCTGTGTGCTGAGTGCTGCCCCCCACACCCCGCCCCCGTAACCCCTGCTCCCCATGGCAGCCCCGCGAGGAGGGCACGCTGCACACTTCCCAGCTGCTTGCCTCTCTTGGGGCTTTTGAGGAACCATCAGGTGGGGCCTCGTGGTCCCCATGGAGGAACCAAGGCCCCACTCACCCTGTGTGAACACCTGGGGCTCTGTTCCTCCAGAGTCCAGCCTTGGGTCTCCTTCATCCACCTTCCAGGATCTGACATTCAGTAGGCGCCCAGTAGTTGTTGGGCGAGCTGAACTCATCAGAGATGAAGGAGGGAAGAACACTGGCTGGTCAAGGGCAGAGGTTCTCTCTTAATGCACATCCCCTGACACAGCAGGCACTCAATAAGTGCTCATTGTACCGAACGAATGAAGAAATGAACGGGTGGATGAGCCTGAGAGCCGTGACTATGCCAGGTATTTGTGTCCTTGTCACATAACACAGCATTTGACCCCCATTCACGCTTTTGATGAACGTCCAGCGGAATGAATGAGTGAGTGAGTGAATGAATGAAAAGAGAAACGTCTTGTTTATTTGTTTCCCCACTTCCTAGAACCTAGGGACTTGGTATACAGTAGGCGCTCAATAAATGTATGTTGGTGCTCAATAAATAACAAATGAATGAGTGAACAAATGAAACTTTGTGGGGTTGGGGGAAGGTAGGGCCTGTATCTTGTTCATTTCTTTCCTCAGGTCTTAGTACAGGGCCAGGCATACAGCAGGTACTCAGCAGATGCTTCCTGGGCTGCCCTGACCTTTGTAGGAGTGTCGGTCCCTGAGAAGGCTTGAGAAGGGAAGGCTGGCTGGGTGGACCTCGCCTGTCTTGATTTGCCCCCTGCCCTGCCTGCCGGGCCCCACTGCAGACTTTTCCTGTTGTTCCAATCTGCACAGGTGGACAGGAAGTCCCCGAAAGCCTGCCCGAGAGCCGCTTCCCGATTTTCTTCATGCCGGGCTGGCCTTGAGTGGGACCAAGGCACAACTCCGAGTCCCAGGGCCCTGACTGTGGAACAGTACCCCCCGAGACCCCTCTTCCTGACCATGAGAGTGGTCTCTATCCTAGTGCCGCACCTGGCCAGAGCAGCCTGGGAGAATGTTCTATGCAGAGCCAGCCCCCAGAATCACCTTGTGCTCACACCGGCCAGGCAGGTTAACCCCCCAGCAGCTCAGCATCAGGCACAGAAGAGAGTCAAGGCTTTGGGGTCCGAGGGAGCAGGGTTCAAATCTCCCTCTTTGACTTTAAGTAAATGGGTGGAATAAACCTTCCCTCCCCCCCCCCCCCCCCCCCCCCCCTAGGGTTCTGTTTCCCAATCTTGGCTACGTGTCTGTTGCTTTTTCAAACTCCGTGTGCCAAGGCTGCATACTCCCAGAGATAGGATTTCAGCAGATTCCCAGCAACTGTGCTTTACGAACTGCCTGCCCCGGTTGAGGCCGGGAGGCAGCATCTCAGGCTGGGTTCTCGAGAAGCAGAGCTTGAGACAGGGATTCACGTGTGTAGCATTTAGTGGTGGAGAGGTTGAGAGTTGGCCCGATCCCCGGAGGAGCCTGGGAGGGTGAACAGCACCACAGAGATGAGTCCCACCTTGGAGCAGCCGGGCGGCTCTTGCCCGGTTGGCCGAGGTCTGTTGTTGTGGCCGTCGGCACCCCAGAACCGGGGGGATGGGTGCCCCAGCCTGTCCAGGGAACCTGGGTGGGCAGCGCTGACAGCATCTACGGCAGCCGGCTGGGCTTGAGGGTTACTGACTCAACACAGTCAGACAGCTTAGAGTTGTCAGCGCTTAATAAATAGTAACGTGGTAAACATGAAAATCTGTTCAGGAGATGCAGGTGGATAAATGAGCATTAACCATGTTGTTCGTTCCTCAAGCCCATGAGGTGCTGGGCTCGTGGTGTGGGTGCAGAGGCATGGCCTGCATATTCCCTGCCTCCGAGGAGGGGGGACCCCCTCATAAATGGGCACACGGGTGATCGCACCATACCTGGAACGTCTCCACGCACCAAGCCGAGATTAGGAAGAAGGAGAAAAGTTTTAAGACAAGTGATGTCCAGGGGTGCCTGGGTGGCTCAGTACGGTAAGCGGCTGCCTTCAGCTCAGGTCATGATCCTAGGGTCCTGGGATCGAGTCCCATGTCCGGCTCCCTGCTCAGCGGAGAGCCTGCTTCTCCCTCTCCCTCTGCCTGCCACTCTGCCTACTTGTGCTCTCTATCTATCTGTCAAATAAATAAATAAAATCTTTAAAAAAAAAAGACAAGTGATGTCCAAATGTTAAAATATAAGTCATTTGTTTTTTTTTAATTGAAAAAGCGATACACACACACGGTAAACACATTTCCAGCAGTGCAAAATAGTAAAGTAAAATCGCTCCCTGCCCTTCCAGCCTGCTGTTGCTCCCCCAGAACCTGGTGACCGTTTTCGGACGTGTCCTTCCAGAAATGTTCTGTGTCTTCCCACGTATATACACACGCGCCTTTTTTTTTTTTTAAAGATTTTATTTATTTATTTGACAGAGAGAGAGAGAGAGAATGAGCACAAGCAAGGGGAGGGGCAGAGGGAGAAGCAGACTCCCGCTGAGCCAGGAGCCTGATGTGGGACTCGACCCCAGGACCCTGGGATCATGAGCTGAGCCGAAGGCAGACGCTTAACTGACTGGGCCACCCAGGTGCCCCAACACACGTGTCTTTAACACAGATCAGACCTAGCTGTGCTATATGTGGTGTTCCGTGCCTTGATTTTTCTTTTTCTCACAAACACGAGATCTTTCCTGTAAGCACAATATTCTGTCTGACAGCTCTGTATTTTTCCTCGCACTGTAATTTAGTGTGTCCTCTGGGTGGACACGTGGGTCGTTTCCAGTTTCACGCACCATAAGCGAGGCCGCGATGAACACGCCTGTGCAGGTGTCTTGGTGCCCTTGGTGGGTTGCATCTGCAGGAGAAGTGCCCAGCCATGGACTCGCTGGGTCATCTGAAGGTTGAGTAGAGGTTTTCTAAGTGGGCCAGGAGAGAGGGGGCTGGGGAGGTGTTCGGTGGATACAGGGGCTGGAAGCCGAGAACAGGGTGGCTGGCCCTCACACATAAATGTGGTCGGAGCCCTCACGCCTGGGCTCCAGCCTGATGCTCCAAAGCCACGTCATTGGCCAGAGTCTCACTCCAGCTCTGAGAATCCACGGGATGCAGGCGGCTCTTGACGAGGGTTCTGCTCTTGGTCCTCAGGGTTCATCTCTGGGCCTCATGAGCTCTGGAGCCCTCAGCGCCAACGCCGTCTAAATCGAGAGATCTTGATGTTTCCCTTTAAGTCTCCAAGGCCCGGGCCTCACCGAGCGCACGGCTAATTTAACGGGAAGCCCATGGTGGCAGGTTCTCTTCGCATTCCCCTTTGCTTTCAAAAGGTGTTTGGCCGGTTCGGCCTGGCTCCCCACCTGAAATGTTCCCAGGCCTCCAGCCCCAGGGGGGCACCCGGGTACCGGGTGGACAAAGTCAGCTAATGGCTAACCCCTGTGTCCTCTCCCTCTAACCTTTTCTGCACGTTTGCTCTGAAAGGTGAAATCTCAGATGTCTTCCAGAGTCCCCTGGTCCTTTAGAGCATGGGCATTCTGTTGCGAAAACCTCACACCCCGAGAACCTTCCTAAGGCCCCTATGGGAGAGACTGCCAGGGGCTGGCTCCCTCTTCCTCTGGAAGGCAAAAGGGATTACTCGTTACTGAGTGCTTGCTGTGTACCAGACACCACGCAAGGCCCTTTTTTTGTCATCTCATTGGGTTCCTGTAGCACCCCCATCAAAAAGTATTGTCACTGCCTTTTTATCACAGGCTCAGAGAGGGGTAGTGTCTTGCCCAGGGTCACACAGCCAATGATAGCTAGATGTGCGTGATCCCACAGTTCGGTCCTTTCTCCTCTACCATGTTACTCGCTGCTCTTCCTTGCTGGGAATGCTCTTCCACCGGATGTCTATCCCTTTGGACCCGAGGCTCCATGAGGGTGGGGAGATGTTCCTCTGTCTCACCCACTTGCTGTACCCCCAGAGTCCAGCACAGGGCCCAGCACACAGTAGGCATTCAGTGAATATTTGTTGAATGGCTAAGTGAACTCACCAAGGTTAAAGTGCTTGATCACAAACAATATGCTGTTCTGCTTCTCATAGCATTTATTATCAGGATTTGGTTCCTGCACTCAGAATTAGACTCACATTTTTGAAAATGAAAATCATCTTTCTTTGCAAACCAGTTTATCTCGTAGGAATCTGACATTTTGCATTTTTTCTTCTGGGAGCCAAAGGAGGATGTCTATCCCGTAGAATGTCACCAGAGAAAGGAATCGGAACATTTCCTTTAGAAATTTCTGCATAAAAAGTTGAAGCGAGAGAGAAGCGTACTTGAAGATTTCAGTTGCCATGGCTACGGGGTAATACAGTGGATTGTGTTCCTACATACGGTCTCCACGAGACCTTCAACCGCTGTAGCTCAGTTACAGAATTTCGGCTTTGAAGTGCGTTTTCTGCAGTGAGGGGTTGAGAGGTGAGTCCTGCTGTCGAGTCTCTGCTGGCTGACGTGCTTTAGCCAGCAGGGATTTGTCAAGCATCTCCTGGGCCCCTGGCCATCAGGCTCCGTCTTCTGTGTGCCAGATGCTGGTCTCGGCCCTGAACATTAGCGTGGAATTAGAAAAGCAAAGTCTCTGCCCTAGCAGAGCGTGTGTTCTAGTGGGAGAGACAGCAAGCATGAATGAACAGCAAGTCCCGATAAATGCCTGAAGACCATCAAACAGAATAGTGTGGCAGAGACTAGAAAGGGCTCTCAGAGGGCATGGCATTTGAGCAAAGATCTGAAAGAAAGAGCCACCTTGTGGGGACCTAGGGGAGGAGTGTTTCAGGCACGGGGAACCAGCGCATGCAAAGGCCCTGAGGTGGGAACCAGCTTGAAGGGTTTGAGGCTGATATGGCTGGCCTGCTAGTGAGCAAGTGGGGGAAACAGGTGGGGGGCCTTAAGGGGGGGCCAGGAGTTTTTTCTGGTTGTAGTGGGGAGCTGAGGGAGCACCCTCAGTGGGGGCTAACATGATGACACGGAGGATTATAAAACTCATCCAGGCTGTTGTGTGTGGGGGTGCCCTAGAGGGGCAGGAGGTAAAGCAGGGAGGACAGGGGTGATGGGGGCTTGGCTCTGGTGCTGAGGCAGGATGGAGGGATGGGGAAGAAGTGATCTGGTGCAGGCTGTAGTTTTGAGGAGAGTGGGCAGTGAGGAGGGAGCAGATTCGGGGCTGGGGATAAAGAGTTCTGTTCTGTTGTACATTTCAGATGTCATTAGTTTTCCAAGCAGAGAGGGGGGTGGGATTGAAGGAGGTTCCATCTGGCTTTTAAAGATGGGTGATGTTGAGGCTTTCCCAGTGGGGCTGGCCCAGCAGAGGGGGGGGCCCAGGGGGCCTGGTAGGGGGACGAGGGACAGTCGGATACAGGGATGGTCTCCCGAATTTAGTGAGAGGCGGTGCCTTGGGGCACAACAGGAGGGCTGGCCTGGGCTGCAAGCAGCCCCATCTTTCGTGGCAGTGGGAGGGGGAGGCAGGCTGGGCTTCCGGGTGCAGGGGGGCAAGAGAGGGTGGGGTCTTTCCCCTGCTTTGATTTCTTGCAGTGAAGTGAGAGGTGAGGTCACTGCTGAGTGCAGAGGGGGAAAGGAAGGGAGATTTGGGGATGAGGGGGAAGGGTGAATTGACTACGTTTTAGATGCAGGAAAGTGCCTGGGTTCAAATCCAGCCTTCGCCCACCGACAAGTTAATAAGGGCTAACATTCATCGAGCGCTCACTGTGTGCCGAGCAATGCCCAGGCAGCATCTCACTTCTTCCTCACAGAAGCCCCCTGAGGCGGTTACTCTTATCATCCTCCTTTCCAGACCAGGAGACTGAGGCTCAAAGAGGTGCAGCGACTTGCCCAAGGTCACACAGCATACCTGTGGACAGGCCAGATTTTGCGCCCAGTCACTCTGGGCCGTGCTTTCCAGGCTGGCTGGCGATCAGATCTGAAGTCCACATTTTTTGTCTTTTCAAGAGGGGACGGGACATCGGGGGGCTGTTGGTGGACACTGTGCTCAGCCTACGGGAGGCGTGTAAGTGATGGCCACCCCCTCCGCTGACCTGTTTCTGTTCACTTGGTTTCCACAAAGTGACACTCGTTGCTGGCATCTCATTACTGCGCACGTTTTCAATTGCTCGGAGAGGTCCTTCCTCTAAAGGATTTCATTAAGTCCATTTCGAAATGAGAACCCTTGGCAGGGGGGACGGGAGGTAGTATGGTGGTAGTTATTATTATATGCTGGAAAGAACTTGTTTGGGTAAGAACAGGGAGGCACTGGGATCTTCCCCGACACTTGGGCCCCTGCCCCCCGTCCCCGCTCGTTCCCGCTTCCCACAGAGACCTGGTCAGCCCCTGCCTCGCCCTGAGGAGTTTCCACTTTGGGGCGCCCTAGGAAGCCCCCTGGGAAGGCAAGGTGGCGGCTCCCTTGTTAGAAGCAGACAGTGTCCACTCAGAGCCTCTTGAGAAAGGAGTTTCGTCAGAACGAATCGGACCTTTCCTGGTGGGACGAGGGAAGGAGCTGGATTAATGGAGCAGAACTGTCCTCTTTGTTTATCTTAGGATTATTTTTATATTTTTGCTATGATTTTTCGTTTGTTTCAAGTTTTTATTTAAATTCCACTTAGTTAACGTCGAGTGTTAGTATGAGTTTCGGAACCAGAACGGTCCTGTGTAAATATAGGGGGGGACGATTCTGCCCAGAGCTCTGGGCTTTCTGGAGGGGTCTCTCGTGCTTCGTACAAGTATTTTGAGATTCATCCACGCTGTAGCGGATGTTGATAGCTCATCCTTTCTCACTACTGAGGCCCATTCCACTGTGCAGATGTGCCCGTTTGCATAACCCTTCACCTGTTGGTAGACATTTGGGCTGATTCCAGTTTGGGGCTCTTAGGAACAAAGCTGCTGTGAACGTTTGTGCACAAGTCTCTGTATGGATGCGTGCTTTCATTTTTCTTGGGTAAATGAATACTAGGAGTGGAATGGCTGGATCCCATGCCCGTATGTATGTTACACTTTTTTTTTAAATTTTAAATTCAATGAATTAACATAAAACATTTGGTTTCAGAGGTAGAGGTCAGTGATTCATCAGTCTTATGTAACACCCAAGCTCATTACATCATGCACTGTCCTTAATGTCCATCACCCAGTTACCCCATCCCCCCACCTCCCCTCCAGCAACCCTGTTTGTTTCTTACGATTTTTTTAAAGATTTTATTTATTTATTTATTTGACAGAGAGACACAGCGAGAGAGGGAACACAAGCAGGGGGAGTGGGAGAGGGAGAAGCAGGCTTCCCGCTGAGCAAGGAGCCCGACACTGGGCTCGATCCCAGGACCCTGGGAACATGACCTGAGCCGAAGGCAGACGCTTAATGACTGAGCCACCCAGGCGCCCCTTGTTTCTTACGATTAAGAGTCTTTTATGGTTTCTCTCCCTCTCTGATTTTGTCGTTTTATTTTTCCCCTCCCTTCTCTCTGTCTTGTTTCTTAAATTCCACATAGGAGTGAGATCATATGATAATTGTCTTTCTCTGACTGACTTATTTCCCTTAGCATATCTTCTCGTTCCATCCATGTATGGCAAATGGCAAGATTTCAGTTTTTTGATGGCTGCATAATATTCCATTGTATATACACACCACCTCTTCTTTGTCCATTCATCTGTTGAAGGGCATCTGGGCTCTTTCCACAGTTTGGCTATTGTGGACATTACTGTTATGAACATTGGGGTGCAGCTGCCCCTTCGGATCACTACATTTGTATCTTTGGGGTAAATACCCAGTAGTGCAATTGCTGGGTCGTAGGGTAGCTCTATTTTCAGCTTTTCTAGGGATCTCCATACTGTTTTCTAGAGTGGCACTTTTTTAAGAAACTGCCAGCTCTTTTCCGAGTGGTCACACCATTTTGCTTCTCACCTCCTGAGAGTTTTGGATGCTCCCCATTCTCACCAACGCTTGGTATGCCACCATCACTGGATCAGTGAGGATGCCTTGGGGCATCCTTGGCTTTACCCTGTGTTTCTCCTTCCCGCCTCCCCTTCCAAGGCTAATGGACATCCTTGGAGGAGTCTCCTTGGGGAATCAGGACCCAGAGAGGAGGGGAGCACTGCCTGAAGACCCCCAGCAACTGAGGGCAGAGGCTAGTGGGCCCCAAGCCTGGGTGTGCCGGCCCAGGGCATGCCCACTACCCCCACCATTGCACTGGGGCAGGGGGGGATACGAAGTGCCCTCTGAGGCCACCGGATGTGCTGGTCACCAGAGCTGCGGATGCAGCTGAGCCCTTGTTGGAACTGGGGGCAGGAGGGGGTCCCTGAGGCCATCTTGGGGGACTTTGTGCTCATCACGATCAGGTTTTACTTGGGGTTCATGGCTGATCAAGCCCGAGGAAGTGAAGTGGAGAGCGGGAAGGAGAAACACAGGGTAAAGCCTTTCCTCCCATGACCATGCTATATGCACCCCACAAGCCTGCCTCCATCTGACATAAACAGAGCTGCTCCCCAGGGCAGGGTTGTCCAGGGGGTCAGAGCACAGGCTCTGGGCTCAGCCAGACCTGGCTGTGTGACACGGGCTTGTGACTTTGTCATTTGGAGTCCCTGTCCCCTAGGGGGTCCTTACAGCGGCCATTACATCTGTCCTGGGTGACATGGGTCAAGGCGGTGGCAGGGTGCACAGTAGGCCCTGGCAAATGAGAACCACTGTGATTTGTCCTTATACTTGCTGCAGACTGCAAAAAAAAAACCACTCCAGGATCTAGGGGCCGTCGAGTCTTGGCTCGTCCTTTGCTTGTCGTCTCCCCCAGGACCTGGCGCATCACAGGTGCTCAAGGCAGTGCTTACTGAAGTTGGAAGGAAGGGACACAGAGAGCAAGGAAAGAAAGGCCTTTTACTCATTCTTTTTTTTTTTTTTTAAGATTTATTTATTTATTTTAGAGAGAGAGAGAGAGAGAGAGAAAGAGAGAGTGCATGAGCAGGAGGAGCAGAGGGAGAGGGAGAGAATTTCAAGCAGACGCAACACTGAGCGCAAAACCTGATCCCTCGACCCCTTGATCATGGCCTGAGCTGAAACCAAGAGTCGGACCCTCAGCGGACTGCGCTCCCCCCATGCGCACCCCCCACCCCCATTCTTCTAATCTTTTATTAGCCTCATGCCAATGCCTAAAATCTTGGGGTGCTGCTGAGGGGCAAGTTCAGCCAAATCCAGCAAGCTCACTGCGCAGGAATACGTTTCTTAGAGGACATCATGTACCCCTCCCCCCACCAGTTCTGATTTGTTGTTCTGCAAGAACATCCTGGCTCTCTTTTGCTAACGGATCCCAAAATGTGGAAACTCATCTGCTGTGGTGGAAAGAAACGTGTCGTCCAACCCCGGGCGGGGCAACCAAAGACCACAGCAGGGCACCCCCTTCTCCCCAGGATGCCGGAGGAGAGGGCAGCTGCACGTCAGGGGCTCCGTGGAGTGAATGAGGCCCTGCGTTACATTTTAGAGGAGGCCAGGGCCTGCAGCTTTATTAGCTGCCCGCTCTCGGAAGAGGGGCTGTAATTACAGACAGGCCTTGCCACGCCAGGCGGGGCCCCACAGCGTGGAGAATGCTACTTTCCACTTGAGCTCAGGGCAGGGCCTGATGAGGAAGGGTGATGAGACCCTGGCTGTTTCCAGAAAGATTTCCTTTCCAGATGACTTTTTTCGCCTCCCCTTCCAAGGTTAATTAAGGGCATCTTAGGTGATAAAAAGGGCTATTCCGGTAAGAAGGTGGTGAAGGAACACAGGAAATCATGTCGGGCTTGGTTTATAAATAATCTGAGGTTGACTTGGAAGATCAAGCCGTTTCTGAGTTTGTTGGGTTTTGTTTTGTTTTGTTTTCATATCAGAATTCTTTTCCCTGTTGCCTTGGAAACAAGCCTAGTAAGAGGGATGTTGGGGGTTGTATGACTCGGGTTCAAGCCTCAGTGGTTCCTTCATTTCACACAGTAGGCTGGTCTCTTGCCTGCTGGGCATGGCGCGCTGTGAATCAAGGGTGCATGGGACACGTCCCTGCCACCTGTGGACTCAGAGGGGAGACTGATGGGTGGATTGAGTTCCATCCAGCGCAGTGTGCTAATGATGCAGTGGGGGCAAGATGGCCAGGTGGGAGCCCAGAGGTGGCCTCCTATGGGCATGAAGAAATCAGGGGAGGCTTCTTGGAGGAGGGTGCGCCGAAGCTGAGCTCTAAAGGACAATAGATGGCGAGTAGGTGAGCAAGGGGTGGAAGGGTGTCCTAGACAGTGGGAACAGCATGTGCAAAGAGCTGAATGAGAGACGGTGTGGCGTAGCCCAGGATGGCAGTTTGTCCAGTTTGGCTGGGGGTTGGGGAGAAGCTGGGTCCTGTCAAAGTCCAGAACTCCAGGCCTCCTATGGGAAATCAGGGGGTGCCTGCCACAGATTTACTGTGGTGCCTGAGACACAGCCCTCCAACTCAGCCTGTTTCTTTGGGGAAATGAGAAAGTTGGCCTAGGTCTGTCTCTCCTGTCCATTCCAATTCTGACTCTCCAAGAGCCTATGACTCTCCTGGACAATGGGATGATATCAATTATAATAGAATAAATATCACCCCTTGTGGCTGCCATTTATTGTCTTCTATGTGCTGGGCAAGAACGATCTTCATTGGTTCTTTGCCACAGCCTTTGGAACGGGCTGGGCTTTATGATCTTCTCGTTACCATAGGGAAACCATGACTCCGAGACAATGGATGTCAGCTTTGGAGGGAGACCCCGAGCCATCGGCTGGCTCTCTGACAGCATTGCTCTGTCTGAGGGGGAGACAAAACAGGTTTAAACTGGGTCCTCAGGTCAGACCTTCCCACAC
Source organism: Callorhinus ursinus (assembly GCF_003265705.2). Lineage (NCBI taxonomy): Eukaryota > Metazoa > Chordata > Mammalia > Carnivora > Otariidae > Callorhinus > Callorhinus ursinus. The sequence goes on from NW_027397134.1 coordinate 332,597, forward strand.
GGGGTCCCTGGAATTATTCTGCAAGCCAGGTGGCGAGCAAGGAAACTGGTTGGTTTACAAGCAGACCAGTCCTGCACCTGCTTCTTGACCCCAGGAGGTCTGGGGACAACCCAGAGAAGCATGGGGAATAGTCACCACCCTCATGCCACAGGGTTGGGGGCAGAATTGGCCATTTTAAGGGGTCCTAGAGGTATGGGCAGAGTCTGGCTTCCACTCTAGGGAGGGCTTTAGAATCAGACATGCCTGGGTTCAAGTCCCAGAGCCCCACTTGCCACTTTGGTGACCTTGAGCAAGTCCCTTTGGCTCTTTAAACCTCACTGTCCTTCTTTGCAAAATGAGAATAATTAATATCAGAAATCACCCTACAGGGTTGTTGTGAGAGTTACATGAGATGAGACGTGTGGGTAGCTAGTTCCTGGGATGTAGTAAATCATCAATTCATGGTTGCTGCGATTTCCACTGCACTAGTGTCCACAGCAGTGTGATGTGGGCGTACTTCTAGGCCTGGTATGTGCAGTGTTTTGGGAAGCAGGATGTGCAGATGGTCAGGTAAGTGAGACTTCCTGGGGCTGCTGTGGAAAAGGCGGAAGTTGCTGATGGTGGTCTTGGGGCAGGGGAAGGTCCAGGAGAGATGGGAGAATAGGGGAGGCAGGTTTAGGCAGGGCTACAGCAAGTTCAAGAGCCCAGAGGCAAGACTGAATATGGTCGCGACCCCTGGCCTTTGCATCTGTTGGTCTTCATTTCACCCTTCTTGGAGGGCTCCTACTCATCCTTCAAAACCCCACGCAGGTACCCCCTCTCCCAATTGCAGATCCGCAGTAAATGATCACCTTCTCTTTGCTCTTGTTTTCTCAACATCCCACCTGTCTAGGAGCCCTGTTGTATTCCCACAGCATGTTACACATTTGGCCATCACAGCCCTTGGCACTTGTGTTGCAATTGTTCGTGTCTTTTCTGGCTTCTTCTACCTGAGGAATTCTCTAGAGCGTGCACGTTTGTATCAGATTCTTGGGAGAAAATGTAGCTTCAAGTTTGAGGTGGTCCATTGGAATACCCTCCCACCTCCTTAATGACCGAGAAGAGCAAGCTACCTGAGCTCCTTAGGGACTATTGGTCCCGTCTGGGCCCCCACAGAGCTCCCACAAAGTCATTGCACAGGGAGCATTTGTCGACTGAATGAATGACCGACATTCTCATTCTGGGAACTGCACACGCTTGTCTGGAACTGGTGATCTCTAGGTCCCACCTCACATCGTGGATCAAATTCCCATTCGTTTCCTGGATCTTCGCAGCGTCTGCAGTGTTTTGGGGATTCATTATGTAAGGGGATGGCTTTCTTTCCTTTTTGATGCCCAGCACTGTCCCAGGAGTTTTCCTGGAGAGAACAGAAGAGTTTGCAGAAAGAGCCCTCTGGGGGGAAAGTGCTTGTGCTGTCCCAGTTTTCAGGGAGCGACGCTTTTTATAGTCACACTTTCAGACCGCACTGTACCTAGAGGGAGCCAGGAGGGAGCAGGCAGGCAATCTGGCTTTTCAGCTCACTTCCGTACCACTCTTCCCGTATGGAAGGAGGTGCGACTGTGGAGTCCTGCCTGCTACTTGGTCTCCTCTGCTCTCCTGGATGCGTGTCCCCCATCCAAATTAATCTGGCGGGGCCACGACATCCTCTGCCTCGTCGAAGGTGTGGGGCCGGGGCGGGGGGGTAGCAAACTCCACCACTCAATGGCTGTGTGCCCTTGGGCTGGTCACTGAACTTCCCTGTGCCTCAGTTTTTCCATCTGTACAGTGGGGGTGATAATCATAGGCCAGATCTCATTTCATTTTTGGGGGGGGCAGATGGTATCATGCAATGATCTAACACAATGCCCGGCACCCAGGAAATGGTGGCAATGGTGTTAACAGCAGTGATGAGTTGGATGACTTCATCTCTTAACATCAGAGAGGTTAAGTAACTTACTCAGCGTCACGCAGCTAATAAGAGCTAGAGGCAGGGCTCCAGGTCCTTAACTGGGATCCTGTATTGTTTTAGCAAATCCAGGGCTGGGACCAGGGTGAGGGGACTGAGGTACATGCCTATATTGCAAAATTTAAGGAGGCACAGAAAAAAAATCAGTAATCAAGATAAATGAAGTTTTAATGTGGTGTTGTTTTTAGATTTATTTTTAAATTTATATTTTTGAGAGAGAGAGAAAGAGATTGGGGGAAGGGCAGAGGGAGAGGGACAAGCAGACTCCCCGCTGAGCATGGAGCCCAACGCAGGGCTTGATCCCACGACCCTGAGATCATGACCTGAGCCAAAATCAAGAGTTGGATGCTTAACCACTGAGCCACCCAGGCACCTCTTAATGTGGTATTTTTAAAAAATAAAAATTAGTATAAAAATCCATGATGAACAAACTATTAACATTAGAAATCAAGACAGGATCAGTATTACTGACTTTTTCCTTTTGGCTTTCACAACAGTATGGCTCAGCACAGCACTGAACAAGGTCCCCTTTTGTTGGACAATTAGGCTCCTACTAATTTTTCAGAAATATAAATCTCATATATGACTGTAATAAACATCCTTGTAGCAAAATGTGTAGATCCTTCTTGTTCCCAAAGATGGGTTTCTGGGCATGGAATTGGATCATAAACTACAGGGTCAAAAGGCAGGCACATCCTCCCACCTGAATCTTTTATCATAATTTTCAAACGTACAGAAAAATTATATGGGGGACTCACATAGACTCACCAGCTAGATTCTATAATTGCTACCATTTTGCTAAATTTGCTTTATAAGTCTAGCCATCCATCCATTCCCTAGTACACCTTTTTTTTTTGCTGCATATCGAAGTAAGTTATAGACCTCATCACGCTTCCGCATGTAGGTCACTACCTGGCAGGCCATTGTTTTTGAGACTTTTTTGATCTTGGGTGTTAAATTCCCTTTGGAATTATATACCAATTTCCATTTCCGTCTGCTACGGATAAAAGTGTCCTGTTCGTCACAGCTGGGGCAACACTGGGTATTATCACTTTAAGGTGATTTATATACTGCTTTGATTTAGCATTTTTAAAAAAGATTTTATTTATTTATTTGACAGAGACACAGCGAGAGAGGGAACACATGCGGGCGGAGTGGGAGAGGGAGAAGCAGGCTTCCCGCCGAGCAGGGAGCCTGATGCGGGGCTTGACCCTAGGACCCTGGGACCATGACCTGAGCCGAAGGCAGACGCCTAACGACTGAGCCACCCAGGCACCCCTGATTTAGCATTTTTTTCCCCCTCCCGAAGGTTCCCAGATTTCCCACCTCTGTGTCCAGATGGTCCATTAAAAAGCTGTGTCCTTTTCCAGCTCTTTAGGTATTTCTGGTGTGGCTTTTCTGGAGCCCGGTGGGAAGGACTCGGCTGTTTCTCGTGTCTGCCCCCACGCTGGCCATTCCTAGCCCGCTGAGGGAGGGAGCAGGGCCATGAAGTGGCCTGCCTGCCACAGGCGGCTGACCATGGTCACTCCATGTGAGGAATTGGGCAAACTCTGGAGACCAGAAGCCCTGGGACCCTGGAGAGCACAGGGGGTGGTGGGCAGAGCCGGAGACACGTATGGAGATGGAATGTGTTGCCCGATGCGTGTTTCCTCGTCTCTGTAATGGGGTAATGCTTCCTAATATATAGGATCTGCAGGCTGTTGCAAGAACCCTTTGTCAGCCTCTTTCCCCAGTCACTCATTCTGCACCAGCCCTTGGTTTCCTGATGAGCCAGATACCGCCCTGCCTCTGGGCATTTGTATCTCGTGTGGTTTCTGTGAGTCCGGAATTTGGGAGCAGTTGGGTGGGGTGGCTCTGGCTCAGGGAGCCTCATTAGGTGCTAGTCAAGGGTAGCAGTCATCTGACTGGGGATTTGGAATCTGCTTCCAAAGTGGTTCACTCACTGGCACGTGGGTGCTGGCTGTGGGCTGGGGTCTTGATTCCTTCCACAGAGTCCTCTCCACAGGACGGCTTGCGTGTCCTCCTAACACGGTGGCTGGCTTCCCCCCAGCACCATCTGAGGGAGCAGAGTGGAAACTGATAACTTTCTGTGACCTAGCTTTGGAAGTCACACCCTGTCATTCCTGCCTGATTTTCTTGGGCTCAGAGACCCAACTCTGAGGGGACCAGGCCAGGGTGTGAATAACAGGGGCAAGGAAGATTGGGGGCCATCTTGGAGCTCCTACCGCATTGAATGACCTTGGCAGATGACTTTACCTTTCTGAGCTTCAGCTTCCTCCTCCGTCAAATGGATTCATGCGAAGATTCATGAGCTAATTCCCATGAACACTTAGAATGGCGCTGGGGACTCGGCTTTACGGTCCGTGAATATTAGCCACCGTCACAGCTGCCTGCCTCAGTGGCAGGGCCCGTTCTTAGTCTCTGTACCCGGTGCCTGGCCCAGAGTAGGTACTCTCTGAACACTGAAGTGAATGAGTGAATGGACGAATGAATGAACAGCCATAAGGACTGGAAATCCAGAGTAGAAAGAGATCTGGGTCAGCTGCGTCGTCAGAAATGCCTTCATGGAAAACCTTCTCAAGCGAGGCCCTTTGATCAGCATCTAGGGAGCAAATATTTGTTCAAAACTGAGGTCTCGTGGGTGGGGGAAGGCATTTGGGATGCCATCAGACCTATCAAGGTTTCAGTCTTGGGCTTGGCGTTCGAACAATAAATATTTCCTGAACTCCCACTCCAGGCCAGGTGCCATGTCAGATCCAGAAAACGGGGTTTGGAGCGGCCTCCATCCATGCCCCAGTGGTATCTTTGCTGTGTGACCTTGGGTGAGTGAACCCACGTCTCTGAGCCTGCATTTCCTCACCTGTAGAACAGGGGTGTGGATCCCTGCCAGAGGGGGAAAGCTCCTTCAACAAGTGTGCCTCCCCTCTGTTATCCAGCTGCTGCTGACCCTTCCTGACAAGCATCCCATCCTGTCTCAGAAGCTGCTGTCCTGTCTGTGCCCCCAATCCCACCCCCCTGTGCCAACTACTCTAGCTGCACAAGAGTTAAAACCCAGGAGCTCATGTGACCGAGTGTAAACCATGAATCATTCCCATTGCTCCCTGTGCCCAGCCCCCCCCACCCCCCCACCCCCCCGCCCGGGATGGGGCAGATGCTGTGCCCCGGGGTTGCCATGGCAACCCCTCCTGCACTCCAGTACAGCCTGGCCTGGTTCACTTCCTTGGGGGACCTCTGGGCTGTTTCACCTGGCTGGGTATTGCTTTCTAGGGAGGGAGGGAGAGGAGGCTGGAAAGGGGAGAGAGACACAGACAGACAGACAAGCTTAGGGACGAACAAGTGGAAATTGAGACATGGGGAGGGAACGGAAAACCTGACCGAGAAACAGGCCAGCAGAGGGAGACAGACTGACAGCTGAGATGCCGAGGAGGTCCCGAGGTGCTGCCTGTCACCCGGGAGGCAGTTTCCCAACTGTTCCGACCCTCCCGGGGCTGCCAGATCCCCGAGCCCGAGTGCACGCACGTGCAGCCTGCGGTGAGGGCACAGGGCGGGTAGGCTGTTGGCACGTGAAGTCGCCGTCAGCCCTGAGGGACGGTGAGCGAGTTGGGACTTGGGGGAGAAAAAAAAAATGGGGGCGGACGTCAGCTCCCTGGGCGGCCGCCTCCCCGAGGCCCCTCCTGCATTCCTGGGCAGCGAAGCCCCTCGCTAAGACGGGGACTGATGTCATCCTGGGCCGCCGAGCCAGGGGACCCGGGGGCCCTGGTGGCTGCCTCCGGAAGTGAGCATGCTGCCTGCCGGCCGACAGGTTTAGAGTCTCTGGCCAGAGGACGAAAAACCTGCGTGGCATGGGTCAGGTGAGCCGGGTCCAGCTGGGGGCTGCGGCAGGTGGCAGCCTGCCCGCCGGGTCCTTCCTGTGTGCGCCCGGGAGGGGCCGCCTCCCTGAGGGACGGTGAGCACCGGGGTGCCCAGGGCCACCGCCTCTTCCTCCCCCACCTCACGGGGACCGTCACACCCGGGAGCGAGTGCTGCTCGATTTCCCCAAGCTCCCGGTCGCAGCCGATGCAGCCCGTGAGTGCCGCTGGGGCTGGAGTGGGGACCGCCCAGCGTGTTGACTTTACAACTCGGGCGGGTGGACTCCCGGCCCCGACTGTGACCTGCCTCCGAATTCTCAGCGAGACCTGCAGGTGCTGCCGGCTGCTGGCTCTGCGACGGTGATTTCCTCCCGGTTTGGCTGAAGAGGGCTACCGGGTTTTCTCTCCAAGCAAGCCCGGAACTTGCAGGAGCAGAAAGTAGAAAGAGGGAGTGGACCCTGGTAGTGCGAAATTGCTTTGTCCCTCGCTCACCTCCTTCCTCCCCTCCTCCGGCCCCATGGATTACCTGGGAGACAAACTCACGGTGGCCCAAACCCACATGACCCAGTGGATGGGCACAGTGAGGAGGTCCTTCCAGGAGGCCCTCAACTTAGTGACCACCACGGTGGGCCACGAGCGGACGAGCGGGGAGCCCGCCAGCCGGACCCCCTTCAAGCGCACCTCCTCCTTCCGACACCTCGCCTCCCGCAGTCGGGAGTCTTTCCGCCGCTTCTCTGCCCGCAGCCAACAGAGATTTTCTTCCCTGAGGAAAAGGCAGACAGACTCGGAGCCACCAGACCTTGTAAGCTTATTACGTGGTTTTTTTTTTTTTTTTAAGTATTAAAGCAACCGTAAAAACTCCTACCCTCCAGTGCTCCCCTGGAGTGGGGGAGGGGGTCCCCATAGATCCAACCAGGGAAGTTGCCTCTTCCAGAATCATTGTCAGTCAAGCCCCAGCCGTTTCCTGTTCCCCGTGCCTGGGAAAAGAGGCATCGGGGGTGATTCCCGAGACGATGCAGTTACTCTGTCTCCCGAAGCGGTCAGGAAGTGTATTCCACGTCTGTGAGGATGGGGCCGGCACGTGAGTTGGGCTTGCCGTGCCAGTTGATTTATCTGGAAGCGCCAGCACTCTGGCCCCAGACACGAATGCTTGTGCTCCCCTATTTTTAGGGGAGGATTAGTTAGCACCTGCTTCATCTCCTCTGACCCTCCCAGGATGGCCAAGTGTCCATGTCACGTGCGTGTTGAGTTGTAGCTTTTGTTATCTTGTCGTCAAGTGAAATTGCAAAGTCGTCTCCCGAGTATCCAAGGAGACCCAAGGGGGTGGGCAGGTTCGCCTGCTGGGCTGCGAACCTGGGGCTTGGCGTGGGTCCTGGGGGGCTCTGTCCTTTCTCACTCGGGCAAGCTCGATGGGGTTTGGGAGAGCAGGGTGCAATGAGTAATCTAATGATTAAAAACCTGGCTTGCGTCCTGCTAGGGGATGGTATAGAATCGGTCTCAAGGAACTCACGGATGATTTAGAGAGGCGGGACGGGGCCCAGAGAGGGAAAGGCACCTGCCTGGGGAGGCACAGTGAGTGAATGGCAAAACCAGGGCCAGGATCCTAGGCTTTGGAACCCCACCCCCACCCCAGTCCAGGCTCTCTCCAGCTAAGCTCCTTCTTTTTTCTCTCCAGACCTCCCCGATAACTTCAGGGAAGCCCAGCTCACTGACCAGGGCTGAACTCAAAGAGAGGGCTTACTGTTTTCACAGAGGAACCTTCTGCCACCTGACAGTGTCAGCCCAGCTCAAAAGAGCCCGAAGGCAGGTGATGGGCTAGGCCAACTCCTTCTCTGGGCTCAGCATGGTGATACCGTGCTGATGGTCACGATGGGCCCCAGCTTTGAGGGTTGGAGCCACGGGGTCCACGGGGCTCTGAGCCGGCCCTCTGCACACTTGCGGTCACTGAAAGCTCACAGCTGCCCTGACAGGTGCACGGATTCAGCATCCCCAGAGAGGTGTGGTGACTCTCCCAGGGTCACACAGCAAAGTAGAACAGTCTGGTGCAAACACGTGGGTCTGTGACATGTTCTCTTGTGGGTCTGTGCTGCTTTCTAGCCCTGGATAAATCCGTGGGGCCTGAATTTATAAGACAGTTCCTCCAAACCAACCTCTGGAAGGGGTTTCTTGGGCCAGGGAGAGAGGACCTCTTATTCATTCTTTCTGTCTCTCTGTCTATCTATTTCTGTCTCTATGTGCACGTCTGTGTCTCTCTCTTTGTTTCTGTCTCTATGAATGTCCCTCTCTTCCCCTCTGTGGCAGCGCAGTTAAGGGCATGGGGTTTGGTAGCGTTCAGCTCTCTCGCCCTCAGAGCCCTGGGACCCTGGGCCCTGGCTCGAATCGCCCTGGCCATGTCGCCCTGCTCATGTGTTAGCTGCTGTGTGGCCTGCCTCCCCAGCTTGCTGGAGGAATGAATGAAGTTAGGCTGCGCAGGGGCCTTGCCTTCTCTGCTCGCTGTTGTGTCACGGTGCCTGTAGCCACGTACGTACGCGCTAAGTAACTCCGGGCCTCAGTCCCTGCCCAGAATTTAGCATTTGGCATCTACTGAGTGGGGAGCACCAGCTGGCGTTGGGGTTGAGGGCTTGAATCAGACTCTGCCATGTCCTGGTCGAGGGATTTTGACCCGTTAGGAGCTAGCCTCAGTTTCCTCTTCTGTGAAATGGGGTGAACTATGGCATCGTGTGGAGGTTGAAACGAGCGCCGGGCGCAGTGCCAGCTACAGAGAATGCATGCGCTTGTAAACGCCTTCTCCCTGTTGGATACCACGATGTTCGGACTTGACGGGATGGGGGAAGCCTCAGCTTCCGCATCTGAGAAATGGGGATTATCATCACTCCGCGTTGCCAATCCCCATTATTATTATTCACGGGCACAGATGTGCCTGTGAATGTGCGGCCGTGCCTAGCATGTCATTAGGTGTGCCTTCAAAGTCCGCCGCTGCGACAACCAGATCTTTTCTCTCCAGCCGTTCCTTCAAAGATTCCCAGTGAACTGGAAAACCCACACACGCCCCCTTTTACTGGGGGGCCTCACTTAAAATATTTGTTTTATAGGAGGAAACTTTGTAAAGCCACAATTACCTAAGAGCTTGGGGACAAGGAGAGTATCCGTGCTGGGGTGGGGAGGGGAGCGGGCTTTTGGTCTTGACAACTTGGACTTGAACATGATTTATCCAAAAAATCTGCTCCGTTCCAAGTCCTGCCTCAGGCTCGTATTTACTCAGAGCACCGTGGAAGAATCCATCACAGGCATAAAGTAACCGTCAAAGGCGTGCCCTGAAATGTTTTCTAAAGCCAGCCTTGAAATAATTTGCTAATGGCTTGCCTCTGCGTCCAAGGAATAAAAGGGGGAAAGAAGGAAAAACAAACGCATTGTCTCTGAACGACAAAGGCAGGAAGGGACACGTTTGTACTGCAGCCCAGCGAGCCTGAGAAGGAAGCCCAGCAGACTAAGATGGATTCCACGTGGAGGCCAGACAGAACGTTCCAGAACCCAGGAACAATGGCAGTGCCACAGAGGCTGAGACTGGAATAAAAGCGGGAAGTGGGGGTCTCCAGGGTCATGGAATGCTCCCCAGAGGGCTCTGGAACGGGACAGACTCAAGATCGGGTCTCAGGTCCTCCATGTGCTGGCCGAGTGACCTTGGGCACATTAAATCACCTCTTTTAGCTTCCGTGTCCTTATCTGTAAAGTGGGTTTTCACCTGGGACAATCTGGTGGGTAGTGCAGTAGGACCGAGTAAGAACCAGCACACCCCTGACACCTGTTAAGCGCCCAGCGCACAGGAAGTGCTTCAAGAGCATGCATCGCCAGTCACCCCGGGGGCTCAGGGGCTGGGGCTCGGACCCTGTGGATCTAAGTCCCACCTGCCCAGGTGGCCGGACCGGTTGCCTAAGGAAAGAGAGTAAGAGTCTGGCCGGCCTTCCATGGGCATTTCCCGTGCGCCAAGCCCTGCGCTGAACGCGAGGTGTGTATTACCTGTGTATCTTCATTCCCGTGTGTTTTCAGCGCACCTGCATGGGTTGAGCGCGTCCCAAGGGTGCCGGCACTGGGGAGGCGGTTGCAAACACATACACACAGCTCTTGCCTCCCTAAAGGTACTTTCCAGGGGGGCAGGTAATAAAACACATCAGCACAGGACTACATAACGCACGTGCTGCAAGCCAGGGAATGATCTCGAAATAGCAAAGACCAGTCCTTACCATCAAACTGCTGCTCTATATCAGAGTTTCTCGGTCTCACCACCGTGGATGTCTTGGGCCAGATCATTCTTTGGCGGGGAGGGTGCTGTCCCGTGTATTGTAGGATCCTCCCTGGCCTCTCCCCAGGAGGTGCCAGGAGCACCCTCCTAGTCATGATAACCAAAGATGTCTCTGGATGCTGCCCAGTGTCGCCTGCGGGCAAAACCAGGCCCCCACCCCCAGCCCCCGGCTGAGAACTGGTTGTATTTAATTTGGTTTGGAGGACTGTCACCATAGCCTGAGTATTTCCCCTGTCACCAGAGTCGGGGGAAGAAGGAAGGGCAGGGATCTGACATCATCGAGCACCTGCTACTTGCCAGAAACTGGTGTCCCTGAGGGAAATGGGGGGGATAGCCCCATGTTTCATGGATGAGAAATCTGAAGCACAGAGAGGTCAAGTCACAGGCCTGGTGTCATACAGCTGGAGTGGGTGGGTGAGGCCAGGACTTCGCTGTGGTGTGGGTCTGTCTTGCAGGGCCCACAGCTGTGCCCTGCACTGGGGGCTCCACCGTGTGAACACTGGAACCTGGGCTGTGTGTTCAGTCCTCCAGTCGAGGCTGAGTGGGAGTACTTGGTTCTGTGTCAATTATGGAGTGAAGTGGATGCTTAAAATATTCAGCAGGGCCCAGCGTCTCCCCACTCCACGCACACGCACATGCACACACGCACACAGGCACACCCACCCTTTTTTTAGCAAGGGGCAGGGATTTTGAAAGGAAAGGGATGTTTGTGGCTCTCGTCTTCAGAAGCCCCGATTTCATCAATGCTTCTTTTGTAAATGACCACAGACCTGGTGGGTGAAACAGCGGGAAGCCAGAAGCCCCCCATCCAGGTGTGATCAGGCCTTCCTGCCCCTTGCAGCTTCTGGTGGCTCCAGGTGCTCCTTGGCCTGTGGCTGCGTCACTCCAGTCCCTGCCTCTGTCTTCACGTGGCCTTGTCCTCTGTCTCTTATAAGGACACTTGTCATTGGATTTAGGGTCCACTAGATAATCCAGCATGATCTCACCTTGAGATCCTCAACTTCATTACATCTGCAAAGACCTTTCTTCCAAGTAAAGTCACATTCACAGGTGCCGGGGCCAGGATGTGGATGGATCTTTTTGGAGGTCATTAGTCAACCTACCACTGTCCTCATTCTGGGCCCATTCCCTCCAGTCCATCCTCCATCCAGCCACCCAAGGGGCCAGGTCACTCCCCTGCCTTGTCCCAGACTTAGAAAGCCCTTACTGTGGCCCTCAGGGCCGTGCGAGATCTGGCTCTCCTTCCCCGTCAAGCTCAGCTCGTACTGCTGTCCTCCACGCACGTTCTACTGCCGCCGCTCTGACCTCCTGCTCTTCAGTCAATGCCAGCTCCTTTTGGACCCAGAGGGCCTGCCCTCACCATTCCCTCTGCCTGGAATGCCCTTCCCTCTCTCTTCGCCTCCACACAGAGGCTTCCTGACAGCCGAGGCTGGGGGAGAACCCCCGCCATGTTTCTCTGCTCTGCACCGCCCCCCCATTAATGGCTTCCTGCTACCGATCTTAGTTGTGCTTCCTTCTTCCTGTGTCCTCCACCAGAAGGCAAGGCCTGCGATGTTGTGTCTGCCTTCCTGGAATCCCCTCTCCTTTATTTTTGTGTTCCCCTTGTGGCGCCACCTCCATCTTGCAGAGGGGTAAACTGAGGCCGGCTACACACCTTCTAAGAGCGGACCCCAGAAGTCCAGCCCAGGGAGGTCTGGAGTTCTTTCCAGGACCCAGGGCCTTTGCCCTCCTGGTTCCCTCTGCCTGGAGCACTCCTCTGGCTCTCTTCACCTCTGCCGCTACCACTTATTGAGCGCCTACTGTTTGCCAGGTATAGGTTGTTACATTTCTCCTGAGACTGGCCTTGAGGGGAGTAGGGTCCAGCTGCCACGACCCCTTTCTCCATCTCCCGAGGTCAGTGCCAAGTGCTGCCTGCCAGGGCATGTCCAGAGCTCTGTCAGGTGTCCTGCTCCCAGGCTGGCCCTTAGGGCATCCAGCTGGCGTGTTGGATTTCACTGCAGCCCCTGAGGCCAGCATGGAGTGGCCGGGCCACTTTCTCTTGGGCTGGCCTGGCCGCACGCAATCTCAGGGCTCCTTTTCACCCTCCAGGCAACAGAATGATGTCACCCTGGGAACAATGGCCCCTTCATGGATCCAGCCGGGGCCAAAGGCTGGGCCGGGGCCTCTGGGGGAGACCTGGAGAGACACGCAGTCTCCGCTGCCCTCCCCCCAACTAAGAAAGTGGGGTGCGCTCATCTCCTCTTTGGAAAGTATAGAAAAACTGAGTGAAAACAAAATCCACCCATTATTCTAACAGCAGTGAGAACCGCTCTTGGCATTCGAATGCATTTCCTTCCTGTCTTTTTTCCTCCCTCCCTCAAACCAAATTGCCAATCTCCCATGTCTTTCTGACCTTTCAAAAATGTAGCGGTTTTACATATCTTTAGGAAAACAACAACAACAACAACAACAACAACAACAAACATTGTTCATGGCCACGCAGCGTGATTTAGTAACCCCTCCGGCTGGACATGTGGGTCGTTTCCCATTTTCGGCTGTCAGGAGTGACTGCAGAGGTGGGTCCCGCTTGTGTTCCCTTGTGTGGATTTCTGTGCGGTCCCTGAGGTTTAAACACACCCCTTTCTGTCTCTGTGACCCCGGGGCGGGGGGGGCCTCTGGGACTCTTCCTTTTTCTCTCTCTTTCAGCATTTTCAAATCTCAGATGTTTTGTTCAGACAAGTGCCGCTTGCTTCCTCATCAGGAAGTCAAACATCTCAGGAAGGAAATCTGGGTTGATACATATCACAGGGAATGTTATATTTGGGGGTTTCATGAAGAATGGGGTCTTTAGCAAGGAGTCATCAAGATAATTCCCTAGGAGAGGAAGTGGTGTATTGAGTTAGTTACAGTGGTTTGCTGGTAGATGCTTTACATCTGGGTCTTTGGCAGGCGGGGGGAAGCCCTGATTTGGAGCATCTGCCTATCCCCATGGTGTAAATCCTCCCAGCAGGGGCAATGGCAAGCTACCGGCTCGCCGTCAGCGCACACAGAGCTGGGGAAGGACGCACAGTGCCAGATTGTTATGTAGTCCTTGCGCCACACAGACTCAGTACCTACCTCTGTGACCTCGGGACCACAGGTGATAGTAGAAGGTGGTAATTAGGGAATGATAAGATTTGAATATTTGTTACCCTTGCTTTTGATGGGATTAGTTTAATTGTGCGTTCATTTAATTAGTTTTTTTAAAGGTTGTTTATTTATTTGAGAGAGAGCAAGAGAGGGAGGCAGGGAGAAGCAGGCTCCCCGTTGAGCAGGGAGCTGGACGGACACGGGGCTCGATCCCAGGACCCTGAGATCATGACCTGAGCTGAAGGCAGATGCTTAACTGACTGAGCCACCCAGGCGCCCCTAATTGTGTGTTTCTGTAATGTAATGGCTGTGTTAACCGTCAGGCTCACAGCGGACTCCTGAGCTGTTCACCGTTGTCTCTGGGCAGCCAGGGCAGGCCAGCTCCAGCACCCCGCAGTCGGTTAAGAGAGTCCAGAGTCATGGGTTTGAATCCTGCCTCTGCCTCTCAGCTGCTATGTGACTTTGGGCAGTCTCCCTCGTCTCTTGATGCCTTGTCTTCTGTAAGATGGGGATGATGATCTTACTTCACCCCCCGGCCGTGGTGGAGGTTATATTGAGGTGATGCCCGTGGAACAGAGCACAGTGCTTGGCGCATAGGAAGATCTCAGCAGATGGTTACTGTCATCATCATCATCGTTGTTCTTGGATTAGTGCTTAATAGTTGGCAAGACACATTCAGGCACACATAGGCAGCCTCAGAGTGGCCCCCACGGATTCTTGCCTTCTGATGTTCAGCGTGGTGAAGTTGCCTCCCCCACCAGTCCAGGTGGGCTTGCGTGAGGGACCGATTGAATCCAGCCAGAAGTCACAATGTCACTTCCGAGGTCAAGTTCCAAAGACCCTGCGGCTGCCCCCTTGATTTACACTTTTCCTTTCCTGGAGCATGTGCTCTGGGGGTATCTGGGGGAAGCCAGCTGCCATGCCTGGAGGATGCTTGGCAGCCCCGTAGAGAGGCCCACGTGGCAAGGAGGTGAGACCTGCCACCAGCCACGTGAGTGGGCTTGGAAGCGGATCCTTCAGCCTGCGGGTGAGGCTGCATCTGTGGCCAACAGCTCGAGTCCAACCTCATGGGGCACTCTGAGCCAGGACCACTCAGGTCAGCCCCTCCTAGATCCCTGACTTCCAGAAACTGGGAGAGATAACAAATGGTTGTCGTTTCGGGCCACTACGTTTTGGGACTATTTGTTACGTAGCAATAGATGATGAATACCAGTTTTCTTCTCTTTTATACCTACTGCAAGCAATGGTCTGAGAGTGGCTAGGGAGTATTTCTTACTCCTTCTCACAGATGAGTGAATTGAAGTGGGAAGAACTCAAGTGACTTGCCCAAGGTCTGTAATAGGGTAGCTTTCAGGGTTGCCTCTGGAAGCTTTTCTTGCCTCCGGGTTCTTGCTTGTAAAGGAGGCTGCTCAGCCAGCCTGGGTTTAGGGTCCCAGAGGCTTTTGAGCAATGCACCCTTTTAGGAGTTGGCGTGAATCTCCTGGCATGGGATGGAATCCATTTCTTGGATCCTAAGTGCTCATCACCCACATTTAACTCATCAAACATTCATCATAAAGGCTGAGCCATACACAGCAGTGAACTCTCGGCACCGATTTGGGAGCGTCGTATGCGAGAGTGGCTTTCCTCCAGCATCAATGTCTAGGCCAGGAGAGTACATTCAGACTGCCCCCACTCCATGGAAGGGAGGATCCTAAAACAGAGCTTACTGCCAGGAGTTAAACATTGCAAAGTTTGTGGACAGTTTTTACTTTTGGCTTTTAAACATAGATTTGCTGTCCTTGGCTGCTTATTCCTGATGGAGAAAAAAAAAAAGGTGCAGGTGGAATTAGGTCAATCCAGTTAAGAGAGCTTTGCTCTCCCTTCAGGCAGATCTGAGTTTGAATCCCAGCTTTGCCACTAACAAGTCATGGGACCTGAGACAGGTGACTTGACTTCTGTGAGCCTTGGTTTCCTTGTGAAGCACGTAGCACAGCACTTAGAACCTAGAAAGTGTGTAATAAATATTAGCTGCCATTATGCTTCTATAGTCTTGACATGTTAGGTTAGGGCAGGTCATGCTGCAGTAACAAACTGCCAACTCTCAGCAGCTCAACATAAAATGTTTATATCTCACGCACACCAAATCTACTGCTGGTTCAGCAGCTCTGAATGGCTGCCTCCCCTCCAGGCTGTTAGCACCTTGTAGCAAAGCCATCTGGGAAAACGGGACGTCTGTGTAACAGTGTGGGAGGAAGAAAGCTTCAGCTTCACTCCAAGGCAGGGGCTATTGTCCCATTTCACAGGTGGGGAAATTAAGGCTTATAGAGTAACACATCTTAGCACGTCCCACGTGCCAGCCACTGAACAAAGCACACTGTCTTTATCACACCCGCATGGCACCCCCATGAAGTAGGTGTTATTTTTGTCATCCCTGTTTTACAGATGATAAAACCGAGGCTCAGGGAAAAGATAGGACTTGCCCAAAGTCACCCAGTTTACAACCTGGCCTCCAGCCCAGGTCCGCTGATGCCTTATTTCTTGTCCCTCTCAATCAAGGCCATGGGTGGAGGGACCTGATGTGCCTTTCCTGAGAGGCACCATGATGTAGACCAGGGTTTTCACATCACGGCCCCATTGACCCTTGGGGCTGGATCATTCTCTGTGGTGGGGGCTGTCCTGTGAATTGTGGAATGTTGAGCAGCACCCCTCGCCTCTATCCAGTGTTTCCAGACTTGACCAAATGTCCCTTGGGGGCAAAATCGCCCACAGTTGAGAACCACTGATGTATGAATGTAAGAGTCCAACATGGGAGCCAAGAGATGTGACTTGAGGTCCCTGCAAGGCCCTCAATAACCACGTGGCCTTAGCCAACAGACTCTGAGAGAAGCCAAGACATCGGTAGGGCTTTGGAATTTCCTAACTTTTAGGTAAGATAACCTTTGACTCCTGATGTGATTTTGGGCAATCTTTTGACTCTGATAAAGCATTTTTTCCTTTGGCTACAAAATGGAGCAAATCGTGTCTACTGACAAAGGTGTTACGAGGATGACATGACACTTTTGTTGGGCGCCCCGAATGGTTCTCAACACACAGTCGGTGCTTTATTGTCATTCCAGTTGTGACCTGTCACAGGAGCCTGGTGCTGGGGCATATCCCCAGCATTTGAAGATACTTTTCTCGATCTGTTGAATTCCCAGCCCTGTGTCGTCAGGCTCTGCATCCAAATATTTGCTTTCTGCCAAAGCCAGAAATTACCCGGCGGCCCACATTCCTGTCACTCACCAGCCTGATTTCTAGAAATGGCCCCTCCCTAGGCACACCTATAATTTAACATCTGTAATTCCTCAGTTAGTGGCTAGAAGTCTGTTCTTTCTTCCTGATAATTGTCTTCTGCTCTAGGGAGGGGGACGGATAGATGTGGGGCTGTGTTGAGGCAGCTGCCTCCCCCACCCTCTGCAGACATCTTGGCAGGAAGTACCCGGAAGGTTCTAGAACCTCTGGTGCTAAGTTCAGAGACTGTACCAAGGTAGCTGCCCTGGTGGATGATGGGTAAACAGAGTTTCATTGCCCGTAAAAGTTTTTATATGAGCCCTGGAAACAAGTGTAAACAGATCACCGAGGGACAGGACTTGGGCATAGAGTTCTTCTTCCGAAAGGTGCTCCTGGGCTTTGATTGCCAGAACATCTAGATCATTCCATCCGACCTTTTTAATGTTGGGGAAACCAAGGTCCAGAGAAGGAAAGAGACCTACAGAAAGTCACGCAGCAAGTCAGTGACAGATCCAGACCTGGAACTTGGGTTTCTAAATTCAAAGTTGGGGCATTTAGGGGCCATGTGGTTCTCAACCTTGGTAACCTTCAGAGCTGAGCGAAAGACATTGACTGAGCCTGCTGTTTGCAAAACTCTGTGTGAAGCATTAAAGATCATGAGACAGTTCCTACCTTTGGGAAGTGTTCAGAAAGTGATTAAGGTGCATATGCAAACTCTGCGGCCTTGAGCCAGCCTCTTCTGCATAGCATCCGCTGTGGGCCCCAGTTTCCCTATCTGTAGGTGGAGGCTGTGGTGTGACCTTTTAGGGCCTCCCCAGTGGAGTCAGCCTGGATGCAAATCCCCGCTCCCCCACCTGCTAGCTGTGTGACTTTGCTGAAGCCTCAGTTTCCCCATCTATAAAAAGGGAATCGTCATACTTAGGGCAGCGAGAATTCCTTTGTCACAGGTGTAAAATGCCCCACAGAGCCCCTGGCACGTGGTAGTGGTTGGTAATCACACGTGCTTCACCGTACCTGGTCTCCCTTTCCAGCCTCCCCCTCCTGGCCTTTGCACAGGCTGTTCCCCTGCCTGGAATGGCGAGACAGGCTCTGGTGGAACTTCAAGGAGAGCAGGTGGGCCTGGCCTACAGAGATACCAGACTCCTTTGCTTCCACGTGGCTCCCCCACCCACCTCGCAGGACACACCACTCTGAGCCCTCCCGCCCGCCCCTGAGTTGCTGCTTGATGAGGGAAGCATATTTGGTGCGTGGGGTCATTAACATATTTGGGGGGGGTCATTAACAGCCACTGCTAATTAGGAAGGAAGTGGCTACAAAGGGTTAATCAGAGGCGTTCTGCTCTGTAACTGAGGGAACAACAGTTGGAGGTTTTTCATAGCCTACGCCGGAGATTTTTTTTCCTTTCCTCATGCATAAATCCAGGGCCTTTTGGGGGAGGGCTGGAAAAAGAAACAGGCTGTCAGAGCTCTGTATAATGTGGAGCCCCGTGGATTTTCAACAACTCCGTGCCATCGGTGGGAAAATGTAATCCTTCCTCTGAGCCGAACCATGAGGAAGGGTCGGTGCTGCCTCAGTGGGCGTCTGTTGGCCGGGGCAGGTGGGGGATGGAGGAAACACAGGGGTGGTACAGATGGGAGGCCTGGGTTCGAATCCTGCTGTGGCTACTTCCTCTGTCATGGGCCTTGGCCAAGGGCCTTGACTTCCTCGAGCAGTGTTTTCTGTCCTTGGGTGCCAAAAGGGGCTAACACCGGGAGGACTGAAGTCAGACTTTGGAGGGCACCTTGGGTGCTGGTTCTCTGAGCAGAGTCTCAGGTGGGGCTCTTACGGGGCTAAGGCAGGCCCCAGAATCTGCCTGTGTAGCGGGAGCCCCAGGTGGAAACAAATAGTTCCTTCAAGCAGTTCACTCAGTCAGCAAATATTTCTTGAGCACCTACTGGGTGCCAGGCACAGTTGGGGGCCCGGGGATCCAGCAGGGAACAAGGCAGAGAAGGTTCCAGCCCTCGAGGACAGTATGTCGTTACAGGAGGGCATGCTGCGGATTTGCTCGAACGGACATCTTGTACTTGAATGAATGAATGAATGGGTGAATGAATGCATGACTGAATGACAAAGGCATAGCTGCATGGATTGTCAGCACCCCTGTTCTGACAGTAGAGGTGTCTCTGCCCTTTCTTCCAAATTCTCCCTAGTGATTCTTGCTGGACCACAAGGCCATCCTGAGAAGTGTTTGCTCTTTCTGGTCCTCCAAGCTCAGCACTCACCTGGCACATTCATGCTACTCCATAAACAGCTGATGGTCGGATGAATGAGTGAACACAAACAGACACAGGAATGGACTCTACGCTCCTGGGTGGCCACCAGCCAAAATCATTGGGTGGATAACTTATAGGGCTCAGTGGAGCTGGGCTTTCTTGCTAGGAACATGGTGTGGAGAGGCTCTAGATTTAAATCAGAGTTCTCTGTTCAACAGCAGAGTGTCCTCCCCATAGGGTTACGGGGCCTATAGGGGTCAAGTCTCAGGGACTTGAGGGTCAGACCTTGTCTTGACCAGCTAGAGAAATTCCAGTTTTGTTCTCAGCATCCCTAATTGGTACCCTCTGGGCCACTTGGGCCCCTGCCCCATCTCTGTGTCATAAGTCATCTCTCTGGACCCCAGGATTCTTGCAGTTACTCTGGGCTCACCCGTCTTTGTGTGGGAACGTGGGGTTGGAGTCAGATAGCCTTCCCTGGACCTAATCTGGAATCCTTTCTGAACTAATAGGAGAAAGGTTTCTTACTAGCTGATGTCGATTCTGCCCTCTGCTCATTTATGCAGCTAACCTGTGTTAAGGACCTGCTGTGTGCCAGGCACGGTACTGGGTGCATCCACGTGCCTGACATCACTCTACCCCCGTGGTCACCCTCCAGGGTCGAGTGGAAGGGAGGAACATGCTTAGTGGCCGGGGTCCTTGCCCACTGAGGCTGGGGCTTCTCCTTTCTACTTCTCTGCACTTATGCTCCCGTGAGCCAAGCTGCTGGGGTGCTTCGTTATGTCTTTCCCCTAAGAGCGTAAGTGCTGTGAGGATAGTGGCCTCTCTCTGTTTTGTTGAGAGTCAGACCAAGCTAGTTAGGTAAAGCGCAGACTTGGGAGCCAGAAGTGTCTGTCCAAATCCCAGCTTTGCAGCCTACTAGTTGAGTGACAGAGGCAAGTTACTTCCCGGCTCTGTGTCTCAGTGTCCTGACCTCGAAGGGGGATAATATCAGTACTTCACAGGGTTGTCCTGACGGATGCATCGGTTGATGTGTCTCAAGCACCGAGGACCATGCCTGGCACTTAGCTGGCTCTAAGTGTGCTTAGTATTGGGGTGCCTGGGTGGCTCAGTTCGTTAAGCGTCCAACTCTTGGTTTCGGTTTGGGTCATGATCTCAGGGTTGTAGGATTCTCTTGAGATTCTCTCCCTTTCTCTCCCAACCTCTCTGCCCTACCCCTTGCATGCGTGCATGCATGCACATGCTCTCTCTCAAATAATAAAATCTTAAAAAAAAAAATAGATGTGCTTAGTATTGATATGATTATTATCATAGTCACTTATAAGAATATTATAAATAAATACGCAAAATATTATAAGAAATATTTTGGCAGTGTGATTTACATACAGCAAAACGTGTATGTCTTAAGCATCCAGCTTGATGAGTTTTGACAAATGCACATACCCATGTAACCCACACCTGTCTTAAGATCTAGAAAATTCTCAGCCCCCTCCCCCCGAAAATTATTTCATGCCCCTTCCAATCAGTCTGCCTGACCTGGCACTTAACAACCACTTTTTGAATGAATGAATGAATGAATGAATGAATGAATGAATGAATGAATGAAATCCGTTTTGTTTGATCCCAAACCTCTTCAGGCCGCTTGTGCTTGTGATCATTACTTAACTTGATTAGCTGTCATGTGAATGTTTGAAATAGGAGCGCAGAAAGAAAGTCATCACACTAGGAAAATTTCACATCCTAAAAAGATCCCATAAAGGCCAATTGCTAAAAAAAATAAATTGCTAAAAAAAATAAATGCCTATCCTATTGGGGTGGAGAAATCTCCAAGGTCCGGAAGGCATGTGCCCTGCAGGATTCCCCGTGTGTCTGGGCCTCCCCCAAGAGCTCGGGCACGGCCAGTGCCCTCCCTGGCACCTGCAGCAACACAGGGCCCCCAGCCTCTAGGCTGAGAGCCCCTCTCCCCACCGCCCTCCAAACCTATTCCTGTCCCCGGGGAAGCAGAACCTAGTGTCCCAGACCTGCAGAGTATGGGAGGTGGAGAAGCTTCCAGAGCACATTCTCCTAGTGGTTTTCATGGGGTTGGGGGGGACCAGGAGGAGAGGGGTCGTGGCAGGGCTCCAGCCCCCCACACCTTACTCACCATGCCCCAAATCCAGGTTGCTTCTTGATCTTTGTAATAACTTTGTAATGACTAATGTGATAGTGTTTTAAGAGATTTTCCTAAAGCTGAAAAAGGAAAAGGAAAGCTGGGAAATATCCACTGCCCTCCATCAGAGAGGAGGAGATGTGCAAACAGGGCTAGCCTTGCCACTGACAGTAGCCGGTGTGGGTTCTGAGCCTGGGCTGCTAACTCCCAAGTTCTGAGCCTTCCCCACTGTGGTCCCGCCCTGGAGAGCTGAGTCTAGGGGGCTTGCCTGCAGCCGGGCCCCTGTGATGCTCACTGAGGGATCTGGGCTACACAGGTGAGCCCACAGGTGGTGCCTGATCTCCGCCCCCTCCCCCCGGGCCTGAGCAGGTTCCTTCTGCTTTGCTGCTAAGGGGGGGCTTGAGTTCGGTTTTTCTCCCTTCGGGGCCTGGCAGCCAGCACACAGGGCTGCTCATTCCCTCTGGAGAGGCAGTGATGAAGTCACCCTCCACACCCCTGCGCTGTGTGGCTGGTCAGGTGAAGGGGTTATTTGTACCCGTTCCGGCTGATGTCATCCCAGGAAACCATTCAGTGCTGGGGGCCACCTTCGGCCCTGGCTGCCTGCCCGCCTGGCGCCTGTGTCCTGTTTTTGTTTCTTATGTGGGGCGGGCTCAGGGAGCGCCCTGTGGTTGGTGGAGACATGGTCTCCTCCCTGCTGTCTGAGAACAGGGTGATGCGATCCTTTCTCTCACGGAGACACCTGGGGTTGTGGGGCAGACTGGTTCCAGGTTCAGATCCCAAGTGTGCCACCTCCTGGTTACTTTGCTCCTCAGTCCCTCAGATTCTTCTTCTCTGAAAGGGGGTGATGGAGGCATCAGCTCCCAGGGTTGTTCTATGATAAGGCTGAGGTGAGGCCACTTTAGTGCAACACCTGGGCCCTCGGAGGCACCTGTCAGTCTCTGTTGTGATTCTGGTGGTGGCAGTGGCTGTCATTTCTATTGTAGGGGAGATGGTTATGAATGACATTTGCCTTATCCCCAGAATTGATTTAAGTCAAGCTTTAAAAAAAAAAAACAACCCTAAAACAAACCAGACACACTTGCTCCCTCTTGGATCCCCACTGGTTTTAAATGAGTTCGATTCAACAAGACACATAATTGGTAAGCGGGATGTGGGTGGCTTCCCAAACCTTCACTCCGGTAAGGCTCTCAGCCTCCTGATTTGCAAACCACTGTCAAGAGAACTAAGGTTCTCAAAACATGCAGGTGCTTGGGGCCCCACCTCTGGACAGTCTGATGTAACTGGTCTGGGCTGCTGGCCTGGAAGGTGGGGTCTTCAGAGCATCCCAGGTGATGCTGCCAGAGCCTGAGAACCACTGAGTCAGGCAGCGTCACCTAAAGAACCCAGGCTTCAGGGTAAGACAGACCCAGGATCAAATCCCAGGTCAGCCACTTGGCTTCCAGGCAACCAGGGGCCAGTTCGTACACTTCTTGGAGCCTTGGTTTTCTTACCGGTAAGATGTTTCGAGAAGCTGCCCAAGACCCATGTGAACAGTATCTCTTATAAGGTCATGAGTCCGAGTGGACCTTCACAGATGTGTTCCCTGGGTATCAGGGCGGGCCAGAGAAGACACCTGTCCAACCAGCCATTCCCACCTTGTCCCCATGGAGGATTTCTGTTGCGGTCTCTCCCCTCACTCTTCTGGTCTGAGAGGTTCCCAGAATTTCTTTCTGCTACACTTAACACAATAGATGTTCCGTGCACAAGGAATACCAGTGACAGTACATTTCAGAGCCACGTGGTTAAACGATGTTTTTAACGCAGGACTTTTATTTGTGCAAATATACATTAGTTTCCTCCAGAGACCATCATTGGCATCCTGGATGTCTGGGATCCCAGTCGAGAGAAGTGCTATGGATTCACCTGCTCACCTGAATGGGGACGTCTCGTGGCGGTGGATGGACACACCAGTTTTAAGACATCCGCTTTTCAGAAATGCTAAATCTTGGTGGGGGGCGGGGAATGTGTCTCCAGCTGGAGGAATTCGGTGGTATGCGTTGGCTGTGGATTCACAGAGTGCTCCGCTTGGATTGATATCTTGCATAACACACTTTGGGAAATGCACCTAGTCGTTTTCATTTCCCCCTCTAGAATTATATACATGGGCTGCCACTGAGGGACTGTTGTCCAAACTGCCTTTATATGAAGTCAACAATGGTGCAATTCCTTCCTCTATTTTTCTTGGGTGGAGAGGAAAGTGCATGTATAGATATGTGAATCACTCCCATCCAGCCATTGATGGGACAGGCCCCAGAGGGCCTTGAAATTCCAGAAGAAGAACTCTCCATCTGGTCTAGCTCTCCCCTCTTTGTTCAGAGAAGGGGCTGAACCCAGAGATAAAAATGACTTGGCTAAGGTCCTGCAGCCCCTTTCGGGGAGGCCTGGAATCCAGAAAACCTCACCTCTGGACCTGGGTTTTTTTGCTTTTTGGGTTTTGTGGGGCTTTTTTTTTTTCTGCTGTTCTCCACCTGGCTGAGTACCTTGCATGCTGTTTTTACAGCCTAAGCCTGGTTGGCCTCTGATCATTATTGAAATGAGTGGAGGTTTCCGGGAACAGAGCGAATCCATAGTGTTTAATTAATGAATGTGCCAGAGGGCTTGGCAGCTGGATTCCTGTGTTTATCACAGGCTTGGCTGGCATGCAGTTCAGGAACTGTAGGAGGGTGGGGTCCATCTCCTCACCAGCCCCCACCCTCCTGGTGGGGGGTGTGCGTGTTTGTATGAGAGAGAGAGACCCTGAAATCTGCCTCCCCCACCCCTCTTTAGAGTCCTGTAAGACTGCATACGATTTTCTTTATTGCTTTTAAAAGCGCTGGCCTTAGCATTCTTTATCAATTTGTTGAAACGGAATCGTCCCTTGGAGACCCCAGAAACAGAAATGGCTCTCACGTCAGCAAACCTAGCAGCAATTTGGTTAATTCTGTTGTTGTCCAGCATATTAAGCCACGTTGGGCTCCTTTGGTGAGCAGCAAAGCTCAGATAACCTTGTTGTGCTGAACTGGGATGCGGGAGGCAGTTGGAGATCGCAGCTGAGCCACCCCGAGCACTTGGCAGCTCTGTGAGGCAGGACCTCAGAATGGCCGCAGGGCTCGGAGTTGGGCAGACCAGAGTTTGAATCGCAGATCTGCCACTCGCCTGCTCTGTATCCTGGGGCAGGCACATGCCTTAACATCTCTGGATCTCAATATCTTCTCAGGGAAGATGGGAATACATAAAATGCATACACACACACACACACACACACACACACACACACACACAGAGGGCTCACAGCAAGCCCTCTGTAAGTATTGGTGGTTATCCTAATCATCATTATATATACATTCCAGTTTTATAGGGATGACAGCCGAGTCTTGAAGAAATTCATTGACTTGCCAAAGGGTTAATGGAACATCACGGGTAGACATTTGTTTGTGACACTCCCTACACACACAGCCCCCAGGCTCTGCCATCTCCTTTCTACTTTATACCCAAGGATTTGAGGGATCCCGAGCACTTCGGGCTGTTTGTTGGAAAGTCCTTTATTGCATGGATTTTTGTGTGTTTCTCCTAGTAGTGCTGGCTGCTTGTTTTTCCCTCTGCATTCACACTTGAATTTTCCTTCCCACTCTTGAAGTCTAAAGAATCAAAGCCAGACGTGTGACTAATTAACGCCTCTTAAGTGGGGGGAAGGTGACCTTTTAGATGTCATTAAAATGGCAGCCACCAAAAGAAGGTGATTCTGCCCCCCCCCATGGCTGTCGGGTGGGCATCAGCTCCAGAAATAGACCACGCACGCTATGCCCTCTTATCTGTCCTCTTGAGTCCTGCACCTTCTGGGTCCCTGGGCGGGCTGGACCACAGTCATAACAAGGCTATTGGCAGATGACATTGATTGAGCGCTGGCTCTGTCCAGGTGCTGTTCCAGGTTCTTCATGGTGCTTGGATGCTTTTAATCCTTCCAGGCATCCTGTGAGTTAGGTCTTATTACCCCACTTCACAGTGGTGGGGACTGAGGCTCAGGGAGGTGAAATGACCAGCTCAAGTTTGCACGGCCGGGAGGCCAGAGAATCAGCATTCGACCGAGGCCTGTGGACTTGAGCACATGAGCATCACCACGGTGCTGTCCCAGAGCCATAAACTCTGCAGCCTGCTTGAGCTCTGAGTTGGAAACTGCCCTGACCTTATTTAGAGGAGGAAGAAGGGGAGGGAGCCGATACTCTTTTTTTTTTTTAATTTTTTATTGTTATGTTAATCACCATACATTACATCATTAGTTCTTGATGCAGTGTTCCATGATTCATTGTTTGTGCATAACACCCAGTGCTCCACGCAGAACGTGCCCTCTTTAATACCCATCACCAGGCTAACCCATCCCCCCACCCCCCTCCCCTCTAGAACCCTCAGTTTGTTTTTCAGAGTCCATCGTCTCTCCTGGTTCGTCTCCCCCTCCGACTTACTCCCCTTCATTCTTCCCCTCCTGCTATCTTCTTCGTTTTCTTTTTTCTTAACATATCTTGCATTATTTGTTTCAGAAGTACAGATCTGTGATTCAACAGTCTTGCACAATTCACAGCGCTCACCATAGCACATACCCTCCCCAATGTCCCATCACCCAGCCACCCCATCCCTCCCAGCCCCCACCACTCCAGCAAGCCTCAGTTTGTTTCCTGAGATTAAGAATTCCTCATATCAGTGAGGTCATATGATACATGTCTTTCTCTGATTGACTTATTTCACTCAGCATAACACCCTCCAGCTCCATCCACGTCGTTGCAAATGGCAAGATCTCATTCCTTTTGATGGCTGCATAATATTCCATTGTGTATATATACCACTTCTTCTTTATCCATTCGTCTGTCGATGGACATCTTGGGGAGCCGATACTCTTATGACGCTACTCTGGGCTCTCTGAGCCTATTACATGTAGCTACCATTTCATTCCTTTCTTTATATACTCCTCTCTCCCGCCCCCTCTCTCTTTGGATGAAGAAATCAAAGCTCAGAGACATAAAGGGTTTACCCAGATTGCACAGCCTGTAAACACCAGAATTTGAACCCAGGTCCGGTGATGCTGAGCCCATGCTTTTTCCCCACACTGAGCCAGACAGTGGCATTCCTGATCCTGTCCCCACAGAGGAGAAGGGATAATGTGGACCCAGAGCTTGGCATCATGGAAATGGCCCTAGACCAGGAGTCGGGAAGCCTGGTACTTAGTCTGACTCTTAACAGGACCCCGCTGTGGCGCCAGAGTAAATCCTGCCCCTGCTTTTGCCTCATTGCCCCATTTGTACCACAAGGTCTTGGTCTCCCCGGTTTCCGAGCCTCTTCTGCATGCCAACATTTCGTGTGTATTCTGATTAGAGCATCAGATGCCTCAGTGTTTATCCTGGAGAAGATGAAGCTCAGGGCCGACCAGCCGACCTCTGGGAGACTGTACTTGCGGTAGGGGAATGAAGCACCTCTGTTCGGTGTGTCTTCCAAGGCAGAACGTAGGCGAATAATGGGATTTTTACTTAACAAACAAGAAACTCTTCCCTAGCAGCAGAAGGACAGGTCCCATCACTGGGGTACATTTTTGAGGCTGTAGACATTCAAGATTATACAACCAACTACACACTCCCTTCACATTAGAGAATGTGAAATGGTGAGTCTCCTGTCTCTGGAGGAAAGCAAGCAGAGGCTGGGTGCTCTAGATGCAAGGCAGAATGGCCTCTGAAATACCTCTCAGCTCTGTAATCCCATGATCCTGATAAGGGATAACCTGCTGGTGAGCCTAGAGCAGGGTACCAAAGAGGCTTCCGCCCACCTGCTAACTCTAAACTGGCAGGGGCTGCCAGGGCTGTTGCAGACTCTCAGGGCTTGTGGGGGCTCAGTTCTGTAATTGATTATTGATGTCTGCCAGGGGCAAGTAAGGCAGGGCTATTACCACTTTCTACTTTTATCTTTGTTGTTTCCCTTTTAAAGGGTAACAGTTCCTGATTCCAACATGAAATTCTTACTCTGTATTTTAAAATCCAGGGACGGGCGGGCTTGGATGTCCACAGCCATAGCAGCAACAGACCCCAGCTCCCACACCCAGAATTCTCCATCCTATTACTTTCCCCGGCCCGTGGGGTCTTTCTGGGGGTTGCGGGGTGGTGGTCAGGAAAGTGTCAGGGAATCACGGAGTGGTCGTTACTTTACCTTGGTTTCCCTCAGTTGGGGAAGTTGGCAGTAGCCGGTAATTGAGCTCAACAGAGGCAGGTATAAACAAGGTCATTGGAGGTTCACCTCTTCCGTGTCTTGCAGGGACACCAATATATGCCTGCCTAATTTTCCAAGCCTATCCCTCATCGATAGGTAAATTGCACATGTGCTGGGGAATCAAGATGGGCCTAGGTTACCAGATTATGTAAGTCTCTTTCCTCCTCCTGCTCATATGAGCCGTCATACCCTCATCAAGGGATTTCCTTTCAAAGCAAAATAAAAGTTGCAGAAACGTTCTTGGGAGAGTTTGTCCTCCTGCCAGGACCTGTGATAGCTGGGGAAGTTCCAGCAGGTGGATGATTGACAGTGGGGAATACCGAGACCCAGAGAGGTGAAAGACACTGAGGGCTAAGTGTCTCAGCTTAAAAGCAGCAGAGGTGGGCCTGTCTGCCTCAGAAGTTCCTGCTCTTAAATCTGTCAAGTGAATGGTTGTGCAGCAGCGGATGTTCAGTACCACGATGGTTCCTTTTTCTCCTCTTTGTCTAAAAACGGTTTGCCTCTGTTATGTCAGGATGAGCTAGGTTATGCTGCAGTAACAGACAGCCCCCCAAAACTTCAGGGGCTTAAAGCAGAAAACCAGGTTTCTCTCTCGAGTGCCCTGCACGTCCACTGACATTGGCCTTGTCTGTGTTTCATGTCATTGTCACTCCAGGGCCCAGGTTGATGGAGCAGCTTGCCTGGGACATGGCCCTCCACATGGCACAGGGAAAGAGAGCATGGCCAGCCGTCCCTGGCCCTTAAAGTTTCTGCCTGGAAATAAGTGACACCACTTCTAGCTCACATTTCATTGGCGAGGGCAAGTCACATGACTGTACCCTTTTTCGCAGGGAAAGGCCATAAATATGTATGCTCCATTTTGTTCCCTTCTTGATAGTGTGTGCCACCCTTCCGGATTAACTCTGTCCTTATCTCTTGGATTTGTCCAGGAGCCCTGAGTCAACCACATACCCATTCTCGAGTACAGCACAATCTCCTAAACCTGACATCTCCATCCACTTACTCGTCTGCTGGTTCATCCCAGAAGACTGCCACGCTGTCGCAGAAAACCAACTTTCAAATACCAGAGTTCTCTTAAGGAACTTCAGGCCCGCGTTTCTCCGAGCCACCAAAGTGTTGCTGCCTTCACCCTTGGGTCCTGCTGTACCCTGGGTGGGCTGTGGACCAGACGCTTCTAAGCCAGTATCAGACCAGTCTGTGATTACCCGGCCACCTTAGGAGGGTGCTAGATTGCTCGGGGAGATGTTCTGTCTTTGGGGGCTTGAGAATTCCATGGCCTGCCTATTCTTCCCTTTGGGGGAAAGGGAATGCCAGCTTCAGTGCTTAAGCAGAGAGAAGTCCCAGCCAGCTGTACACCCGCCCCCCCCCCCCCCACCTCCCAGGCCTCGACTGAGAAGCAGTGGAGAAACAATTAATACGGAGTCTAGGCATAGTCTTAAGGGGCCTCCTGAGCATTTGTGCTCATCTCTTCTCAGCTGGGGATTCTGGGGATGCCGCTCAGAAGATATTTATAAAAGGAACTCTCATTTCCTGGGGTACTCAGAGTGGCACTGACATAGTAAGGCGGGGGAGTCGAGGCCCCCTTGATGTGGCTCACCTGGGAGGACCGTCGGAAGATGGAGGCTTGGCAGGCTGTAGCCTCCAGCCTGGCTCCCAAGAAGTGGAGCCTGATCAGAAGCAGGCCTCCCTGGTTATGGGGTGGAGGCAGGTGGTGGTGGTGGTGGTGGGGGTCCTAGGAGGTAGGAGGGGAGGCTGTATGGTGTGTAGGTGGGGGTTCAACAGACTTGGGCTTAGATCCTGAGTCTGCTACCTACTTGTTGTGTGACCTTGAGTAAGTCACAGTGCCTCTCTGAGCCTTCATCTCCCCTTGTCTTAAAAAATAACTTAGCACTTGTTCAGTTGTTGAAGGCGTTGCAAGGCTTTAATGAGACCAGTCATCTCTTCAGCCAGTGCTTCTTAGGGAACTACTGTGTGCTGGCGGTACGTCAGAGGACGAGACAGACGCTGTCCCTGCCCTCACGTAATTTCCTTTCTTGTTGGCTTGGGGAAGGGGCACAATGAAGAATAACAACAAAAGATATTTATCAAGTGCTTGCAAGCGCTGCAAAGAAAAATAAAGAGAAGTCAGGGGGTGGAGAGGCATGGGGGGCATGTGTACTTTATACAGATGGTCAGGGAAGCCCTCTTCCAAGAGGGGACATCCAAGCAGAGGCCTGAATGAAAGATGGAGCCATGCAGGTGTGTGGAGGGAGAACATTCCAGAACCGGAAGCAGCATGTGTGAAGGCCCTAAGTTGGGGGTGTGCCGTGCTTGGCTTGCTTCAGAGACCCCAGGGAGTTCTGTGGCTGGGGCAGGGAGAGGGTGGGGGCAGGTAGAAGCTGAGTCGTGGAGCGAGGGCACTGTGTTAGTCACGACCACTGTATAAGAAACCACCAAGAACCTTTTGGTGTCCAGCAGTTCAGATGTGTTTTCTCATGGTTTTTATAGGTCAGGAATCCAGGCACAGCTTAGTTGGGTTCTCTCTTCTTACGGTCTCACAAGACTGTAATCATGGTGAGGGCTGGGGTGCATTCTCATCTGGAGGCTCAACTGGGGAAGGATCCCCTTCCATGCTCTTTGCTGTTTGGCAGAATTCAGTCCCTTGCAGTGAAGGACCGAGACCCCTAGAGGGGTCTGCCTACAGTCCCTTGCCACCTGGGTTTTCTCAGCCTGGTCCACAACTTCCTCAAGCCAGGAGAGAATCTCTAGAGCGAGGCAGCTAGCAAGACAGCGTCTTATATACTCGAATCACAGGAGGAACATCCCATCCCCTTTGCTGTATTCCGTTGGTCAGAAGTCAGTCACAGGTCCTGTCCACACTTAAGGGGAGGGGGTCACACAAAGTGGGGGCTATAGGGGGGCACCTTAGAGTCTGTCTGCCACCAGCAGTAGGTGAGGGTGGGGGGAGAGGTGGGGAGTGCAAGGCAGTGAGGAGGGCCTAGCCGGACACAGTGAGTATGTTGGGATTTGTTCTGCATGTGACGGGCAGCCATGGGAGGCTCCTGAGCAGGGAATCAGCGTGAGAAATTGTGCCTGCTTCAAGGTGTGCATTCCAGAAATGGTCATTGCCGTTATCAACAGTTCAGCTCTTGCTCAGGACATTGGCCAGGTACATATGGGAGGGAGAGAGCGAAGGGGAATTGGAAAAATAGAGCTCTCCTTCAGGCTCTTCCTGAAACATGCTGTGTGACTTCCTACAAGACCATCACCTCTCTGAGCCTCTGCCCTTCTTGAG
Source organism: Callorhinus ursinus (assembly GCF_003265705.2). NCBI lineage: Eukaryota > Metazoa > Chordata > Mammalia > Carnivora > Otariidae > Callorhinus > Callorhinus ursinus. Next base: position 363,004 of record NW_027397134.1, read on the forward strand.
ACAATGAAACAGATGAGACACAGGGCTTGGCGCCTAGGAGTTCCTCAGCTGCGTGGGAAGAATCAGACGTTAAGCAGATAATCACCCTGGGAAATCACCCCTGAAGTCTGATCCCAACTTTGTAAAATAACGATCCAAAAACTGACAGGGAGTGAATTTGCCCACATTTTAAAATAACAGTGATTCTTTTCGATGGTGGGGTTGTGGGTGGTTTTTTTTTTCCTCTTTATAACTTCCTGTTGTTAATACGTATCTTTGTGTCTAGATCCATATTTCTATTTCACAGCAAAAATATGTACCTTCTCTTGTCAGAGAAAAACCCCGACTGCCAGGGTTTTTGGGGTGATATATCCCTTCTCTCACTGCCCTCCCCATGATGCTCAGCACGGCTGATCGGGGGGATGCACGTCTCCTCACATTTATCTTATTGAAAGAGGTGGTTCATTGAAGTAGGTTTCTAATTGCCAGCCTTCTGAACCTTAATTCCAGTGATTCTGTTCAGACCATGAGTTCAGGGGTCTGTGCAAGCTCTTTAGAGAAGTACACGTGAATTTGAACCCTTGGCTCCACTGTGTCCTAATTTTCTCCCCTCAAGCCTCAGCCCCCGGCTTTAAATGGGGTAATGATAGTCCTTGCTTCATAGGGACGGGCGAGGGGGAGACTGCAGTGAGGGGAGTCTCGAGGAAGCACCACAAAAATGGTGGTGATTTGTGCAAGATTAAGAATTAATGAGCTGCAAACTTCTCTCTCAGGCATTTCCGCGGGCAGACCTTTAACATCTGCGGCACCCCGAACTCCACACTCAAGTCCCGGGGAGGGGGGTGGGCGGCAGGGGGCGGGATGCGTGCTGTAGCTGCAGCCTCTGGTCGCCTAGCAACAGGGAACCCGGTGGATCTTCTAATTTGTTGGAATGCTGGGCGGGCTGAGGTGGCGCTGATATCCAGTTACATGGGAAGGACAAAATGAGCAGTGTCAAGTTGCAGAATCCAGTCCCTTCCCAGAGCCTTCTCAAGCCAGAAGCAAAATTTTGGAGGCCACAGAAGGGTCAGGAAACCGGTTCTCTCACGACAGGGAGCGCATGATCCCCACGGATATTCAGCTGTAGCCGAGAACCAGCACCAGCTGCCCTCTTGGCCTGTGGGGTTCTGGGCTGAGACAAGAGGGATGTTGTCTGTCGCACTCAGTGCATGTGGGCTCCCTTCAGACCAGGTGGATGAAATCCAAGCTGTCCTCATGCCACACATGGAAACTGAAGAGGGACACCCCTCCTCCCCCTTTAGAGGCAGAGTTACCAGCATCTCTGGTTCTCAAACTGGGAATCCTCCAATGGGAGGAGTCCTCATTGGTGTCGTCTGGACATACGGTCTCCAAACACCGGTCCACGGGCTGGAGAGGTCTGCCCTGGTCTTCTCCCTGCCCTCCTGCCTTCCTCCTGTATCCATCCACAGATGACCCTTGAACAGCATGGGGGTTAGGGGCGCCGACTCCCTGTGCAGTCAAAAATCCATGTATAACCCCTGACTCCCCCAGAACTTAACTACGAACAGCCTGCTGTTGACTGGAAGCCTTGCTGCTAACAATCAGCAGTCGATTCTCACGTATTTTATATGTTACGTGTATCCGTTGCTGTGTTCTTGTTCTCACTTCGGCAGTGCGTGTATACATACTGTGGTCAGTTAAGCAGCCTACGCTTGGTTTCAGCTCAGGTCATGATCTCAGGGTCCTGGGATCCAGCCCTGCCTGAGGCTCTGTTCTCAGCGGTGGGGGGAAGGGAGGGGCTGTCTGTCTGCTTGAGATTCTCTCCGGCTTCCTCTGCCTGTCCCCCTGCTTGTGTGTCCTCTCTTTCTCTCTAAAATAAATAAATAAATAAATAAATCTTTTTAAAAATGTAAGCTAGAGAAAAGACTGTAATTAAGAACATCATTAAGGCAAAGAAAAGACGTTTACAGTACTCTATTGTACAAAAAAAAAAATCTGCCTATGAGTGGACCCGCTCATTTAAACCTGTGTTGTTCAAGGGTCAACTGTATGAAATATTTTTCAAGCCTCTCCCCTGTCCCAGGCACTGGGCAAGGTGCCAGGGGGACGGTGGTGATTGGCATGAGCCCCTCCCTCATGGAGTTTCCAGCAGGCCGCAGAAAGACAGCCCGGGCCCATGTGCACCTGCGGCCAGTGTGAGAAAAAAGAGCAAACTCCATTCATTCAGAAAGGACTGCCTTTTATTTGGAAGTGATGTTTGTCATTATTCGAGGGTGTTAAAATCATCCAAAAACCCATTTTGAAACGAACCGTTTTGTTTTGTTTTGTTTTAGGGGGGAGGGGTGGGTCCTGATGTAGCAGATTAGAACGTTGGCAGCCCAGTGTAGCCCCCTCTCCGTCAGTCTTTCCTTCCCTCCTTCCCTCCCTTCCTTCCCTTCTGTGAATGATCATGGCTGTGAAACGCTGGCCTCCGCTCCTCTGGCTTCAGCTTCTCATCTGACAGATGTGATTCCTAAGCCTGGACATGGTCGAACCGCAGCCACTGACTCACACCTCTGACAGCCTTCAGCCCAGTTTTCTTTGCACTTCAGCTGAGGCAGATATGCCCCCAACCCCCAGCAAAGCCCTGAAAACACAGGACAGTTTGGTGGTCTAGAAACTTCGGTTTAGGATTAGACTGGACCAGGTTTATCCTGGTGCCGCCGTTTATGTGCTGTGTGACCTTGGGCAAGTGAATTAACCTCTCTGAACCTCGGTTTCCTTGTCTGTAAAATGAGAATGGTAATAATAGCACATCGCAGAGTTTTTGAGGGAATTCATTATGAGTGTGTCTTCCTGGCTAACAGAAGCACAACATGTGCTTTCTCTCCTCCACCTCCCCCCCTTTTTTATGGAACTATTAGCTAGGCTTTTAAATGCTTCAGGTTTTTCTATCTTTACCCTTTTGCAGAATGATCCTTGCTGGAAAGCCCTTGCCCCCGGCCCCTCATCTTTACTTCTTGGCAGTGCCCCATCCTCCAGGGCCCGGTCACATGCCCCCTCCTCTGGGTAGCCTCCCCTGCTTCATCATCTCCCACGGGACACACTCATCTGCACTTACCACATACATATGCACACATGTCTGGCTCACCTGATACTCCTTTGAAAGGGCTGGTGACCCCTTGGGTAAATGTTCTCTACCGACTCCTGGCCCCTGGCTCTCCGTTGGGCCCAGTTCAACAGATGACATTCCCTCACCCCCAGGCCACTGGGCAAGCTCATAAAGCAGTTCTAGGGTTTGGCAAAACAAGAGTATGGACTTTGGGCTGGGACAGGGTTGGAGAGTCACGTACCTCCCCTGTGAGGAGAGTCAAACTCGCCAAACCTAAATCAACTATTTGGATGGTCTTCACAATAGCCGAGTAAAGGGAGTGGGACTATTATCTCTGTTGTGCAGTTGAGGAAACTGAGGCCCAGGGAGACCAAGGGACTTGGAATCCAGGCCTGGGCATACCAGGGGTCCCCACTCTGAGCCTCCTTCTTTCCCCCGGAAGCCCTGTGTAAGCCCCACTCACCGTTAGTTAGCCGCAACCTTGCCAAGGTCCCCCTGTGGCTAATAATGATATCTGATGATTTCCATGAGAGAACAGAGGAGGAGCAAGGTTGTGTCCCCTGTGGGAGGCCTGTGACCTCTGAATTCAGGGGGAAATGCCCTTATAACCTGCTTTTTAGTCCCCCTTGACCCTGGGCACCTTAGTCTGGGTGCGGCTAGGAATCCCTTCCCTTTAGGGACAGTGCGTGGATCCCGATGGTCCCCAGAGCCACCTGACAGCCTCAGGGCCCACCTGAGGCCTGGAGCCCAGTGTGGGTTCCCTAATTATTGCTGGAAACCATCCCTCGCCTGTCAACACGCTATAAATAGGGAGCTGGAGGAAGAATTAAAAAAAAAAAAAAAAAAGCCACTGGCTCTTTTCCCCAGTGGGGGTGGGTTGAGTTAAAAAACCACTGGACTAGTGGCATTTTGGTGTCGGAAAGCCTGAGGGGGTGGAGGTTGGCCACAGCGCCCCCCCCCCCCCCCCGCAGATTATCCATTGTTTCCATTCCCATCGGCAGCACAAGCTGCAGAACTGGGTTTTAAAGAGGAGACTCCTCCAGCAACCTGCCCCTTGGGCAGTGACCGTGACTGCGATTTCTCCAAGGCCACATTGTGGCCCCAGCCTGACTGAGGCCCTGCTGACATATTCCGGGGACGTGGCCTAGGGATGTTTAGGATCGGGAGGGACTGTTCCTGGTGACCCCCTACCTGTGCTTCGTCTAGGAGGGCAGCAGCAGCAAGAGACTCTGTGTCCCCTTGGCACAGTGCCACCATGTGCTGCGTCACCTGCCCAGCCCACTTCCCCTGCCTGGGCTGCACATTCCTTGTCCCTAAACTGAGGTCCCAGGCAGCTCTGATGCAGGGATGGAGGACTCAGGTGGGGGAGCCCAGCCATCCTTTGCCCGGGGTATGCGTGACAGATGCACCTGTGTGCACACGATCCACTTCACAAAGCATGTGTTAAGAAACCCAGTGACACACTCAGAAGGTGATCTCTGCCTAACTCTGTCAAGTTCTCATGGGTCGGAAGGCCCCTTGCGGATAGGACCGTGTCAGCAGTGTTTGGTAGAATGTAATAATAGTATAAATGAGAATAACAGTTCTAGTCGTCAGAACCAGCAGGCATGGGATCAGAGAGGCGAAGCGAGGTGCCCAGGGTCACACAGCTGGTGTGGGGCAGAGGCAGGATGTAACCCAGATCCTCTTGACCTCAGATCCACCACCAGAACACTTGGACTTGCACATCACGTAGTTTTCCCAAGGTGTGCTGGCTCAGACAAATCCCTTGCCTGCCCTTCTTTCAAGAATCACTCTGCCTCTCCCAGCCTTGCCCCGGGGCCTCATCAGCAGATCACTGAAATGTTATTTATAATGAAAACATCTGGGGGACAATAGCAGTTCTCAGGGCCAAGCCTCCCTCTGCTGTAATGTTGCTTAAAATAAGTAGAGGCTAGGAAGCTACCCTAGGAAACACACTTGAGCCTGGGCTGCCCTGGTTTGATTCCTATGTGTCCCTGTGCGGGTCACCTCCCTTTGAACCTGTTTCCCCATCTGGAAAAGGGGATATACTGACAGTGGGAGCAGAATATTGGAAGCCCCCCAGATCTGGTTTTCACATTTGGAGATGACATTTATGAATGTACCGAGCAAACAGTCTTGCATGTAGACAGTTGGTGCCTAATTGGTGTTTGCAAGTAAAAGAACCCTGTGTGGCGGGGACTATTTGGCATCGGAAGAACTGGATGAGCCAGGCCGACCTTAGCCCATGAGGGTCCTCAGTGGCTTATATCCCTCTTTTGGGAATATAGTAAGGACCTAATGCTTGTGTGCTCAGTTCGTGTCTTTATTGGGGAAGCTGGAGGTTTGAGAGTGGGCAGTGGGGATGCTAGACTTAGAATGTGATTTGGGGAAATGGGGGTGGGGGTGGGGATGCTCAGCCTTGACTCCTAAATCAGCACGCCAGATGCCAAAAAAACCATCTGTAGTAAAAGAGTGTTCAGCGTGATAGCCTGTCTGCAGCCCATTTCACTGGCCTGTCCCTCCTCCTGGGCATCTCCCTGGCTGTTGCCCTCACCTCCTTTGGGTCTCTGCTCAAATGTCTCAGAAGAGAGACATCCCCTGACCCCGACAGCCCTGTTTAAAATTGCAGCCCCCCTTGCCCTGCCCCCCGCCCCCCGCCTGCAGCTCCTCGGCTTCTGCCTTGCTTTATTTTTCTCCACCGCACATCTCCCCTTGCGGTGTCATCTGTAGTCTGTGCTGCATTTGGTCTGTTTCCCGTGCTAGAGTGTCAGCTTCCCCAGGGCAGGGACCTTCCTGCCTCATGCCCAGTGCCTGTGCACAGTAGGTGCTCAGACGAATGCACAAAAGGAGGACAGGCTTCCTGGGTGCCAGGGCATTTGCCCTGATTATTGCATGTGATCTTTAACAGCCTGGAGAGGTGGGTTCTCTTGTCCCCATTTTTTTTTTTTAAGATTTTTATTTATTTATTTGAAAGAGACAGAGACAGAGCGTGAGCAAGGGGGAGGAGGCAGAGAGAGAGGATGAGAGAGATTCCCCGCTGAGCAGGGAGCCCAATGCTGGGCTTGATCCCAGGACCCTGAGTTCATGACCTGAGCTGAAGGCAGACGATGAACCGACTGAGCCACCCAGGTGCCCCTATTGTCCCCATTTTTATTGATGAGAACATTAGAACGTGATACCTTAGTACCTGGATACCTTCTTTCTATTATCCACAGCCTAGTGCTTGATTCTTCTCTCCTTCCTTCTTCCCTCCCTCCTCCCCTTTCTCCTTCCCTTCCTTCTCTCCTGCCTCCTTCTTCAAACATTCACTGAGCCCCTACATTGTGCTGGGCCCAGGGTTTGGCCCTGGGCAAAGGGAGGTGAACCCAGTATGGTCCCAGCCTCAGAGGTGCTCTGTCTTGGGGTGGGGTAGTCAGAGCGGATGCAAACCCCTGCCGCCCTGGTCCTAAGCACTCTAGGAGAACTCCGAGTAAGGACTGCATGCTCCCCTGGGCTGTGGAGAGTGGGGTTTTGAGGGTAGGGTAGGAGTTCCCCGGCAGAAGAGGTGGGGCCAGGCATTCCAGGCGGTAGGTGGCCACAGCAGGTGCTGGTGCTGCTTGTCCCACACAGTGCAGCCTCTCGAAGTGGGATTTGTGCAAGGAGGAGTAGCCAGCAGCAGGCATAGCAGGTGTCCTGGGGCTGCAAGCGCCTAGCCAGGGAGCTCGGACTTTCTCCAGGCGGCATGAGCCCCAGGAGCGGTGTCAGCCCAGGAGCTTCCAGCTCTCCTGGGATTTTTGCCCCTGGACCCTTGCAAAGGCTTGCAGCTGAGGTTTCTGCCCTGCCTCAGGATTCCCCATAGTGTCTTGTGTCTCAAGTGCCTCTCACCCCCGTAATTGCTTGGATTTACCCTCCAGAGAACAGCATTTAGAGTATCAGGCCTTATTTTCTGGAAGTGGGAGGGTAGTCTTTGCTGTAAGAATCTCGCAATTCCTATAAACTCTGCCAGCTCCTCGGGGGTTGGGGTGCTGCGGTGATCCATACACCACAAAGTCCGAACACACCTCATTACTAAGAGCTCCTTGTATCATCCTGCCTCTTTGGTCCTGTGTCTCCTGTTGGTTTCTGAGCCAGAGACAGATGATTCCGACTTATGGGCATCATCGTAATTGCAGTCATTTCCTGAGTACCTACCATTTGCCAGACACGGCGCCCAGCCCTTTACATAGATCATTAGCCCACGAAATGCCGGCATCAGCGCTGGACATGGGAGTGATTCCCTGCTATAAGGGTGGCTCAGAGAAGTGGAGGGACTTACCCAAGGCCACACAGCTTCTAAGTGCCAGGGAGCCAGGGTTGGAGTCCAGGTCCGTGTGGCCCCAAAGCACCTGCCAACCCAGCATCTCTTCCCTGAATCGCTGTGACTTGCATGCTTTGCAGCTAACATCCCAGCCCCTCAAGAGGCTCAGAGGCCTGAGGAACCAACCCTTGGCTTCTCCATGCCCTTAGGAATTCACTGGAGATGCAGACAGGCATCAGGCAGGAGGCAAGCTGCATGTTGATTTTGTGGGACGCTGGTCACGATCTCTGCCTTAGACCCCATTGCCTCCCCTTTCCTGGCCTTCCCCTTCCTGCCTCGTCCCTGTCTCTTCCCCTGCATCTTGGCTCCTCCCCAGAGCCTTTCATCCTCACCCCTCCCCGAGATCGGACCCTGGGGACCCTTAGCACATTCTCCAGCCTGGTTGTTGGTGGCAGTCCTGTGTGCGTGTGTCCCCCGCCCCCCACCTCCCCGTCTGCTGCTGAATCTGGAAGCCAGGGCACATCCTGATTGTCTCTCTCACCTGCAAGGTCTTGCTAGTTTCAGCTCCTTGCTAGTTTCAGCTCCTTACATCTTCCTTAAAGGGCCGGTGCTTCTCCATCTCTTTGCTGTGCCCCGGGTCAGGCCTCCGGAGTCTCTCACCAGGACGGTGGCGGTGAGCATCCTCCCCACTGGCCCTCTGGCTTCCTCTCCTGCCCCCCTTCCAGCCCATTCTACGCACAGCGGCTGTGGTGTTCTCTTCACCTTGGAATGAGATTTCTGCTGTATATATTGTCCCTCCCTGACTCAAAGCCCTCCAGCGGCTTTCTACATCACTCCCAGGATAAAAATTCCTTAGCGAGGCCCCGAAGGCCCTGCCTGACCCTGCCCCTGCCTCGCTCCCCTCACTTCTGACTTGATGCCCAAAGAATAAATACGGTGCCCCATAGAGTTTCCTTGTTGCATCACACACCTGTGCCCTTTGCCTTAAGCACCTCTCGCCTTCCCCAGGCTAACTCCTACTCCTCAGGAAAGACTTGACTCGAGAGTCACAGCCTCCAGGAAGCCTTCCTGACCTCCCCCATGTACTTCCTCTGTGCTGCATCCATTTGAGTCCATTTGCCCTTCCTGCATGCACCCTGTCTAAATGATCTACTTACACGTCCACATCCCTGCTCAATTTTAAGCTTCCCTTGGGCAGATGCCTGAGGCAGCCTGGGCATCCTTAGCAGAGTGCTGGCATACAGTAGGTGCTAAATAAGTGCTTGTTGTCCTGGGCAAGCTCCTGGCTACCTCTGAGCCCCCTTTCAGATCCCACGGCTTGTGCAGTGGACATGGTGTTTTCTCTGCCTCTCTCCTCATTGGTGGTGGTTTTGTAGACAACGGGGCCCAGCAGGGAGCCACCGTTGGTCCAAGAGGGTCTGTCTGGCAGCAGAGCCCCTGGATGATATCCTAACCCAGTGACACAACCCCGGTGATGACCCCCATTTTACAGAGGGGGAAATCGAGGCTCTGAGACAGTGACCCACCTAAGGGCACACAGCTCATAAGAGGCACGGCCTAGGAGGTCTGTCTGAGCCCTGATGACCCCTTCTCTGTGCTGAGCTGAGGAGGCAGGTCGGGGTGCAGGGCAGGCCCAGCAGGACTAGGGGGTGGAAATTCTCCTACCCGTGCTATGCCAGGGCTGTTCCCCCATCCCCCACCCCCGCCCCCTTCTCTGAGGCCTAATCTGCCTGCTCCCTTCTTGGGCCTTGGCCTCTTGGCTATTCCTGGTGCGGTCTCATATGACACCAGAGCCTGGGAAACAGAAACTAGAGGGCACAAGTTAAACCCCTGGGTTCGGGATCTGGGGCCCAGTGGAGCTACGACACTAGAACCCACTTCACAGATTGGTGGGGGGACCCCTGGGGGCTGAGGCAGCGAAGCACGTTGCTCAACACCCGACCCCAGCACGCTCACCCATGATGAAGCCAAAGGCCCGAGTGCCTGGGTGTGACCCCCACCCTGAGACAGGCCCTCCGGAGGCGGGACATGGCACACACATTTCAGCAGCCTCGGAGAGCCTCATGGTCACCAGGTTGGACTTCCTAAGCCCCGCCAAGTAAGCTCTGACCCCAAGGGCTTCTCTGGCATGCCCGGAAGCCTGCACGGGCCCCGGCTCCTTCAGGATGGATCTGTGGTTTTGTTTGTGGGCTTCACCAAGGTGTGGTGCCTGCCCAAACAGGTCTCTGGGCTCTGTCGGTGTGCCCGTGTTTTGCCGCCGACCAATCAGCCGGCTTTGAGTGGGGCATGGAGCCTGACCCCCACATCCCGGAGCTCACAGTGGAAGCTGTGAGTGCTTTCACCAGCTGGGGACCCAGGGAGTCATGTGCTGAGCAGACAGGAAGACTGCAGGGGGCAGTTCTGCCCCGACTGGGGGCGTTTTCCAGGGCCTCTGGCTCACCCAGGGCAGGATTGGGAAGCGGGGGACGGATCTAGCTTTGAGTGAGAACAGCCAGCACCCTGAGCCCTGGCCAGAGTCTTTGAACAAAGCCACAAGCTGGGCCGGGCCCCAGAAGGAAACAGAGCCCTTGGCTCTGTCCCGGGCGATGGAATGTCAGCCCAGCCAGACTGGTTTTCTTCCTCCACCAGGGTTGGGTGTCCAACACAGGAGCCGCCATGCCTGTTGATGACAGCGAGCTTCCAGGCCAGGCCCCTACTCCTGCCTGGCTCCCGCTGCAGGGGAAGAGGCGCCCCATTCGTGCTCTGTGCTCTGAGCACCCCCCTTCTCTGCACACCAGTCCCTTCTCGGCAAGGAGGGTGCTCCCCCTCCTGTGTGGCATGCTCCGCAGGCTGGATGGGGCGGACAGGGCTGTCCCATGCCAGGCACTGTGCTGCAACGCAATAGGCTCTTGATGAAGGTGACATTTCGCATCCTCCTGCCTCACTTTACCCCAGGCTGTTCCCTCACCTGCAGTCCCTTCTCTGTTCATCCCCACCTGCCCAGATTGGACCCACTTTTCAAGGTCACGTCACCTGCCCTCCGTGAAGCCCTCTGTCACCCACTACTCCAGAGCCCAGGGGAGTGCCCTCTCCCCTGCTCTGTCTGAGGTCCAGGAGTACCTGGGATAGGACACCCTTGTTAGTCATGGGGCCCAGGATGGCCAAGGGGCTGATCTAAGGCAGACTTTTCTGCCCCTTGCTCCTTTTAACCTTACCTATAATGGCTTGGACATCTTTCCATATCAGCTCGTAAAGTTCCACTTCATTGTTTTTAATGGCAGCATGGCATTGCCTCGCAGGGATAGACTGAGGTTACGCATCAGATGCCCTGATGGAAAGGCCACTGTGTTTTTGCTGTTACCAAAAACAGTGCTGCTGTGAACATCCCAGGGTGTGTGACTGTGTGTGTGTGTGTATTTGTATGTTTGTGTGTAGTTGCGTATTTGTGTGGGCATGTATTTGAATGTGTTTTAGCATGGTATGTGTTTTCTGTGTATGCGTGTGTGTTGTGCATATATCTGTGTGTTTTTGTGTATATGCATCTGCATATGTATGTGTGTATATGTTTTGTGTTTTTGTGCTTGTGTGTCTGTGTGTCTTGTGCACATCTGTGTATGTGTATTTGTGTCTATATTTGCACGTGCGTATATTTCTGCGTATGTGTGTGAGTTTGTGTGTGCGCGCCTGTGTGTTTGTGTTGCATAGCTCTTGGGCAGGTCACCAGGGGTGTTGGGGCAATGTTGGGACATCAGAATGTGCTCACCGGCACAGGTCCTGGAGGAGACGGCGGCTGTGTGCTGCCGGGGAGCCATGCTGGAAGGTTCAGGCCCCTAAGGCGGGGGAGATACACGCCCAGCCTCCCGCCTATTTGTCAGGCTCACACTTATGTGTCAGGGCTACAATTCTGTCACCTGACAAGTTGAGCTCCAGCCTGAAATAAACATGACAGGGACGTTTCGACGTGTGATGTTTCAAAAAAAAAAAAATGTCAAATTTGGCTTAGATTGTTTTAAGAATCCTTCTGAAAGGAGCCAAATCAGGATGGGCGGGAAGCCAGTCCATGGGGAGAAAATGCTAGGAAGCCTAAGAGAACTACATATTTATACAGAACTGTACATGGTTAACATTTATTTTTTTAAAGAGGCGCCTGGGTGGCTCAGTCATTAAGCGTCTGCCTTCAGTTCAGGTCATGATCCCAGGGTCCTGGGATCGAGCCCCACATCGGGCTCCCTGCTCCACGGGAAGCCTGCTTTTCCCTCTCCCACTCCCCCTGCTTGTGTTCCGGCTCTCATTGTCTCTCTCTGTCAAATAAAAAAAAAAAAAATCTTTAAAAAAAATCACTAACCACAAATGTGACAAAATACAAAAAGAGGTAGAATAAAAAAATAGGTCTCCTTCTCTCCCCTTCCCCCACCCCCCAGTTCCCCTTCCAGAGACAAGTGTTATTATAGTTTTCCTGTGTCCTTCTCTGTAGTCCGTACATTTTCAAATATTCACATATATTGGTGTTTTTACATGTATGAGAATATATTTTTTTCCTCACAAATGGGAGCCCGCTCCACCTGCTTTCTTCACGTGCCAGTGTAGGCAAGGAGGGCGTTTCAGATCAGTACGTCTACATCTGCCTTATCTCTTTGAACAGTTATTTTTAAGAATTAAGTAGCATTCTGTGTTATGGCTGTTCTATCATTTGAGTTAAACACTTTTTTTTTAAAGATTTATTTATTTATTTGAGAGGGAGAGGGAGACACAGTCTTAAGCAGGCTCTGTGCTGAGCGCAGAGCTGGACGCGGAGCTCGATCTCACGACCCTGAGATCACGACCTGGGCCGAATGAAACCAAGAGTCGAACGCTTAACCGGCTGTGCCACCCCAGTGCCCCTGGGTTAAACACATTTTTAAAAACCCCAAATTCTCTTTTCCCTGGGCCCATCTTAACCTTAGAACTGTACACCTTTTATTCATAGAAGCTTAGGTTTAAAAGGGAAACTGAATTTGTTTCCATGCAAAAAGTATCGCAGTACTTCTAGAATGTTCTATGCTCCTCCCCCCACCCCGCCCCGCAGGAAGGTTCCTGATAATTTTGGGGGATTGTCTTCCTTCCCTGGATCAATCTTTCCTATTTTGCACCTTAAAAAAAAAAAGCCACTTTCACCATTTGTCAGCACCCTGAACATGGTGTTTTAGAACAAAGGTTTGTGTCTAAAAGTAATAAAAATTAAAATTTAAGGGCATATATAAAAACTGACAGTCCTATGATATGTCAAGAGAGTTTGAGTAAACAGTAATATCAGTCATAGACATTAGAGAGGGGACAGGGGATCATTTGAGTTCACTGATTCATTCATCCATCCATCCATCCATCCATTATCAGTTGCTTCTTGACCACTGTGCTGTCTCAGCTGGGCACTGGGGTTTGAGGGTGAACTGACCCCAGTGCCTGCCCTCAGAGAGCTCACAGTTTGGAGGAGACAGTCAAACAAACAGTTTGGACACACTGCAAACGTGTGTTCCTGTCAGCACAGCCAACGCATTAAGTTCTGTGGTGGGATGAACACAGGGGGGCTCTGTGGGTCCCAAGGAGAGACAGAGCCCAGCTGCAGATGGAGGCAGTCAGGAGAGGCTTCCTGGAGGAGGTGATGCCTGGACTGTGTTTGAAAGACACTTTCTGAGCCAACCCGGGCTGGCACTGGCTAGTGGCTGACGGACTATACCACGAAGCCTCCCAGACAGGCATTTCACAGGAGAACAAGCCATAACCTTGGCGTCTGACCACCTGGGTTCGAACTGGGCGTCTCCACTCACTCATGGGACCCTGGGCAAGTTGCTTCCCTCTCTGTGCTCCCATCTTCTCGTCTGGAAAGCGGGGTACTAAAAGTACCTGTCTCTTAGGGTTGTAGGAAGGACAAAGCGTGGCAGCTGGCCAGGCAGTAAGGGCCATAGAAGTGTCTGGTGTTACTCTTCATCTGGGAAATGGGGCATTGGTAGTGTCTATTTTGGGCATTAAACTGGACGATCCGTGTAAGAAATTGACTTGGTGCCAGGCACAGAGTTGGTGCTCCTTAAGTGTTCGTGGTCATTAATTCTTACTTCTCTCTTGCCTACCTCTGACATCAGAGCAGGGTGCCCTTGGACTTCTTGGGTCTGGGAGAACCCTGCCTCTGAGGCTGGCGAGAGCCTGGGCCCCCCCAGCCCAGCTGTCATTTCTATGTACAGCCTCGGTGGCCGACGGGAGACTCAGGAAGCCCTTGCTCTGGAGTCCTGTGGGCATTCCCAGCCAAAACCAGACATGCCCATGCCTCCCGAGCACCAGCTGCAAATGTGTGTTCCTATCACTTTCGGTGATGTGCTTGTCCCCTGGAGACAGCATGTCTCTGCCAGACCCATCATCTTGCAGCCTGCACACCCCAGTGGGTCGCTTGGCCCTGGAGGGCCATAGGTCTGCTGGGCAGAGCTGGGGTCTAGCTCCTTGCATTTCGTGACAGAGAGGAGTGGCTGACTCATGTCCAGGTCAAGGGAAAAACTCTGCGGTCTGGCTTAGGCAGCTTCAGCTCTCAGCTGAGGAGTGGGACTGTTGGGCCTCATGAGGGCCTGATTGCACTTTGTTAGAGTGTTTGTTAAAATGACGTGTCTTTTGGGGGAATCAAACCAGTGGACATGACCATCATCATCATCAAGCCAACCTGCAGCCATTCAGCACTTACCACATGCTGGGCCTGTGCAAGCTCTCGCCAGACACTTCCCAGAGTCCTCCTGACCCAAGGAGGGGTCCTTGCATCCTCCCCATCCCCATCATACAGATGGGAAAGTCAAGATTCAGAGATGTTCAGTCACAGCTAGCAAAAGGCAGGGCTGGATATGCCCCTCTCTGCCCAATCTTAGAACCTGTCCTGCCTCCCAGCTCAACAGAGCCTCGGTGGGGTAGGTTCATTTCGCATCTGCAACCTAAAAGTTTGCGGTTTCGGTTGCTAATCACCAGGGACTGTTCGCTTATCCATAGGGTGTTGATGACAACTGGTTTTATTCAAGCCTTCAAAGCTTGAAGAGCATCATGTCCTCATCAGTTAGGTGGGCGAAACTGTTGGAGGTGTGGCCCACTGGTTTCACGGTTTAACCGAACCCTGTCCGCTGGGAAGCAGTGGGCATTTCACGCAGGCGCTCTTGGTGGACACAGGATGCCAGCAAGTGGCAGAGGTTAGCCGCCAGGCTGCAAAGGGCCACTGAGACCTTCCATCCCTGGCCACCGACTCCCCGAGAGAGGAGGCTGAGGCTCAGGGAAGGGAGGGATTTGCTCGAGGTGGTCAGGAGAGGCGAGCCACAGCCAAGACGAGGAGCTGGGCCCATGACTCCGGGTCCGGGGATGGAGTCCTGCAACAGGTGTGTGTCTGTGGGCGGTGTCTAGAGCCGCAGTTCAGGCAGGACCCCCCTCCTCCACTTCTCGGTCACTCTTTCCAGTGTGTCTGTCTGTCTTTGTTCTCACTGCTGTTCTCTCTGCTTCCGTTTGCCTGTCTGTATGTCTGTCCTGTGCTCTCTCCACCCTCCCTCCTCCACCCCAAGCTTGCCACCCACTCCAGAGATGACCTCAAGACCTTCCTGCCCCGCTGAGTGAAGCCCGTGGCGTGTCCCGAGTGGACTGCAGCCGGGTGACCGGCCCACCCCTGAGCCAGGCCCCGATCCAGGCCACCACACCTGGCCACAGATGACCGTGGCTGCACAGTTGTTCTTGGAGCCCACGGAGAGGGGTCGGCACCTGGCATGGTAACCGTTGTACCGACTTCCCCTGGGGGGCGCCACCACCCGCCACTGGGCAGTGTGCTGTAGCCCGAGGTGGCGTGGTGGGCTGTGAGGAGCCCGCAGGGAGGGGACACCGTGTGAGGTTTTGCTGATAGCACCGGGCGCACTCTGAGGGCTCTGCCTGGCCCCGCTCCCCGTCTAGTTCCTTCTGGCCTGTCTGCCTCCCCTCTTCCGTCTTTCCCTCTCCTCTCCTTCCCTTCCCTCCTTCCCTCTCTCCTCCCGTTTGCTTTATTGAGCACTTACTAAGTGCCAGGCACTGCAAATAACACTGTGAATCCAAAGGTGAGGAAATGCAACTCGCCCAGTCCGGGAGATTTTTTTGTCCTGGGACAGACAGGCATCCCATGAATCATACAAGTGCTGGGAACCCCCAGCCCGGGTCAGGCCTCGCAGAGAGAGGACTCAGCTGGGACTCGGGACTTGGGCTATAGGGAGCCGCCCCAGCAGCTGACGCTTGGGGGCAGCACTTGGCCAGGCAGAGGGGTGTCCTGGGCAGAGGGGAGAGCGCGGGTGCAGGCCTGTGGTGCGAAGGGGCGTCATTGTGGCCGCAGGGGAGGGGCGGTGAGGGGCAGCAGATGCAGCGAGGAGAGCGGGCCCTGGACCTCGGGGTTCAGAGCAGACTGCGATAAGATGGACAGTGCTTTTAAGAAAAGAGCCTGGACTGGGGTGCACAGGGTGGATGTGACAAACTGGGGGACCCAGCCCACACTTGACCGGCTGCCTCCCCCTCCTTCTCCCCTTTCTGGGTCTGAGACCCCACGATGGGCGCCACTAGAGATGGACTGTGCGGTGGCCGGCTCGAGACAGGGAGCTGTGACACCTGGATGCCAGGCCCGGCCAGGCATTTCCTCCCTGTCTCCAGCCCTTGGTTTTCTCATCTGTAAAATGACCATGGAGGACCCGACAAGCTCTCCATGTCAAGCCAGAGCTGGGAGACAACAGCATGGGCTTTGGGCGTCAGACTAACCCAGGTTCAAATCCCAGCTCCACCACACCTTGTAACTGCATGACCTTGGGCATGTGAGGTTGCCTCCCTGGGCCTCAGTCTCCTCCCCTGTAAAATGGGTCCATGGCATTCTTCCCAAATAGGGTTGTTTGGGACCATCAGATGGCAAGATGAAGGGCACGGTGCCAGCACTCTGGAGTATCAGCCCTCGATACTACTGTTACTGTTTCTTTTCAGCTGTTGTGCAAGACGGAGTTGACCAGGAGAGAGGAAGGGCTGCAGGCCCTCAGGGGCAGAGACCCAGCAGGTGTCACCCAGCCAGCCTCCCCGCACAGCTGGGAGTGTAGAGTTGCCGACTGGGGAGGGGATGCACATCTTGAATTGCTCAAAACTGCTCTGTCAGCAGAGTGCCGTCCTGACTCAGGGTTCTTTCCCGGGCGGATGTGTCAGACACCCCAGAATACATACAGGCGCCGTATTTTCTCTTTTCCCCGCCCCCTCCCTAACTGCATCGCCTTTTCTGGTTAAGAAGCTCACACCTATTCACTGCAAAAAAAAAAAAAAAAGTTATTTTTGGAAACACTTTCCTCCAACAAATATTCATTCAACAACTACCATGGGCCAGGCACTGTTCTAAGTGCTGGCATGCAGCACTGGATGGAACGGTCCCCGTTTTCATGCAGCTGGTACTCCAAAGGGTAGAGGTCAGGGATCAGCAAGCTGCCTGTGGGCCACATCCAGCCAGCCACCTGTTTTGTCAATAAAGTTTTATTAGAACACAGCCACGCACACTCCCATATTGTCTGTAACTGGCAGAGTTGAGTCATCGGGACAGAGACTCATTGGGCCCACAGAGCCCCAAATATTTACTATCTGACCCTGTAGAGAAAAAGTTTGCTGGGTTCTGATACAGATTAACAAGTAAAGATTTCTGATTTGTTCTCCATTCATGGTGTGTACAATATGATCGTATTAGAGGTGTGATTTAATAAGTTTTATTTGATTTTGATTGTACTGTCTGATTATAGTGAGATATAAAACTACAGGTTCCGATGCTACATAAAGTCATCATCAGTAATTGCCTGTTACTCCCCATGGACAGTGCCACTGGTAATGGTTTGCTGGGGGGCCTTCCAGAGGTTTTCCTTCACTTATGCTCATTATACATTTATGCATTTTTATAAAACTGGTCTCATAACACACATACACACATGCTGTCGCATTACTTTTTTTTTTCACATTTGCTAGTATAAGATGGATATCTTTTTCTGATAGTAAATATTCTTTCGGCTGTGTTTATTGAGTTGTATGGATATATCATATTGCATTTCACCGATCCCCATCTTATTGGATGTTTAGGTCATTTCCAAGATTTTGCAGTGATGTCTCCAAGGATTTTGCAGTGATATTCCCAGTATTTTGCAATATTTGCTCCCCTGCAGGGAGCATCTGTGTTCATAGATCTTGGCAGGCGTGTCTAATGATTTTCTTGAGATAAATTTCTGGAACCAGAATTCCTGAGTCGAGGGTTATGCATGTTTTAAGTTTCAGGATGTGTGTTACAGCGTGTTTAAACACAGCCCTTTAAAGGCCTGTGTTAGCCTGGTCTCCCCGGCATGGCTGTTACGAAGTTACCCATTATGGGCTCTGGGCTGACGCAAGGTCGTCACCCATTGGAGGCTGGGGGTTTGGTGAGCTATTGGTCTGAGCAAGTGGTTTTTAAACCTGCCAAGTTGTTGAAGTTTTTAAGAGCTTTCTCATGTACATTTTCCCATTGTAATGGACACTTCCTCCTCAGAGCCTCTCAAAGCATCGGGAAAGGTAGAGGCAGGTGGATGTTGGGGGCTGGAAGGACCTCCGGAACAGGAAGTCGGCATCCCAGTGCTGCTTCACTGGGAGAACTAAGAGCCAGACAGCAGTTCCTGTCTCTGTGCCTCAGTTTCTCATATGAAAACGGTCAACTGAATCAACTCAACAGCCCTTCTTGCTTTAAAGGACACGATTTGATTATCCTTGTGTGACAAATGGCAACTGCAGTGTGAGTGGGCATTGGGTGGATATCCATCATGCGTGCACATCAGGAGAGCCCGGCTCATGTTCCAGACGGGGGACTCCCCGGGACACCCATGTGCCTCAGATGGGTGCGTCTTCATTGTGAGTTTGTCAGGTGTGTGTTCAGACGACCCGGTTGGTATCTACTTGTCTGCGGACCGTGAGGGTTTTTGTAGCAGCTTCTGAGGCAAAACTGAATTGGAAGAATATCCTGCCTTTGAGCTAATTACAAATCTGACTTTTAGAAAGTTTCTAGAAGAGTTTTGGGGCCCTCTGGTGGTTGATCTCAAGGCCTCCTAACCCTGGGAGCAAAGCTCAAGCCTCGCTTGATTTGAAGAGCTGCCAGGGTCTGCCAGAGGGAGGAGGCATGAATAATTTGCAGTGCACACAAGGTTACCAGGATACTCATCGGAGAAAGTGCTGATAAACGGCTTGCTTTCTTAAGCCTCATTTATAAGATGAATTCCCTTAGATCA
Organism: Callorhinus ursinus; assembly: GCF_003265705.2. Classification (NCBI taxonomy): domain Eukaryota; kingdom Metazoa; phylum Chordata; class Mammalia; order Carnivora; family Otariidae; genus Callorhinus; species Callorhinus ursinus. The sequence continues at coordinate 381,599 of NW_027397134.1, forward strand.
TCCTAACCCCTGAATTACTCCAGACTTAGGGGGTCTGTGTTAAAGAGTATGGCATTCAGCCAAATACTTAACATCTGCTTTGTCCAGACACGAAGGCACAGAGAGATGAAGTCACTTGCCCAGGGTCACACAGCTGCGGATTCAAGTAATGAATCCAGACATTCTGGCTCCAGAAACAGTACTCGTCCAAGGGAGACTGGAAAGAAACAGGTCAATTATAATTATTATATTGTGGGAAGTTGTACAGCAGGTGCCATCCTCCAGAACTTTTCTGCAGTGATGGGAATGCTCTGTAGTTGTGCTGTTCACTGTGGTAGCCCCATGTGGCTATGGAGCCCTTGAAGTGGCCAGTGCCACTGAAGGACTGAATTCTTTGTATTTTTAAATTTGAACAAATTTAAATTAAATTCGAATAGCCACATGTGGCTCGTGGCTACCATATTGAATAGCACGGATAGAGAGACTTGAGATCTAGGGGATGGTTCAGGGAGGGCTTCCTGGAAGAAGAGCCATCAAAGTTGAAATCTGAAGGGTAGCTGGGAGGTAGTGGGTGGCTGCTCCAGCAGGTCTGGAGGTGAGAGAGAGTGAGTGGCTTGGGGCACATGAAGGGGGGCACAGCTAGTGGAAGGGGCAGGGGGCGGGGAGGGGGGGAGAGCCCCATTGATGAAGGTCCCACAAGCCATTTTTAAGGTGTTTGGACTTCCCCCTGAGGGATGTGGGATATTAAAGGGCTTTGGCAGGGACCCTGTGGGCCCAGATTTGGTTTTGGGACGTGTCATGGGAGGAACCGGAAGTGAGGGAGGCAGGGAAACCCCGGAGCTGGCCGAGGCTGGACAGAAAGTTCCAGAAGGAGACTTTGAAGGACTGGGGGAGTGAGGGAGAGAGGAGTCAGGGGTGCTGCCCTTGGGAATCTCAAGTGTGGCATTAGGCGGTGGAGGCAGAAGGCATGCATCCTTGCCCGTGGGGGTCCCACACCCCCGTGCGCAAATCCTAAACCTCTGCAGGAAGGCCCACAGACAGGGATGGATGGAAACCCACCTGTGGTTGCTGAACACCCTTAACGTCTGGCCCCTGCCTCCCTTGCCTCCAGGCCATCCGGAGGAGGCCAGAAAGCAACTTGCCTGCCTCCCGCCCTGAGTCCACCCTCAGCATCCTACCCACCTTGCCATTCCGATTTCCAGAGGCCCCACATGGACCTCCCTTCCTCCATCTCTGAGCACTGAAAGATTCCCCCGTCCCCCGGGGAGGAGAGGACTATGAAAATGGTTCTGATTGGGGCGCCTGGGTGGCTCAGATGGTTAAGCGTCTGCCTTCGGCTCAGGTCATGATCTCGGGGTCCTGGGATCGAGCCCCGCATCAGGCTCCCTGCTCCGCAGAGAGTCTGCTTCTTCCTCTCCCTCTGCTTATGCTCTGTCTCTCTCTCTCTCTCTCAAAATGAATAAATAAAATCTTAAAAAAAAAATGGTTCTGATCACCTGGCTCCTGGCTCCTAAGCCGAATGATTTCCAGAGACCTCTTTGAAGCCACACAACAACCCTTGCTTTTCTAATAGACTGAGGCCTGAATGCCAGGCCATGCAGCAGGAGCAGAGCAGAGACAAACAAGCACTCCCCTTCTCCTGAGCTGTGACCCAGAGCTGTCAACCCTGTGCCTCCTGCTGAGCTTAGCATGGGGTTGGGGGGGACACATCCAAGCCCCCTGCACAAGCTCAGGCAGCAATGCCAAGCCCACCAGAAGGAACCCCTGAGGCCCCACCCTCTGGTTTCTGAATCTGACCCATGTAGGGGATTAAGTTAGGGAATGCCCGGTTCTGTGACATCTTTGAAAAACAGTATTTTAGCTGGGAGCATGCGCAGATGACCACTTCCCTTCCTGGGTGCCAGGGAGAATTCTGTTCAGGGTGCGGGCGTCTGAGAATGTCAGGTGATCTTTCAAGGCAAAAACCTCCCAAGTTTCCCCGAGTGGAGACTGACTTCATCCCTAAAGCGTGCATACAGGCCCCCCCGCCCCAACACACACACTGCCCATGGGCTTGGCGATTGGGCAGCCTGTCCCAAGGCCCGCTCGCTCATCAGGAGCCAAAGCCTTAAAAATAGGCCGCCATTTGACCTGGTGATTCTGTACTTAGGAATCTCTCTTGTGGGGAATAATCACAGAGATGTGTCACTTGAGCCTCAAGGATGTTCGTCACGTTGTTGCTTAGAACAGCAAAAAATATTTAGCAACCTAAATGCCCAGCGCTTGGGGATTGGTCCCATGAATGGCACTGAGTCCATCCAGTGGGATCTTCTTCAGCCATTTAAAGCTGAGGATCTGGATGAAGTGACCCCGGGGAAATTCCAGGCAGGACTGTGCCAGAGTATTGTCCATGGGTGACGGCTATTTTTAAAGGCTTTCTCTTTGTGCGTTTCTAGGATTTCTAAATGTTGTACAACAAACACGTGTTCTTTTGGTGACTAGAGAAAGCATTCTGTGGGCAGTGAGTGGTGTTGGGGTTGTTTGGACATTAAGCTGTTATTGGGGTCCTCGAGCGTGGCCGTTTATCAGAGGCGGCTGAGGGTTTAATTCTGAATTCCTGTCCTTGCACACACCCCTCCCACAGCACCCCCTTGAGCATCCCGGGGTACACAAGTATCCCCAAACGGTTCGTTCCCCTGGACCACACAGGCTTGTTCCACCAAAAACGGTTTGTAGAAGCTGCGAAAAGGCGTGGAGTGTGAGCAGAGATGATAGAACATCCCGACCTCGTGCTAAGTTACAGACTCTCAGGGGCTTCGTCTGTGCCGTGACACCCCCCGCCTACCACCAAGCCCAGTTCCCTGGTGCCTGGCACATAGTAAGCACTCAGTAAATTTCTGTGGAGTAAATAACTTTGATGTTGAACTTTACCTGGTACAACAGTGAGTCCAGGGTAGGCAGGAAGAGCTCGGCAGGGGGAGAGATCACTGGGTTGTAATGGTTTTGACCAGGAGGATGGGTAAGGAAGAGGGAGGGGTGCAAGCAAACCCGCAGAGGCTGGGATGTGTGAGGAGGTCAGGGAGGGTGGGAGGAAGGGTTTGTTTGGGGTGGGGTGGGAGATGGGACTGGAGAGGAAATTGGGGGCTCAACTACAAGGGCTATTGGATTTCCGCTGGAGGACAGTAGGGAGCCATTGAAGGTTGTTGAGCAGGGAGTGGGCTTTTAATTCGCCGAAAGTGAGCAAGGTAGGGAAGCCAGCAGTTCAGACATTTAATGGAGCTCCGTGGCTGCCCATGCTGTGCCAGCGCTCCTTCCAAGTGCCCCGGGCAAGGGCACAGGCAGCAACTGAGCAAGCAGGCAGTGACAGCCGAGGGACCCCAGGTTGCCTGGGGTGCAGTGGTTACTGGTTTGGATGTGGACCCAAGCGTCCTGTCCGGGTTTGAGGTCTGCTTCGCCATGCACTGGCTATTTGGTTTGGGACATGTCTCTTCACCAATCTGAGCCTCAATGTTCTCATCTGGAAAATGGGATTGTAATAAGGATGGCCATGGAACTTCAGTTCAGTGAGGTGGTGTGCAGACAGCTTGGTCGACGCTGGGCACAGTTAAATGCTCCGTGGTTGCTGTGTTGGAAGCATGGTGGTGGTGGGAACCCGGGGGCGGGGGACAGCTGAGGGAGTGCCCTAACCAGGTGGACAAGTCCTGGGAGACCGAAGATGGAGAGAAGATGGTCCTTCATGCGGTGCTAGGCGGACAGAGGGGCACTGAGGATGGGCAGCATGGTGCCCAGCAGGACCCTACACGGGTGACGCCTTCATCCCAGCTTGCTTGCCTTGAACACCGACCGTCCTGCCTCCTGTGGTGTCTTGGGCGCATTGGGACAGTTGGTCACCCTAATGCCCACCCCAGACATCTGCACCGGCCTCTGAGCACAGTAGAGAGCTGGGGCGGGTTTGAGCCGGGGGCAGTGCCGTGTGATCTGCGTCAGCCGGGGGACCAGGTTCTGCGCATTTTCCCCTGATGGAAATCTCTCCCCTCTGGCTTGTCTCTGCAGGACCAGCTGAAGCAGTGTTTCTCCAGGCGGCCCCCTGAGGCCAAGGATACCGACACCCTCGTGCAGGAAGCTGACAGCCAGTATGGGACATGGACGGACCAGCGCCAGAGCCGGGAGAGGTAGGGCCTGCGGGGCTCCGGGCTGCAGGGTGGGGCGTCTGGATGGAAGGCAGCATGGCCCACATGCCCCCCCCATTTCTGTATCCCTTGAACCCACGTCGTCTGTAGGTAGCAGCGTAATCCATTCTTGTCTGAAAAAAATTGAGAAAGTACAAAAAAATTATTTTAAAAGGATATAGGAAATGTCCAAAATAGGTAAATCCATAGAGACGGAGAGTAGATTAGTTGTCAGGGGCTGGGGCGGGGGGTGGGGGTTAAGTACCAGGCTTCCTTTTGGGCAGATGTCCTAGAACTATATCATGGTAATGCCTGCACCACACCGTCAATGTGCTCAACGTCACTGATAGTCAACTTTACGTTATGTGTATTTGACCATGATGAAAGGAAGTACAAAGAAAATCAAAACTACCTGTAACCCCAGCACACGGGTCATTAACGAAGGCACTGATGCTTTTTGCTACACGTCTGTCTAGACTTTTTTTTTTTTTTCCAGTAAGTCCGTGTGTGTTTATGAACAGAGGAGCATGCCCCACATGTTGCTTCATAAGCTGTGTCTTGCATTTAACATCACCCCAGTTGATGGCTTGTAGGGCCCTCAGATGTCTGCCTGATACAGGAGGCAGGCAGCTCGGAATCCCAGCTCCACCCTAGCTGCCGATGGGACTCTGGGTAACTGAGTTATATGCCTTCCAGAGTTGACGTTCCTCCTCTGTAGGAAGGGAATGATGCTTGTAAAAACAGCCGGGGTTTACTGAGCGTACGTGCCAAGCACTGTTGTAAGTACGTAAATGTGTTAACGTCTAATCCTGTTGCCCCATCTTGCAGAGGTGAAGGCTGAGGCACCCCACCACACGGGGTTGTTGGGAGGGGAACCTGTGGGCAATTAGCATATTTCCTGGCACATAGTAGGAGCACCTGCTCATGGGCCCTGTTCATTGTTTTAAAAATACAATTTTTCTTCTCCCCCTGGGGCGGGATCGAGCACAGGAGTGGCTTCATGGACACATGGGGTGGACACTGCCGTGTTCTCAGCTCACGTCTTCCCTAGCCTAAGGCCCCAGGATCGCGTGGGCACACTACCACGGTCAGGGTTGCATGGTCTTTTGAAGTCAGAGAGACCTGGGTTGCCTCCAGCGTGGCCCTGTGCTGGCCCGTGTCTCTGTGTGACTCGGTTTCCTCGCCTGTGGTTGGTATGCCCAGGGATCGGGTGCACTCAGCCCCAGGTCCCCCACCTGCTTTCCCTGTGCTCCCAGCCGGGAGTGGTCGTCACAAGCCTCTACTGGGTTATGTCCCACAGCTGACGATGTGAAAGTCGGATGGAGGTGGATGGAATTGAAAATGGGTACGAAGAAGACAAAGGGAAGCAAAGGTTTCTTGTAGTACCTGTGAAAGCCTTTTCTCGCTGAACCCGTGACAGGGGTGTCGTTAATGAGCGTTCTTAAATGTCACTAGACTTCACTTAAGATTTCCTGCAAGAGCCCTCTGGACTCTGAGTCCGGAAGCCTGCGTCTCGGTTTTACCCCCTTCCTGGGCCTCCGTCGTCCCCCCCCCCCCCCCCCCCCCCCCCGGCAGCTGGCCTCTGGGACCTGGGGCCGCTCCTGGTGGGGGGTGGGCGCCCCCTTTTGTTCCCCGGAGGTACTGCAGCGCCCCCTCCCCGGCCCGTCCGGCAGCCGCTAGTCCTCAGCCCTGGCCAGCAGCGCCATCTGCTGCCTCCTCGGTGGTATTTCCCTCTTGTCTGGGCGGGGAGGCGTAGGGGGAGGTTGCTTCAGTCTCACCCCGCACCCCCACATCCTGCCTGTTCCGAGTAATAAAATCATCCCAGGGCGGACAGAGCGTGGATGTGCTCCCGCCGTGAAGCACCAGGATAGGCTCTGGGCAGGGGTGCAGCCCGGGTGGCTTCCAGGGGAGACCCTCCTATCAGGAGGTGGTGTCCTGTGCCCGGCTGCCCTTCCTCAGGGTTGGCTCTCCCATGCTCTTGACTTTGGTGTCTTTTTAATGGGGGGTGCTTTTTAGCTTAATGACTTATTTTTACATATTTAACTTCCTGAGGCTAATCCTACTTGATACTATTATGGTGGCCGTAGTAGGACTGGGGAGGGGATTCAGTGACTCAGTGGGTAGCAGTGCCTAGCACATAGTAAGTGCTCAGTAAATCTTGACTGAATGCATGCATAAATGAATGGAACCATGCAGAAAGTTCCCCTGCTTCCTGCTCTACCACAAGGGACTGCTGGTGATTTTTCGATCGATGTCGGCGCTGTCCAACAGAAATACAACTCAAGCCGCAAACACGGGGTCTGGGTCATTTAAGATGTCCCAGGAGCCACCTCAAAAGAGTAAAAAAGAAACATCTTAACAATTTAAATAACAATATTTTAGTGAATCCAGATTTGAAATATTATTAGTTCAACATGCATCAGTATTTTATATTCTCTCTCTCTCTCTTTTTTTTTTTCCAAAGTGGTGGGAATCCAGTGTGGACTCTATACTCTGGGCTCACACTCGCCACATGGCAAGGGCCCAGTCGCCATGTGTGCCCAGTGTCTCCAGCCCTCCTGCCCAGGGCAGGGTTGGAGGGTCTGGAATGGGACCAGACCGGCTCCTCCCATTCCATCCCTGTCCAGGTGTTCTGGAAGCACCACGAACAGTGCCAGGCTTGCCCAGAAAGGACATACCCTACAGGGATGTCCTGTGTCTTAGAAAGCACAGCCTGAACCTGCTTTCTGTACCTCCTCTACTTGGAATTCAGTGCTGTGCTTGAAATTCAGTTCTGTGCAACCACCTGCACAAATGATGTCTCCCTTCCTTCTCTTCTCGTAGTCTGGCCCCCGAGTCCCCGTCCCCAGACAGCAGTGCCGTGTCGGCCCGGAAGCAGCTCCCCAGCAGCCGCTTGTCCTCACTGTCCTCCCAGACGGAGGCCACCTCAGCCGGGGACCAGCACAGCTGCTCCAGGGACCAGCGGAGCACCAGCGTGGACCGATCCAGCACCGATTTGGAATCCACCGATGGGATGGAGGGGCTGCCTCCGCCAGACCCCTGCCCCTCGAAGAGGGTGGACGACTTCTCCTTCATTGATGTAAGTCCGTAACCGGGAGCGTGTGTTGGAAAGAGTCCTTTCTTCTTAAAGGGATGCTCTGGCATCTCCCAGTGGGTGGCCCCTTTCAGGGGTGGAATCTGCGTGCCAGGGACCCCTGTGGTGGGTGCAGAGGGAACAGTCTTTGCGATGGGACTGATGTCTGTGTGTATCTTGCACCTGCCACACCCCAGCTGTGTGTCTTGGGGCACATGCCTTCACCTCTCTGAGCCTTGGCTTCCTCACCCACTGATAACCAGCACAGTGGGCTCCACGACCTCAAATATAATCACATGGGTTCAAATTAACACTGATCCTAGCCCCCACCTGTTAGGTAAGCAGGAAGTCAGGCGCCTCATCTCCGGGGGGTTGGGGGACAGTTCGGGGGGGTGGGCTGCCTGAGGTTTGCAATTCCAGGCGTGCAGAGTCTGGAGTTTTGCTCAGACCCATTCTGCTGGGTGTTCTCACCAAGGTCTTGCTCGGCAGGACGTGTCTCTGATGCCCGCGGATCCAAGTCTCTCTGTAAATGGGTAGTGGCAGCTCCAGGAAGGGGGACCCTTCGGGCATAGATAGCCCTCACGTGGGTCCCCAGGGGCAGCCCCTAGAACTCAGCTTTTCTAGGTCCCAAGCAGAACCAGCCTCCCAGCTGCCAGTCGCCCAGGCCCAGTGGCATCCTGCTCTAGCCCCTTCCAGACCAGTACCTGTCCTCTTTCCTCCCGCACGGGCCCCACCTGCAGGGGGCAGGCACAGTTTCCTTTTCAATCCTCAAAGTCCCATTATTCTGCCCCCTGACAGTAGGGCTACCCGCCCCCAGCCCACCGTCCTGTGGATGCATCGTCTAAATGGTGCAGAACCTAAAAGCAACCCACTCTCCTGGCAGTAAAGCCTCATGCCCACACCCTTAGGGATGGCTACCCAGATTCCCCCCCAGAGAAGGAACCCTCAGTGCTTTGGGAGAAGGGGCTTCCTCTGGATCCTCAAAGGGAATTCCCCCTTCTAAGTACAGTCGGGGTCTCTTGCTGGCACCTCTGGATTAAGGGCAGAGATGGGGAAAGACACAAGTTTGGTCTCCCTTGGGCCACCCCATTATATAAACATGCACATGGTGTGGGTTGGAAGGATTCGGTTAGGTGATGTGCTCAGGTATTCATTCAACAGACATGTGCCAAGCTCAAGCTGTGTGCCAAGCGTGGCTGTAGCTTACGTGCTTATATGATGTCCCCGGGCCATGGTACAATCCGCTGGACTTACCTTTTAGAACACTAAGCCATTCTTTCTCAGGGTCCATTATAAATACCAACGGCCACCAGTCCCCGAGTGGTGAGACTGCTCATAGGCCAGTAGCCCAGGAGGCAAAAATTCCTGCCCCATCCTGCAGATGGGAGAACCAACGTGGCCATTGGGTGACTCAAATGCGAGCGTCCCCGATCCCAGGTCTGGCTGCTTATTTATCACGTACTTAAGTCTACGGGCACTGCCCACCGGAACTGGGGGCTCCTGCGGGGGCCGTTTGGAGGCTGAAAGGAAAGCTGAGACACCAAGGCATCCGGGCCCTGCCCCAGCCTGTGGCCAAGGGGTAGCCCTGGGGAAACAGACCCAACTGCCCTGCAAGCCAGCCCCTTCCTCCCCCTTTCTCTGAGTCTGAAAAACTGGATCCGAGAAGCGATCCCCCAGTTTGGGACTTCCGCCCCCCCCGTCAGCTCCCCCCACTGGCTGCCATTGTGACCACGTCCAGAAGAAGCTGCACAAACATCAGCTCCCTCCTCCCGCGCCCGGTGTGGTGTCTGCCGCTTACCAACCGGTGGGAAATGATTCACTGAAATTAGCCCATCATCATCGCTCCTTGAAAAGGCCTTGGCTGACGGAGCTTGTCCACAGCCGACCCGAGAGGGAGGACCCCACATTTCAGGCGCGCACAGGAGATGGCCTGTAACAGCTCCTGCCTGTGTCAGCCTTGGTCAGACGCTGTCTCAAACCAGGACTTGCCCCGCCCGGACTCATGAATTCTCTCGACCACCGTGGGTGGCAGGGACTCCTGTGACCCCCTTTTCTCCAAAGAGGGACACCTCAGGGAGGTGAAGTCCGCGGCTCGAGCTGACACACCTAGGATTTGAACCGAGGGGAATTTGAACGCAGAGCTCTCAGTTCTTCGCCATCATCCCCCTGGGCGATCGCTGGGCCAGGGGCTGCCCCGCCTCCTGGCTGGGCCCACCTGGCTGGTGTGCCTCCCTGACACCTTTCGTCACTCAGTCACCGACTGTCCACCTGCCTCTGCGCAGAGTGTGATGCTTGTAGGCAAAGGCTTGGTGCAAGTGCATTGCTCTGTACCCTCTACCTGCCCCCCAATTATTGTGGATGGAGGGGGACCGCACCGAGGATGCCCCAGCTCCCGGGCCCCGTATGAATAGGGTTCCCGTGAGAATTTAGTTAGATGATGTATTCAGTTCTTCATTCAGTGAGCATACAAACACTGATTGGGCCCCTGCTGTATACCGAGCACTGTTCCAGCTTCCATGCTCCTATGTCACCAGCGGGGAGAAGGCATTTTCATTCATGTCCACTGTGGGGCTGTGCCAGGGCCTTCAAGGCTCATGTGATCATTGTAACCAGCCTCTGTGGTGTGTTTCGCAGAGAAATGGGGGCTTACAGTGTTGAGGTGCCCATAAAAATGTGAAGATGTTGGCCCACGTACCACTCAGACAGCATCTCATGTGTCAGGGAAGCTCCCGTGGGTGGCGCCCTCAGCTAATGGTTCCCTTTGCTCTCTCCCTCTTCCTGCCTGCCAACTCCCAAAGCAAACCTCAGTCCTCGACTCAAGTGCCCTCAAGACCCGGGTGCAGCTCAGCAAGAGAAGCCGCCGCCGGGCTCCCATCTCCCACTCCCTCCGGCGCAGCCGAGTTAGTGAGTCGGAGAACAGGTGTCCTTTGGAGGAGGAGGCTGACAACGTGTGGATGTTCAAGGACTCAACAGGTACACCGTGCCCTCCCTTCTCCACAGATGCCGCACTGAACAGCAGGACAGATTTAGGTTAGACACCAAGAACTTCTTGACTTTGTAGGATGTTAGAAGGCAGTTACATAGGAACCTGTGCTCTCTGATTCTACAGACCTTATTAGAAATTAGGCGAAAAAGATTTTTTTCAGGATGATATATTCACTGGGGCTCCACGGGTTGTCAGGGACAGAGATACAACTTAATAGGTTTTTGCTGTTTCTGCCTTTACCCTTACTAAAGTCACTGATACTTTCTTGAGGTTTGTTTGCGGGTCTTTGCCCAGATTCTCGAGGTGAAAGATCAGTTCTGTTTATCATCAGTCTTTATGTTTCCAATGAATTATTTTAAGGCTACTCATTTTCCTTCAAGGACTTCTTTGGCTGAGTCCTATGTCAAAACCTGAACTGAATCTCAAAGAGCCAATAGGCATCAGCCAGGGAAGGGTATTCCGTACAGAACAGTGGGCTCAAAGGGGCAGGTGTGCGGGAGGCCCATCTCTGTGTGTGGCAGAGGTCTCTCTAAGCAGTTCAGGGCTGCTCAAGCCAGGAATAGCAGGGGTCGTGCCAGAAGGGTGGGCAGAGGCCTGCTCATGGACAGTCGTGATTCCTTGCTAAGGAGTTCAACTTTGTCTGTGGATGGGGACACATGGAGGAGTATTAAGAAGCAAAATCTCCTCTTGGATACTGTAGCAGGTGACCTCCCTGCTCTGCACATATGCAGCGGTGTGTCCCCCAAACACTTGCAGGGCCTTTGTTCACATGGGGTTTGCCCTCTCCTACCTCATGTTTATTATTCCCTCTCCTACCTCATGTTTATTATTATTATTATTATTATTTTAAAGATTTTATTTATTCGCGATAGAGTGAGAGAGAGCATGCACAGAGGGAGAGGCAGACTCCCCGCTGAGCAGGGAGCCCGATGCAGGGCTCGATCCCAGGACCCCAAGATCATGATCTGAGCCGAAGGCAGCCACTTAACCGACTGAGCCACCCAGGCCGCCCCCCCCCCCCGTCTCATGTTTATTATTAAAGGAAGTGTTTAAATGCCTTGATTGAGACCTCTGCACACTCTTTGGGTTTTCTGAGCTAAATTCCACCCAGCTGCCTGGAGCAAATAAAAACCAGCATGGGGACAGAATCATACCAGTATCCCCAGCTGGAACGTGGCAGCAGCCCTCTGACTGCCGGTTCCCAGCAGCCTCGAGGAACCGGCCTGGAGCTGGGGAAGGCCTGGGGGTATGCCTTCGGAACACACCCCCGTTCCCTGCATGGCCTAGGGGCTCCAGGGGAGCAGGCCTGGCCTGGTTCCTCCTCGTCCCTCCCCACGTCCTCCCTGCACTCCTCACTGCCCCCAAGCTCGGCCCAGGGCCCCCGGGAGGCTGAAACTCCTCACCGCACACTCCCAGAGGAGTGAGGACGAACGGCCCATGCCGCCAGAGTCTCTCCTGTGAGGCTGGAACATGGCAATGGAGGGAAGTCCCAGAAATGGGGCCTCTGGCGAAGGGAAGTGGCTTCTGGTCAGGCCTTCCACGAGACACACGAAGCCCTGCACGCCCTCTTCCGAGACCACCAGCCCCGTGCCTTGCTGGAGGGATCTCCTTGCCTCTCTGCCAAAGACTTCCTTCTCTTTCCCTGACTGGGAAGGAGCCAGGAGCCAGGAGGGGGGTCTGTCTGTGCCTCCTCCCAGGAGACCATCCGTCATACTGCGTTGTCAGCCATGAGGAACCTGAGTTTGTCCTCATTCATAAAACGGGCCAGTGACGACTTCCGGGCTGGGCTGGCGCGAGGGCTGCATGAGGGACTGTGTGCCGAGGGTCCGGTGGCTGCCAGTGACGTCAGTGCTCTTTTCTTTGCGACAGAAGAGAAATCTCCCAGGAGGGAAGAGTCCGATGAGGAGGAGAAGCCCTCCAGGGCTGAGAGGACCCCCACCAGCCATCCGCAGAGGATGCCTGTGTTTCCAGGCATGGACCCGGCAGTGCTAAAGGTACCGAGCTTCACACCCAGAGCTACCCTCAACCTTGGCAGCAAGGAGAACAGGCCCCATGTGTCCTTCCCTCCCTCCCTTCCCCCATTCCCCCTTCCCTCCCTCCTTCCCTCCCCTCCAGTTTTGAAACAGTTCAACTCACGAGAAGTTGCAGAAATAGTGCAGGGGGTCGGCATGCGTGCCCCACCCAGTTTCCCCCAGTAATACCCCACATGGCCACAGTATCTGCCATTTTTTGCAAGACCTAAAAGTCAGTAAACAGCACAGGCACACCTGTCCCTGTGGCTGATTTATAAACCTGGCAAATGGGACCGTCTGGCGGCCGCTGCCCTAGGCCAGGGGTTTCCTGCCTTTCGTTTCCAGCATTGGAACAAATGCTGTGTCCCAGGGCAGCCCAGCACAGCAGGCTGCAAAGGCGTGGGCTCCAGGCGGGTGCCCCACGGAACTCCCGAGGCTGGTCCTTGGGTCCCTGGACACCACTCAGATCTCCCGCATGCTGTCGAGATGAGGCTCCTGCAACTCGTTTGCTACGGTTAGCGTGAGCTCCTTGAACCTGGGGGCAGCTGCACCTGCTCCCATCGGGCAACGCTCAGCAGTCAGCAACAGTCGGGGGAGGCTACTGGGCTCATTCTGGAAGGAGCCCTGGGGTTGGGGTTGGGCAGACCCAGGGTGAATCCCAGGTCTTGAAAACTGTGTGCCTCTAGGCACACTGCTTGATCTTTGACCTTGAGGCTACTCCTCTGTAAAATGGGGAAAGCCAGCCTCTACTTCCGGCTGATGTGTGTCACATACATTAGGCCTGGTCACCAAATGGCGGGTGCTTGGCGCACAGAGGTGTCAGGTGGACAGTGGTGATGGGGGCCGTCCAGCGTTGCCTCGGAGACACCTGTCACCTGCCACCATCACACCCCTGGGCCCCCAGGGGAACTCTGTGAACATCATACTGTCATCCCATTCCCGACCATAGCCCGCCCAAAATGGGGAAATCTGCCCTGCCTTTTTCCTGTGGGAACGTGATAGTCAAAATCTCATTATATCCCTGTGGACACAGGACCAAGAAGCTTCGCAGAGCTGAGTGTCATCTGCAAGATGGGGCCGTTACCTCCATGCCGGGGTTCTTGGGAAGTGAAAGGAGACAGAACATCCCGTCCCAAGAGCATACAAATGGTGGCTTTTCCATCAAAGGGGAGATGACAGGATTGTGTGGGGTTTTGGTGGTGGTTCTTTGATCCTAGTGGCCAAGGGTAACTGTGTAGACTACCCGCCTGGCCTCCGATTTCTCTTAGCCTCCAAAGTCAGGCGGCATCTCCCCCGCCCCTGTGTTTCCTGCCTGGGTCCAGTTGCCGGGGGGCCCTGTTGTTGCCAAACAGTGACGGTTGCCATCAGATGGGAGCCTTCCGCAGACCCGAGGTGGTAACAGACTCGGCTCTCTCCTCTCTCCCCAGGCTCAGCTGCACAAGAGGCCAGAGGCCGACAGTCCCAGCGAGGCCTCAGGCTGGGCCCCCCAGCCCAAGACCCCCAAGTCCCCCTTCCAGCTGGGCAGTCGCGTGCTGCCCTCCAGCATGGAGAAGGACGACAGGTGAGGGGTCTTGGGGATGAGGCCTCCACCCTGGACTCAGGATGCAATTCTGGGAGGTGCTTGTCTGGGTCTTAGAGCTGGCTGCAAAGGGGAGTTGCAGCTGTGTGTTCCCCTCTAGCAGCAGAACTTTGTTCACGTGAACTCTCAGCAGCCTGAGATCTAAAAACACACGCCAGGGTGGGGGGAAGACGACCAGGAATCAGGCCGGCCGGCCTTGCCCTTCCCCCACCCCCCTCCACGTCCCACATGGAAATCCAGGGCTGTGTTGTGGGAAGACTACTGACCTAGTCCAGCCGAGCTGCTTGGCCTGGGGTGGGGGGGGGGGTCACTCTGCTTCTCTGGGCCTCAGTCTCCTTATCTGCAAAATGGGTTGACTCATCATTCTAACCTTCCAGGGTGGTCATGAGGACAAAAGGAGAAAGTGTGTGCAGAGCTGGCTTGCAGACATGTTCGAGAAAGGGTAGTGGGATTCTGGGGCACCCAGGTGGCTCAGTCAGTTGAGCGTCCGATTCTTGATTTCAGCCCAAGTCACGATCTCAGGGTCTTGAGATCGAGCCCTGCATCGGGCTTTTCTTACCGCAAGTTAACACATAAAAGTGAGGGATTATTCACACTAAGTTGTAATGTTTGTAAGTGCTGCGGCAGAGCGGGGTTTGGCAAGCTGTAGCCCACGGGCCAAGTTCCGCCCACCGTCTGTTTGTGTAAATAAAGCTTTATTGGCACCCAGCCATACCCATTCCTCTCCGTATAGGGCTGCTCCCCTGTTAGGGCTGTGGGGTTAACTAGTTGTAGCAGGCACCCCAGGACCCACAAAGTCAAAAAAGATGGCAGCGTGAGGGGTTCCCAGGCTTAAGTCACAGCATGTGCAAAGGCCTGGGGGCCTGACGTCACAGGGGGTCTGTAGGCAGAGCCTAGTAGCAGAGCACAGAGCGGGCTGTGGGAAGCAGAAGGACACAAGAGGCTACGAGAAACCAGGGCCATAGCTGAGACGGTGCCTCTCGTGCTCTGGAGATACCGGAATTGCAGGGTGGCTCTGGAGTCAGCCAGGCACTCCAGTGTTTCTCCGGGGCTGGAGGAGCCCCCGTACCAGGGTCTCAGAGGAACCTCTCTGGAGGCCTGGTCTGGTGCCCCTGCCATCGGGGGAGGCTTGCCTGGGGCACCCCAGAGCCCTGTCTGCCCAGGGGACCTCTCCTTCCTTGCACACCGCCCATCCCACCCCAGCTGGTCAGCAGCTGTTCCCTGAGCCCTCTGGGGGTTGGGGTCAGGAACTTTCTCTGAGATCAAACACAGGTTGGATCTTGTGAGTACTTGTGTTTGATTATAAAGTAGGATATGCTCCAGTCCCCCATCCATGTTGATGTAAAAGTTGGGTAATCATCCTTTCTGACGGCTGAGTAACATTCCATCGTATATATGGACCACATCTTCTTTATCCGTTCGTCTGTTGAAGGGCATCTCGGCTCTTTCCACAGTTTGGCTATTGCGGACACTGCTGCTATGAACATTGGGGTGTATGTGGCCCTTCGTTTCACTACATCTGTATCTTCGGGGTAAATGCCCGGGACTGCAATTGCTGGGTCACAGGGCAGCTCTGTTTTTAATTTTTTGAGGCACCTCCACAGTGTTTTCCAAAGTGGCTGCACCAGCTTGCATTCCCACCAACAGTGTAAGAGGGTTGCCTTTTCTCCACAACCTCTCCAACATTTGTTGTTTCTTGCCTTGTCAGTTTTTGCCATTCTAACAAGACTATGCTAAGTGAAATAGATCAAGCAGAGAAAGTCAATTATCATATGGTTTCACTTATTTGTGGAGCATAAAGAATAGCGTGGAGGACATTAGGAGAAGGAAGGGAAAAATGAAGGGGGGGGAACCGGAGGGAGAGACGAACCATGAGAGACGATGGACTCCGAGCAACAAACTGAGGGTTCTAGAGGGGAGGGGGGTGGGGATGGGTGAGCTCGGCGATGGGTATTAAGGAGGGCGCGTTCTGCATGGAGCACTGGGTGTTATATGCAAACAGTGAATCATGGAACACTGCATCAAAATCTAATGATGTACTCTATGGTGATGACATAATAAAATAAAATTTAAAAAAATAAAGTAGTATATGCTCACCATAGAAATTTTGGAAAATATAGGGGCACCTGGGTGGCCCAGTCACTAAGCGTCTGCCTTCAGCTCAAGTCATGATCCCAGGGTCCTGGGATCGAGCCCCGCATCGGGCTCCCTGCTCAGCGGGAAGCCTGCTTCTCCCACTCCCCCTGCTGTGTTCCCTCTCTCGCTGTGTCTGTCTCTGTCAAATAAATAAATAAAATCTTTAAAAAAATTTTTTGGAAAATATAAAAAGAATATAAAGCAGAAAACAAAGTCACCCATGATCCCACCCCCCAAAGACCACCAGTGTGACATCGGGCCATCTCTCCTTCCATTTTGATTTTTAAAATGTAGTTGAGATCACAACATACATGTAGCTTCTTTCCCTGTTACGTGTTTCATGTGGGCCATTTTCCCAAGGCCTTTACACACACTTCATAAAAACGATCTTTTTCTTGAAAAGAGTTGTGAAGAGTCACGGCTTTATGGCTTTTGTTAGGGTGGTATGGTCTCTCGCTACAAGCACTTCTGAGAACACAGCAAAGGCCACAAAGAAAGTGAAAACTAAAATACTCGCGAGTGTCATGACTGAGGTGGTGGCTGCTCGAATATATCCCCTTCGAGAAGACTCACTGGCCTGCACACTTACGGTTTGAGTACTTTTCTGCATGTGTGTGCTTCACGTTAAAAAAGTTAAACCTTACCTCCCCCAAACGGTCACGTGTTACTGTTTGGTAAACATAAGGCATCTATCTGTGTCTCGTGGACATCGTGTTAGTCCAGTGTTCTCCAAAGAAACAGAACCAATAGGCTGTGTATATACACAGACGCACACAGGGCAGGGGGAGGAAGGGAGGGAGAGAGAGTTAGAAATTGAGATTGATTTTAAGGAACTGGCTCCCCCAATCGTGGGTAGTACCACCAAGTGCAAAATCTGAAGGGCAGGCCAGTAGGCTAGAGACTCAGGGAAGAACCAATATTGTAGTTTGAGTCCCCAAAGCAGTCTGTGATCAGAATTCCCTCTTCTTCTGGGGAGGTCAGTCTTTTTCTATTAAGGTCTTCAACTGATTAGATGAGGCCCACCCCTAATAAGGAGGGTAATCTGCTTTACTGAAAGCCGACTGAGTTAAATACTAATTTCGTCTTTAAAAATGCCTTCACAGAACCATCTAGAACAATGTTCAACCAAATATCTAGGTACCGTGGCCTAGCCGAGTTGACACATACAATTAACCATCATGGGCATTTACCTGGGTTGAGAACTAGAAGGATGGAGGCATGCCTGGGGTGACGGATGGATGGAGATCATTCATGTGTCAGTGTGACTTCACAGCTGCAGATTATTTCATAGAATGGGCATACCGTGATTCATTTATGTTTCCTTGTTGTTGGGTGCTTTGTTTAATTCCTGTTTCTTGCTCATCGATCACATTAACATGGCATCTTTACCACCTGCAAGTGCCCGGCTCAGCATCACCTGGGCACTGAGGATGCGGGGTCGGGTACCTCACAGCCCTGCCTGCAAGGAGCCCTCAGGCTGGCTCGCAGTTGACTCTCACTGGCTTTGTGGTTTCAGGTCGGAAGAGCCCTCTCCCCAGTGGTTAAAGGAGCTAAAATCCAAGAAGAGGCAAAGCCTGTATGAGAACCAAGCTTGAGCAGGTATGAAGTGGGGACTCAGTGAGGAACCTGGACCAGGAGACAAAAGGGTCAGAGACTCGAGGTGTTGTATCCTAGGAGAGAGAAGGGAAAACGGGTGCGGGTGTTCTGGGTTCCAATAAAGAGGGTAGTGCTGATCTGTTTCCTCTTAGGGGAAAAAAACCCAGGTGGGCAGCCCGGTCGAGGAGCCAGATAACCTAAGCTCTGGGCTCACACACTTCTCACTGCATCTCAAAACCCTTTTATGGAGTGGAAAGGCAGGACATCAGGGGTTAGCTTAATCTGAAATGTCTCCAATTTTTACATTCATATACAACCTATATGATTAAAATTTAACTTGAAATAAAAAAAGGATTTTAAAAAAGTCAAATGATTAGATATGCCCTGGTGTGGATCCCAAATGACTTCATATCTCAGGGGAACTTCAGGTTCCCCATCTGTAAAATGGGTAACAGCGCCCATGTCACTGAGGGGTCCCCGGGGCTCACTGAGGAGGCACTAAAGTGCTGGCGGTCAGTCCTAGGTGTAGGAGCATATGGCTCATGCCCCCTGAAAGCTGGCTCTGATGTGAGCAGCCCAGGAGACCTGCCAGCCCCTTAGCCGGAGACCTCAGATGCAGAAAACACTGACCACAAAGCGTTTTCATGACCTAAAAAAAAAGCGTTTTCGTGACCTGCTTAGTGGCAAAACCTGACCTGTGTGGATGTCTGTACGTTACGCTGCGGGTATATTATGGGGGCGTTTCATAATATGTATGTGTGCACATATGCATGTGTATTTGTGTATATAATACCCCCCCCCCCAAATTCTAAATTCCCAGGTAATCTGTGCTCAAGGTTTCGGATAAGGAATGGGATCCTGTGTTGATTTTTGTGTGTAGTGCTCTACATGTGGTATCTCTCTGAACCTTCCAGCCATCCATTTGAGGAAACAGGCTGGAACCCTCACCTGACCCTAAACTTCACGTGGGTTCTACTGCAGGTGCAGCAGGCCACCTGCCACCTTCCTCACCCGACTCCAAAAAAAAAAGTCACCTTTCCTGGCCTGTGGCCTGTGGCCTGTGGGGATGGGGGGATGGCCGTCTTGGAGAATACCAGACAAGATTTAAAGGCTTGATGGCCGAGACACCTAGGGTCCCATGTTCCTCTTGCTGACGCCAGGACTGTCCCTTCCTTTCCAGACAACGGTCACTGCCACGTCTAACAAACAGAAGCCTTAACTGTCAGAACCCGAAGATGAGGCCACGCTGATGCCATTCCTTCCTGCACAAGGCTCCCTCCCTGGGCCCTTCCAGTGGGGTGGAGAACACGGCCCCGTGCCTCCTGCCTCTCCACAGGCTCCCCCCCCCCCCACTGCCAATTGGGGTGCGAAGACCCGCTCTCCTCAAGCCCTTGCACGTCTCCCCAGACAACACTTGAGGCTGAGGATGAAGCCAGCCTGCCCAGAATTGTCCATGCTGGTGGCTTTGTGTTTTATGTGAATACTGTGCATTTCTACCCACCGTAGACATCACTTCGGGACCGTCAGTCTGAGGCTGGACCATCTCCCCGGGTTCTGGAAAACACCTGTATTGTGAGAGCACCTCTCCCCTCGCCACCCCCCGCCCCACCACCAGGGCAGGTCCTTTCAAAAGCCTCTTGCCAAGGAAGAAGAAACTCCGTTTCCTGCCGTGATTGTGGCCCAAGGCAGGGTCACGGGGTTGGGTTGTGATTGCTTTATGGGCGAGTTCCATCTCCTTCCCTCTCCCAAGACTCAGCAGCTCCAATTTTTTAAACATACCACCTTCTTGTTTCAAGTGTATTTATCGTCACAATGGGGCTGTGCGCATAGACGACCTGCTCATTATACATCACTTTGGTTTGCTTTAGAAGGCGTTAAAGCAATAATTCAGCCAGCTTTCTTTGAAATTTGGTATGTATACGTTTTTTACGTTCAAGAGCAGAAGAAAAGATGTGTGAATAATTGGCTTGATGTATCCGATCATCTCAGGTTATCTTAAACCCATCCGTGTTTTTAAAAGAAAATTCCAGTTGTCACCTTTGTATATATATTTTCCTGATTTCTTTTCATTTGAGCTCTGATTTCTGTGGAGTGACCATTGTCCCTTGGCCTCAAGGTTCATCAAAGGCAGCCCGATGGCAGTGCCTTTCGCACCCAAACATCAGACCCGCCCTGAGAATCTTCTTCTCCAGTCTTTTTTGAACACTGCCCAAGATGGAAGCATCATTCCAAATTGGAACAAATGCGTGAATGGGAGGGAGGGGGTTCTTCTGTTTCTCTCCCCTCTTCCTTCTGCCACTCCCCCACCCTACCCCCTGCCAACTTTGCCTGACTAAGTGCTTCCTTTAGGTCCAAATGCAGGAAGGGAGGGGTCTTGCTGAAATCCTTCTCTGGACAGAAGTGCTGGATGCCAGGTGACAAAGTACAGGTTTTGCTTTGCCTCTTTTTTTTTTTTTTTTTTTTCTTGCTAGCTCTAAGCTCATTCCCAGGAATCTCTAAGACCTCTGGGGGTCGTAGGCACTCCCTACGTGGTCTTTCTTTTTGGAAATCCTCAACACCAGCCTCCTCCACGTCTGAAACCAAGACTCCAGCAGACATCCCAGATGTGCTTGACTGGCCACCTGCCATGCCTGGAGTTGCCATAAACTGTGTGCCAACCTTGCCTGGGAGATGCCCGTTGGTGAGAAAGACTCTTGGGGCAGTTCATAGGGCCCCCTGTGACTGCTGAGGGGCCCCAGGGCTGAGTTTTCTGAGGCTAGAGAGGGAAGGGATGGGCCACATGCACGCCCACCCACTGACTTTTCCAAGACATGAAAATCTTTCTTGATAAACCCATTATTTGCAAATGGTGTCAAAACATACCTTCCTTCTCCCTGGCCACGTCTCCAGGAGTCTCCATTTGTCTCCCCCATCTCTTCTTCACCCTTTGCCATCTCTTCCTTCTCTTGGGGGTGGGGGTGAGGGGTGGAGGGCCCATCCTGTTTCTCCAGGTTCAGCACCATGGACAGGGACTGAAGCCCTGCCCCCTCCCCCAATCTGCACTTTGGCTGACCTTTGGCTACCCAGGGGCTGTTGTCGGACCCTGCCACCCACCCAGCCTTTTGCATCTGGAAGCCTCATGCATCTGTGTCCGGAGCTTTGGCCCTGCTTGATAAGTTTGTGTTCTTTTCATTCCCCGAGGTAGTGGTCATTCTGTTATCTGTGGCCCTTGGGTGGAAATTTGATTCCTCCAGGAACTGCTGCTTTGGGTGATTTTTCTTTCCTTTCCTTCTTTCTTTCTTTGAGATCCAGTTAATGTTCTGTTTTGTTTTGTTTTTAAGAAGGCTTCACGCCCAGCATGGAGCCCAACGCAGGGCTTGAACTCATGACCCTGAGATCAAGACCTGAGCTAAGATCAGGAGTCAGATGCTTAACCAACTGAGCCATCCAGGCTCCCTGAGATCTGGTTAATGTTTTAAAACAATTTTGATGCGGTGGCTCTCCAGGGCCATAGGTCCCCTTGAAGGACACTCCTCATGTTCTGACCAACTCTTCCTGGCTGCTGTCTTTCCTTCAGGTGGGAAGGGCCCCTTGGTACCATCTTGGACAGTAGGAATAAACCTACTCTGTTCAGTGAGACTATAGCTACCATGCAAAACCCCCCAATTCTTAATTAGTTATGTTTTAGCCCAAGTATATCCAACAGGGAAGAAAAACACTTGAACATGAAATGAACCTGGAGATCTTTTGCCCAACCTCCCACACCTTGCTTGGAAACAAAAATCCATTTAATTCCTTGCTGATTAGGACATACAAAGTCCACCCCCCCTTGAAACTGATGAGAGCAGCCTCATCTCTCCACTGCAGAGCGGACCCTCCCAGTGGGTCAGGAACCACCCTCTCCATGCAGGCTCCCCTTGACGTCTGGATCCCACTATGCTCATTGCAACCAGGTTAGAAGTGGCTGATGCTTGGAACTTTTTGCAGATAGCTGGGCAAGCGTGTCGTTGGTTTTTCCCTCTTTCTAAGCCGAGTGCTTTCTGGCGCCAAGCGAGCCGTTTGTATGCTAGTTTCTTGAGTTTGCCTGGAGCCACCTTTGGAAATTTATCTCTTTTTAAACTAACTTAATATGCCTTAATTGTCTGTATGCAATCAAGTCATCTGCCCTCATCCAATCACCTTCCTGGGGGCCTTTGGCTCTCCTTAAATGAAAGTCTTGCACAGAAAGCAAATCTCTATGTATGTACAATCTGTCTACAGACACACACACACCCTTTGCACATCGGCATTTTGATGGCTGGTGTTTTGATAAGTCTGTATCTAGATCCCCTTCTTCGTGGCCCTTGCCTGATGAAACAGAGGCTTTTGGCCTATGAAATCCCATGGCGAGGCCTCAAGAATCAGTTTTACGGAGAATTCCTTGGTGCCACCAGAGAAATTCTGGTGAGGCCGAAGCCTCGTGTTGTTTCATGGGGGGGTTTGGAGTGACACAGACCTGACAGCCTCAGGTTATCCAGGATTCGGGAAAAGGACAATCAGATGGGAGCTCTTCCAGGGGGACAAGCCAAGTCCTGTGCTCTCAGACAAATGTGTTTGCCTTTGTGCGTCCAAGGAAGTGAGGCCAACTCTAGGTATTGCTAAGGAGCAAGCATCGAAATAGACGCAGGCCTGAGGTCCCAGAGCTTAGAGGCTGTGCAAGGGAGTGGAGGAAACCCCCATGGTGTGCCCCCGCCCCCCAGAGGGGAGCTCAGCTGCTCGCACTCGGCCCTGGTGGCCGCCTTGTCCACTTAACACTTGTGCATTTTTTCATCACAATGCCCCCAGATTGCCCCAGGAGCTAGGCATAATCATACAGCTGAAAATCCACAGGCGTGTGGTCAGATCACCTCCAAAACTAAATGCTTTTTTAAAGGCAACTTGGGCCGGCGTGGAAGACTGTGTCCCACGGAGAACGCTGTTGAGCCTGCCTCTCGCTCTCCAGTTCTGTGTTTCCCCCTCAATCCCTGTGGTCCCCCTGCACCCCCCAGTCCCGTCCCTTCGTACAGGAAGCCAGATTACTTAGCCTGTGTGTAAACTAGCATTTCAGGGTGAGCCCGAGGGATGTAGAGGCAGGAGAAAAGGTCTATCCAAGGGGGGGACACCCTCGCCCCTAATTTACACCATGACAAGTCACTAGAGTAAATGGGGAAGCCTCCTGCAGCCTCAACTGTGCCTTTCTTCCTCCACCACGCGTTCAAATGTGGAAGCAAAACTCCCACGGCATCGTGATTCCACGGGGGAAGAGGGACAGTATTGACATGGAGCGAACCACTTGAAGCAGGCGGGACCCACTCCACATCTGGAAGGGGGTCCACCTTGGGCTACAGCCACCTAGGGAGCCGTGGATCCGGGCTCTGCCGAGAGGCTGCTACAAGTCAACCCTGTTGGGGTTTTGGGCAAGCTGAGGTTCTGGAAATGCAGAGCCACGTGGGAAGCCAGTGGGCACAAGCGTGCCGGGTCTTCGCCAGGCTCTCCCCTTTGGCTTCCCCCCACTCTAGAATTTGCTTTCTTTTGTTGGGATTGGTTCCTGCAGGGAGGGGTGCAGAAATCTGTGTTCTGGAAAATCAGCCTGAGGTTCCTGGCAAATTAACCCTTAAAATCAATCAGCTTCTCCCCCTCCCTTAAATCTCCTTAAATAGTCACCCTCTAACCTGGTACCTGAACATCTCCCTCCATGACTCAGACCGGCCCTTTTTTTTTTTGACAATCTCCAGTGGTATCACGTCTGCAAAAAAAGACAAAACAACAACAACAACAACAACAACAACCAAACAAACAAAAATCATGCCGTTGTCTAAAGAACAATTTGAGCTTTTTTACTGGTCTCATTCCAAATAGCCTTATAGATCCTGTAAATAGGGGGCTCGCAAAAGTAATATATTGTGTTACGGAAGATATTTTGTACTGTGTTGTTTCCTAAATCATACCAATATCCTAGAAGTGATGCACTTCCCAGATGATTCTGATCCTCAAAACACTTTGTAAGAAGGGGCGGAGAGCAGAAATACATACAAATACACTATATATTTTCCTAGCATTTCTTCTGAGTCCCTTCCGGAGATAAAATTTGAGTCACAGTAGAAAAGAAACTTGAGTCCCGTGTGTAGGAAAGTTACACCTGCTGCCTGCTGGCGTTCTTGCAATTGCCTTATGAATTCACAAGCTCTAAGGGGGTTCTGAACAGAAGAAGGTGGACGACAGGCACTTTATCCAATCCCAGAAAGAATCTAATCGCGTGACTGAGCATTCATCTAGAAAAACCTATATTTTTAACGTTAAAACAAATGGGGCTTCCTGGACCTCACATAGTATTGGGTATCTACAAGTGCTTTTATATTTTGTAACTGTAAAGAGGTTTCATACGCACAGAAGAACAGTTGGGAATCTGGTCAACTGCCATTAGACAGGATGACCTTTGCATGTACAAAGATGTTGCATTCAGACCATGAAAATAGCAAATAAAGCTTCGATGCAAGTTGCACTGAAGAACTTGGTGTGTCAGTGTGTGGATGAATGGGCTCTCCCATGCATGCATGCCCGTCACCAGCTGAGTCGGTCTGTTGTCTGTGCTGAGCTGGGGGCCGCGTGGCAGGAAGGGGGGAGCTGGGGTCCTGGGAGAGGGGGACCTGTGGAGACAAAGCAGGATTTCCATTCAGCGTGGGCTGGAATCCTCATTCTGCCTCCTCCCAGCTGTGGGATATCGCTGAGCATTGGAACTCCAAATTGGGCGTTGGTGAGAGAGACCTTAGTGGGCAAGAGTTGAAGGAAAGAAGGGCATGTGAAGGTGCTGGGCACACAGTAGTTCCTTGGGATCCTAAAGGATCTGATGCGAGGAAGTCACACCACCTCTTTCTTACCCCTTAGATCCCTAGCAGGTGACGGCTGCATCCCAAGTTAAGGGGTCGAATCCAACTCTGCGTTCCGTGGTCCCCAGCAGGAGGTAGTCCCTGGGTTTGAACTGCCAGTAGTGGGCAGGATCCTCAGTGAATGGAAGCAAGGAAGTAGCAGCCCGAGCCAAGCGCTTTGTTCCACGATCTCTCCGTGGTTGTCCATTTACGGTTGTTGCTGACCTCCAGTAGTTCACCCAAGGTCACACAGGTCCACCTGCTTCCAGAGGGCAGCTGCCACCCACACTGTCCCATCACCATCTCCAGGGGTGCGGGGGGACTGAGTTTTAGGCTGACTGGAGGATTTTAGCCAAAAAATCACAACAAAACCAAACCCTGTTCCGTAACAATTCACTCCTTGGCGCTCTTTTCATTTTAGTCTTCCGATAATCATTAATCATACTTAGAAAATGCACGGGCCTAGGATTTTGATTTGGATTGTTTTCTTGGTTTCTGTTTGTCTGTGTTTGTTTGTTTTTTGGGGTCGCAAATTAGGTGACTATCATGATCACCTTTATTTCTGTTGAAGCTAAGATCTGGGCCCTGTGGCAAGCCAACCCCTCCTCCTTCTCTGCTGTGTGACTTTGGGTAAATGGCTTCACCTCTCTGAACTCAGTTTCTGAGCCATCTATAAAATGGGGATGGCAATTCCTTCCCTCAAGAGGGCTGGGGGAAGATTAAACATAATGTTCAGGAAGCTGGTGCAGTGCCTTGCAAACAGTAGGTCTTCAATAAGTGGGAGCTGTCCGTGGGGTATGCCTTCTACATGAAGAAAATAAACCTTTGTTGGGTCTGTTACAGCATCCCGTGGAAACCCAATTCGGGGGTTATATTTAGGGTGATCTGATTTAAAATTCAGGCCATGTGGCCCATGGGAAAATTGAGTGATTCTGGGGTCCCTCGCTTTAAGAGCTGGTGTCCTTCCAAGGATGTCCTTTGCCCAAACAGGAAGGTGATGGCTCCAGGAAGCCCCAGAAAGGGAGTTGGGGGGCACTGGAGAGCTTTACACCCCAATGCCCCCTGCCCGCCGGCGCTCAGACTTCCCACAAAGCTGATGAGGTCCGTCTGTCCCCAGGACGCCATCAGGGGTCATGGTGGAGGGACATAGGCACTGGGGCCTCCTGGGCCCGCTATTGGAGTGAAATGGCCCGAACGGAATTGGGTGGACAGGGCGCTGCCTCAGCAGGCTGGGATGTGCTGGGCCGTCGAAAAGCGCCCATAAATAGGGCACTGCTAGCAAAGGCAGATTGTCTGCAGACGGTGCTGGCCCCTCTGTTCTTCCCGAGGCTACAGCAGCAGGTTCATTCTGGGACGGGCAGGGGCGGGGAAGCGAGGGCTGCCCTGGCAGGCCCAGGCCTTTGGGGATCTCCGTGGGGCGTGCACGGCTGGCCCCTGCACAAACTGGGGATTCACTTAAGGGTTGGAGCCAAGAGGGAGGACCCAATCCAGCCACCAAGACCAACTGGTGTCCGAGGGAGGCAGCCAGGGTGGAGCCCCTGGGCATGTGCTTAGGGAAGGGGGCCTCCAAAGACTGAGCGCAGTGGAGGAAGGGGAGTGAGCAAATCTGGGGGTTGCCAAGGATCCTGGGAGTCCTCCAGGAGCTGGACCAGGCCCTTTGTCCTGTGGAGGCTGGGCAAAAGCAGGACAGGCAGCCTGCAGGCTGTGCCTCACTTGGCCTGTGTCCAGAGCACATGGGCCATGCAGCTGTGCCTGCCAGAGTGTGGGGTGTAGATGTGTGTGCCTTGTGGACCACTGTGGGTGTCTGAAAGGGGCATATGTGAGAGATGGGGGGGCTGTCGTGTTCGGTGGGTGTGATGGGACTGTGTGATCACAGGAGTGTGTGCATGTGCATGCGTGTGTGCATGCGTGTGTGCATGTGTGCGTGTGTGTGTGCTGATAAACTGGAGAACAGTCCTGTGCATCTGTGTGTCGTGGGGATCATGAGAATCCTCCCATGACTACCTCGTCATGACTGCCACAAGGCCAGTGTTGTGTGTCACGGTCCCCACAGGGATGAAGGGGAACTGTCTCTCTCTGTCTGTGTCTCTTTAAGTGGCTCGTACATAGTAAGTGCTTCATAAATGCATGTGGAATGAATAACCGAATGTATGGAAACTGGGCTGCCCCAGGTGTCCCAGACTCAGTCCCCCGCATCATGCGTTCTCTAGATGTCTGTCTGTCCATCTCCCACCAGTCTGTGGTCTCCTGTTCATCCCGGTCACGCAGCACCAGGCCAGGCACTGAGCTGATGCTCATGGAATCTTTGGTGGACAGAGGAAAGAATGAACAAAAGACTGGCCCAGAGCGTGGAGGTGGGAGAGATCCCTGTAGAGGGACACCGCTGAAGCCCACCCTCTGGCCAAGGTCCAGGGATGGTGCATCCACACAGAACTTGAAGAACCCTGTCTCAGGGGGGAAGCAGTTGGGTGTAGGGGAAGGGCGTGCACTTTGGAGCCAGGCCCAATCTTGGCGGCTCCCTCACTGTGTGCCTTGTGGAAGTGGCTTCACCTCACTGGGCCTCAGGATATCCCTCTATCAAACAGGGATCCTGAGCCCACTGACTGTCCCGGTCCTTGTGGGCCATGATGGGCGCTCGGTGGATGTTTGTTGAATGACTGAATGACCGAATGCAGTGAGTGATGACCACATCCCATAGGCAGCCCGGCTCTGGAGCTCATCCTTGACTTCAATCACATCAACACCTAGTGTGGCCCCGGGGGTGGGGGGGGGCGCTGGTGACTCACTCATTTTCCTTTGGTTGGAGCCAGAGGTGTTCCTGGGGAGATGGCAGAACAGCACGGAGCGCCGGAGCAGGCTGCAACTGGCAAGAGCCATGGAGGCCTTGGAGGCAGCTACAAGGTACAGGGCAGGGAGGGGTCCCAGGATCTGTGGGCCTGGGGCTGCTCTCGAGCCTCGGGGTCAGCTTCCCTGCCAGGCAGAAAGGAGCAGCGGCCCTTCCAGCCATCAGGGGCCAGGGAGACACCTCGCTCACCACGGTCGTGCTGCATCTTCTCTCTTCTGTGTCCTCATCTGCAGAAGGGAACTGGTCGCACAAACGCAGCCTGACTCAGTGGGGCACAGAGGCCCGGGGGCGGGGGGTCTCAGGAGACATGGTGCTGACTCTCCTGCCTGACCTCAGGCTAGTTCCCCGGCTTCTCTGGGCCTCAACAGCCCCATCTGGAAAATGGGAGCAATGCTCCCTGTCTCAGCCCCCAGAGCTGGTGCCAAGGAGGATTCCAACGGCTGGAATTTGTTGGCTCTTCGCTCTCTGAGCTATCCCTGGGGGCTTTAATCTGAGACGGAGTCCAAGAAGCAGGGGCCTGCCTGGCCCTGGGCCTGATTGGTGGGAGCACACGGCTGGTCTAGTGACTTCTAAAGGCCTTTGCAAAGCCCCAGAGGCAGATGCCCACCACAAAGGTGGGTGCCTCTGTCGGGCCTTCCTGGCTCCTCTGGCATCTGTGGGCCATGCCCTGCCCACCAGGACAGGGGAGAAAGGAGCCAGCCCACTTCTTTGAATCCTGGTGCCTCTACCTAATTTGCTGTGCAGCCCGGGACAAGTGACTTACACTTTCTGAGCCTTCTATAAAATGACCAGAACAGATGTACCCCAGGGACCTTCTCCGAAGACAGTTTGTGCTTCTAGGTGGATAAGAGAGGCTAAGCCTTCCTCCTCCTTTGCAGCCTCTTTCTCTCTGGGCGTGGGACAGGTGAAGGGCAACCCAGAGGTTGCCAACGGGTGTTTTCCTTTGTCCTCCACAGGGAAATTTCGCATTCAGGGAAATATAGTCTTCCGGCCTCTCTTGGAAAGTTTAGAATGGGGCCCACATTCCCTCCTGGCCATAGGCGGCTTCGTTTCCTTCCCTAGGTCACTTCACTCTCTTAGATTGGGGCCTGGTTCCTGCCAGATACTGGTTGCAATCCCTGGTTTAATTGGAGGTTCCGGGAGGCGTTCCCCTCCGTGGCCACGAGGGGGCAGCGCAAGCCCGTGGCCGATGCTGGCTCGAGGCACGTCCAAGGCAGAGGGGATGGAGCCCAGGGGATGGTACCTCCCCGCCCTGCCCCAAGGGAGACTGTGCAGGCCAGGGTCTGGGGGCTGGATGGGGGAGCCCGACCCCCATGGGATGCTCAGGATGCTGCCCTTTCAGGTGATCGTGTATGAAATGGAGAACTTCCAGGGTAAGCGATGCGAGCTCTCAGCCGAGTGCCCCAGCCTGACAGAGAGCCTGCTGGAGAAGGTGGGCTCCATCCAGGTGGAGTCTGGGCCGTGAGTACCTGGACCCCCCCAGCCCCCTCCTCGCAGCCCCGAGCCTCCTGGGCGTCAGGAGGTCCGGGTTCCAGTTCTAGATGTGCTGTGGGGCCGTTAAGTGACTCCCTCGCCATCTCTGGCCTCAGTTTTCCCATCTGTCTAATGGGCTTAATGGTGGCATGCACTTCAGAGTTTTTGTGAAAATGAATGGAAAGATGCACATAAATAATAACAATGTAATAATAAAGAGGAGGAGCTGGGAGAGGAATTTGTCTTTGGATTGCCTACTATGTGCCAGACATTGAAAGGACATTCCTGAACACCTACACAGAGGCTGCACATAAAACAGATTCTTCATACTGTTTCCCTGGATGATTTTTCTGGCTCAGAGTCTCAGCTTCCAGTATATTCTAGGAGCTGCTCAAATACCTGGACCAGGGGTCCGCGGTAGAGTTGGAGGGAGGGTTCAAGGTCAAAGGTCAGCAGCTTGAGGGCCCTTCCCTCGCTAGACGTGGCACCCAGGCTGGCCTCCTCCTACAGGTGGCTGGCGTTTGAGCGCAGAGCCTTCCGTGGGGAGCAGTTTGTCCTGGAGAAGGGGGACTACCCTCGCTGGGACGCCTGGTCCAACAGCCACCACAGTGACAGCCTCCTGTCCCTCCGGCCTCTGCACATCGTAAGTACAGCTCCTGCCCGCTTCGGGGAACTCCTAGAAGCTGGTCGGCCAAGCTCCCCGCACAAGCTCAGCGGAGGGCGGGGCTGGTACGGACCTGGCTTGGGAAGGGCCCTCTTCACCTCTGGCCTAAAAGATGGCATGGGGCGAGGGGAAGTTGGCTGTTGAATGGTCCCGGGGCTGGAGATTGGGACACCAGGATTCACATCTTGAATTCGCCAGCACGGCATTGACACTTCCCTGCGTAACCCCACTGCAAATCAGGAGCCTCGTGGCCCAGCCTCGGATCAGGATTGTGCTCAAAGCAACATGTTCAAAAAGGAGCTTCAGCAAGTAAATGGGTCTTCGCTTGCCTTTCCCAAACACCTGGAAGGGACTCGGTCCACCGTGACACATCTGAATGTTGCTCTGCTCCCCCACCTGCTTCCCCCACACTCGGTGGCCGCTCCAGGCCTCTCTCCTTGTCACAGTAACATTTACCTGCTTGGATGACGCTGAGAGGAAAGCTAGGGAGACCACATCCGAACCTGGTTTAGTAAACAGGGAATCCTCCTACGTTACTGATTTTTATCTCCTTCCGGCCTCTCTCTGCCTCAGTTTCCCTATCTGCTAAATGATGGAGTTTCACAAGAGCTGAGAAGTCCCCTCTGGGTTTCATGGCTCCCTGGCTCTGAGATTCCTAAGGAGAGTGGCCCTGGAGGGACCGCCCTAGTCCCCGTCCCTCCTGCAGGCCTCTTGGGAAGCCTCAGGCATTGGGCTCGGGGGCTCTGTGGCCACTGGACTCTTTCCCGCACCTCACGACCCCTGCTCTGAGCATGGGAGCAGCCGGCTCACCCTGTGACCCCGCCCCCAGGACGGCCCGGATCACAAGCTGCACCTGTTCGAGAACCCAGCCTTCAGCGGCCGCAAGATGGAAATAGTGGACGACGACGTGCCCAGCCTCTGGGCTCATGGCTTCCAGGATCGCGTGGCGAGCATCCGGGCCATCAACGGAACGTAAGGGACCCATTCCCCACTCCTGTCCCTGCCCCGGCTTTGGCTCCAGAGAGAATCTCTGTTCACTGTGTTTCCTACACAGCAGCCGCTCCCTGCTCTTCTAGGTCCTTTCCATAGTCCTGGTCCTTCTTACCAGGGTAAGAAGTGACATAGTGGTTCTCTGGGTATGACCTGAATAGCGCATAGGAGAGTACATAGTACATCACCTCCTTCCTTCTAGGCTTAATACCTCTGTTAATGCAATCTTAAGATCACCTTCCCTTTGTCAGTGACTACATCTCACCCTATGGGCTTGAGATCTGGGGTTGAGCTTTGAAAGATGCCACCTTTCCCTGATGATAATTTACTTAACAACTTTTTACTGAGCATTTCTATGTGCAGAGTATGGGGAGAACAAGAATTACACAGCCTCTGCCGCCAAGAATGTCAGTCTGCTAGGGAGGCAAGTAGACAGGTATCCACAATTCATTGTGATCAGGTTTATGATGGGGGACACACTGGGGCTCTGGGAGTCCCCACCATGCACTGGATTCAGCCCAGGGGAGTCAGCAAGGGCTTTCCTGGAGGAGGAGACATATACATTG
Organism: Callorhinus ursinus; assembly: GCF_003265705.2. Classification (NCBI taxonomy): domain Eukaryota; kingdom Metazoa; phylum Chordata; class Mammalia; order Carnivora; family Otariidae; genus Callorhinus; species Callorhinus ursinus. The sequence goes on from NW_027397134.1 coordinate 412,509, forward strand.
AGATGTAAAGAATATGAATGGAAGGGGAGGTGGACATGATAAGACGAGGAAGAGTGTTCCAGGCAGAAGGAACGGCATGTGTAAGGGCTCAGAGACACTCCGCTTCAAGGAAAGTAGAGTCAGAGAGGTTGGAGTGTGGGGTGTGAAGAAGGAACGTTGAGGGATGAGGCTGGAGATGGTTCGCGAAGGACCTGTGAGCAGGGGCGGGAGTTTGAACTCATCCGGAGGGCACTGGGGAGCCAGGGAGGAATTTAGGCAGGCAGAGAGCGTGGTCAGATGCTGGCTGTAAAAGGCTTGGTCTGGCTGGAGGTGGGAAGCTGACCGTCCTCACCCGGACCTTGGTGCCCGGCAGGTGGGTTGGCTATGAGTTCCCCGGCTACCGCGGGCGCCAGTACGTGTTCGAGCGGGGTGAGTACCGCCACTGGAACGAGTGGGACGCCAACCAGCCGCAGCTGCAGTCCGTGCGCCGCATCCGGGACCAGAAGTGGCACAAGCGGGGCTGCTTCCTCAGCAGCTGAAGGGCACCCAGGCCCCAGTGGCCCAGGCCCGCCCTGGGGGGGCAACAGAGGCAAGAAGAGGAGGCTCCAGGGCCAGGGTGATGGTCTGCCTGTCCCCCCTTCCCCGGAATCTGCTCAATAAAGCCTGGGGCCGGTCCCCCACCTGCCATGTTCCTCTGCGTTCACTTCTTGAGGGGACTGGGGCTTTAGGGCTCTGAGAACCACCAAGGGGGCTGTGAGCTGGGTTCCTCCCCTAAGCTCTAGTTGTTTTAGCAGAATCACATGCACATCTTGCCCTGATTTTGTGTTTGTTTTCCCGTGTCTCCGTCTGTCAGTCTGTCCATCCATCTATCCATCCTTCCACCCACCCATCTTTCCATCCACCCTTCCATCAGTTCATCCATCAGTTCTTTCCATCCATTCTCCCACTGATCCATCTATTCTCTCTCCCATCCAGCCGTCCGTCCATCCAGCCAGCCATCCATCCTCCCATCGATCCATCCATTCTATTTCTTTTTTTTTAAGATTTTATTTATTTATTTGAGAGAGAGAATGAGAGAGAGAGAGCATGAGAAGGAAGAGGGTCAGAGGGAGAAGCAGACTCCCCGCCGAGCAGGGAGCCCGATGCGGGACTTGATCCGGGGACTCCAGGATCATGACCTGAGCCGAAGGCAGTCGCCCAACCAACTGAGCCACCCAGGCGCCCCCATCCATTCTATTTCTCTCCCATCCATCCATCCATCATGTCCCCCTCCATCTCCCTCTCTCTGTCAGTGTCTATTTTCATTAATTTATTCAGCAAATGCCAGGCCCTGTCCAAGGCCTGAGGACACAGCAGGGAACAAAACAAAGTCCTGCTCTCATGGAGTTCACCTTCTAGGAGAGAGACAGGAGACAAACAAGTAGATTCTGAATCCACTAACTGTGCTATGGGCAGGAAAGTGCAATATTACGATGGCAGGTGATGAGGGGGGTGGTCGGAGAACTCTGCTCTGAGGAGGTGACATTTGAGTTGAGACCTGAGTGAACATGAGAACATTCCAGCCAGAGGAATAGTGGGTGTGAAGGACCCAAGCAGGAGCGTGGCTGGGTGATGGAGACTTGGCGAGGAAAGCAGTCGGTCTGGAAAGAAGTAAGCGGTAGAATGGGGGAGTGGTCAGAGGGGGCGTGGGGTCAGGGTAGTTAGGGCTCCACAGACTCTTGTCTGAAGTAGGTGGGAGCCATGGAGCATCTGAGTGAGGCGAGACATGACTTAACAGGATTGTTCTGGCTGTGGAGCAGAGTCTAGACCACGGGGCTATGGGGGAGGCAGGGGGACAAGCCGGGAGGCCACTAGCTGAGCCATGATGGTGTGATCTCCCGGACTGTCTCTTTTCCTTGTGTCGGAAGCTCTGTCCACATCCCAGAGGTCTTCTGCAGCCTTGAATGGGGGACCGAGACCCCATCCCACCTCCCGCCACTGACCGTGACAGCTCTGAGCCTCTGTTCCTTCATCTAGTTGAAGGGGTTGCCACGGCAGTGCCAGCCATAAACGGGGGTCTCCTCTGGCCCCCAGTGGGAAGAAGAGGGAGTGTCCCCTCTGCCAGTCAGGTGACAGCTAGCTTCCTGCAGTCCCAGGGACCTGCCCTCAGCCTTCCCACCTCCATGAGCCAGTGCTGCGTATTTCCCTGACTTGGTTCCCCTGTTGTGCCCAGAGCCAGTCCCAGCCACCTGCAGCCTGCCCCTGCAGCTGATGCAGCTGGTGTGTGGGAGGCCTGAGGGGGCCTCAGGAAAACACTGAAAAGAATGCAGCAATTGTCAGTTACTTCAGCCTGTATATTTTTAAAAAATATATACGCACAGCCGAGCAATCACGTTGAATTATTTTTACTTTGGTGTGTAGGGGAGAACTGGGTGGGGCGTCAGGCTCGGGGTGGGAGGTGAGGGGCCCCCAGCAAGGCGGGCCAAAGGCTGGGTTGACTCCCACCCCCAGCAAGGATGGCAACACCCCACTCCTCCCACCTCCCCCTGCCCCCAAAATTCACCCCCTTGTCCCTTTTACAGACAGAGACCTTGTTTTGCTTTGTAAATCGGTCCTTACTCAAAGTGCTAGGGCTGTTTGGACATCATCTGGGTCACTGAACCCTAAGATGACCTTGGAAGGCAGGCACCGTTACTCCTCCTATTTCACAGATGAGGAGACTGAGGCCCAGAGAGGCAGCATCACCCTCCCGGGGCCGCACATACAAGAAGTGCTAGAGCTGAGGTTTGCCGTCTGTGTGCAGATGCTAGAACATTCGCTCCTGAGCCCCGCACACGGTGACGTGTCCCTCAGGGGCAGGGACACACAGCAGGGAAGAAAATCAACAGTAGCAACAATAATAATAAAAGCCACCCGACTGTCCCCATCAGTGTGCAGAGTACACTGCTGGGTGTTTCACGGTGTCATCTCTAATCTACTGACAGGCGACGCAGATCCCCGTGTGCAGAGAGAGCAATGGAGGCCCCGAGCTCTGCAGCAAACTGCCTGAGTACCAGAGCTTTAGAGGGTGGGGCTAGGACTCAAGTTCACTTCTGCCTCCAAAGCTCATCTCCCTCCCAACACCCGCCCGTGGGCTGTCCATGCTCTGGTTGGCCCGGGGTCTGCAGCTGGGCTGACTTTGGAGGTGGGGTGCCACCGGACCCAGATCCAGAGGGATCCAGGAGGTCACTGATGTCTGAACGACTATCCAAAGCCTCAGACCCATACTAACCGTCTGGGTCAGGGAGGGCTTGCTCTCTGCGAGGACTCCAAGGCATTTTCCCATTCAATCCTCCTAATGGCCCGGGGAGCTCAGAGAGGGAGAGCTGACTGCTGGGGTCACACAGCCTGGGGTCACACAGAGCTGAGATTGGACCCCAGGCCCATCTAACTCCAAAAGGCCACTCTTAGCTCCCACCTAGACTCAAATTCTAGCTTCTGCAGGCACAGAGCTTGAGAGGGTTAGTAAAGTAAGAGTATCTCTCCGTGACAGGCGGGTGAGGGCGAGGGTCAGGAAATCACTTTAGCTGTTTAATCGAGAGGCAGTGTAGTCTCCCGGTTAGAGGCAGCATGGTCAAGGGGTTAGAGGCAGAATGACTGAGTGCAGCTCTTGATCCATACCACTTGGGGTCCTTTCCAGGCTTAACCACTTGCTGTGTGCCCTTGGGCAAGTGGCCTAGCCTCTCTGTGCCTTGGTCATCCGTAACTTGGGGCTAAACAACACTACCTATCTCATAGGTTGTTGTGAGTATTAACACGAATGTAATTTGCAGGAAGGGCTGAGAACAACGGGTTAAACAGAGGAACTGCTAGGTAAGTGTTCATCTTCCACATCATCATCAAAAAATGGTGACCCTGGAGATGGGCTCCATGGTTGTGTGGAGCAGGGGCTTCCCAATTACTCAGTAACGGGGGTTCATCCTAAGGATGCCGGTGCAAACCAGGACATAGGGCTACTAGGCTGTATGGTGAGAATGCAAGCAGCAGCAATGCTTCACTGGGAGGAGGGGACCCGGGGGGTGAGCCGGGCTCGTGGAGGCAGGACTGGAGCCCAAGGACTCTTGGGAGCTGGGCAGCAGGCTCTGTGGGCATTCTCCTGGGACCCCAGCCTTGGAAAGCCTCAGGGAATGCATCTCCCACTCCTCAGGCGGGAACTTTGCCAAGCATTCTTCCCCATTTTGTAGAATCACGGGGCCCGTAGTGGTGTTGCCCATGGAGTTAGCATCACTGATAAATTACCGGTGGGCCAGTCTGTATGTGTGATGGTATTATGTTCAAGATGATTCTTCAGAGGCACGTGAGCATGTCAAATGCATGTTCTGTTCAATATTACCTTCCTGTCCAAACCTGTCTATGAGGAGTAGCACAAACACCTCAAATCCCTTTCTTACTTCATCTGGTATAATTGCTGTGTCCAAACCTTTCATATCGAAGTACATATCACTACACATTTCATTTGATTATTCCTTTATATTATAGTCTGGGCATTTTACAATGCATTTATTTTGAAAGCATATATGTAGGTGGATTATACGATCGATTTTATTCCAGGAAAGCAGAGGGGCTCTTACAGAATGATCGTCACGAGAAGGGAGTGCTGGTTCTGGTAGAGTTGAGAACTTTTCCACTTGAGGGTCTCGAAGGTTCTTCTGGCTCTGGCTCCTGTTATGTTTAAGGAGTGAACTGTGTTTGGGGACACCAAGGCCTATCGTCCCTGTAGCAAGGTGAGGCAGAGAGGAAGGTCAAGCCCTCCCTCTCCATGTATTGGTCAGGCTATGCTGGGTACAAACAGCCCCCAAGTCTTGGTGGTTTAACATCAATGGTTTATTTCTCACCCTGTGTCACATATCTAATGCTGGTCTAATGCTGGTCTTTCACCCAGTCATTCATAGACCCAGGCTGGCAGAGGCTTCACCTTCTTGCAACGATGCATCTCAGTGAATGGAAGAGAAGGGGCTGGAAAGTATGCAATAAAATGACCAGACTTCTGAGACATCTCAGAATCCACTGACCAGAATGAATCACATGACCCCACGTCATTTCAAGAAGACCCGGTGGCAACCTGCTCACACATACATACACCCTGTTGGCTGCCTTCCCTTCCCTGCTGATTCTTCCTGGGGTCATTTCTCAAATAAACTACATGCCCTTGAACCCTTGTCTTAGAGTCTGCTTCCAGTCACGCCCAAACTAAGACACCTTCACTCATCTCTGTATTTCTTATTCACTAATTAATTCAACCAGTCAGCAAATACCTTCTGAGCACCTACTGTGTGCTGGGTCTAGGCAGGCGCTGGGACTATGGACGAGACCGAGCCCAGCTCTGATCGAGCTCATTGTCTAGAAGAGCAGATGGCTCAGGACACACCAAAAGCCAAGTGCGTTGAGGTCCCCCCCGCCACTAGAGCCTTCAGTGGGCGCATAGTCCTGCTTGATTTTAGATTTCTGGCCCCCGGAGCTGGGTAACAATACATTTCTGGGGGATGGGCTTTTTCAGACATTATTTTTATGGTGCAAAAATATACTACATAACATCAAATTTACCATTTTAACCATTTGAAGTGTGCAGTTCGGTGGCATTAAAGTACATTCACACTGTCGTGTGACCCGCACCACCCTCCGTCTCCAGAACTTTCTCATTGTCTCACACTGAAACTCTGGGCCCGTTGAACACTAACCCCCTGATCTTCCCTCCCCCAGCCCCTGGCACCCACCGTTCTCCTTCCTGTCTCTATAAATCTGGCTCCTCTAAGAATGTCACATCAGGGGCATCATGCCTCATTTAGATTTAGCGACTGTCATATTTCACTTAGCACCCTGTCCTCGAGGACGCCCTAGCCCGGGTCGAATTCCCTTCCTTTTTAAGGCTGAATTGTATTCCATTTTATGGATGCATTTCGTTGATCCATTCATCTGTCAAGGAACATTTGGGTTGTTTGCACATTTTGGCTACTGCAGATAATGTGCTGTGAACACGGGCGTCCCAGGATCTGTTCGAGGCCCTGCTTTTGATTCTCGGAGGCTGTATATCCATAAACAGAATCACTGAGGGTTAGGGAAATTTCGCTGATAATTTTTTGAGGAATCACCGTACTGTTTCCATAGAGGCCACGCTATTTGGCACCGGTCTCAGTCCTTTGCTATGACGGCCCCAGAAAACCAATAAAACACCTCCCATGCATCATGTGCTGGACTCTGTGGGTTCCACGGTAAACCAGGCAGACCGTGGCCCTCCCCTCGTGATGCTTACCTTCTACTTGGAAAGATGGCAAATAAATGAGTAACGTCGTGTCAGGAGGTGAGAAGTGCTACAGACAGAAGCAGCATGGCTGAGTGTGTGTGTGTGTGTGTGTGTGTGTGTGTGTCTGTCTGTCTGTCTGTCTGTCTGTCGGGGGCATGGAAGGTGGGGGAGAGCAAGTCTTACTCGAACCTGGTCTCTGAGCCACAGTGCTGTTCCTTCTATCCTGCCTGATCTTGGATTTGGTCAAGACTCAGGCTGGCTTTGAGAAAGATATGCACACCGGAGGAAATGTACATAAACGCCAGGGCCCCATGGGGCAGTGGGTGCTCTTAGGACCCCGGGCTCCTGAGGTTTGGAGAAACCAAAGAGTACCCACTTAAGAACAGCAGGTGCTGGGACAGCCCAGGCTCTTCAGGAGGAAGTTTACCCTCCTTGGCCGGCAGGATCAGGCCCTTGTCCACCTTGGGCCCCGAGCCTGGGCCCTGCTATGCTTTAGCTATATTAACCTGCTTTCACGTCTTTAAATAACACACCAGCCCCCGCACACGGTCCCTTTCTGTTTGGAAGTCTCTTCCCAGCCTGGTTTCCCAAGCTGATTTGTCCCCATCCCTGAGGACTCTGTCTCTTCCTGGGAGCTCTCCTGGACCGTCTAGACTGTGGTGGATCCCCTCCCTGACACTACCCCCCTGTAACAGAGCTTGGCACCAAGTCGATGCCTGATGAATATTTGTTGAATGAATGAATGGGTCGGTGGATGGATGGATGCCGGACCCTGGCAAGCCACCCTCCTTTCCTTGTTTTCTTTCCCCAGGGCCACTGAGATTTGCCTCTGTCTGCCTTCCCCCAGGGCTCAACTGATCACACCAGTGAACCCAGCGTGGCCCCGGTCCTGGCAGCCGGATGGCTGATGCATGCAAAGTGGGCATCCCCTTGCCCAGCCGCCTGACCATCCTGGCGCGGCCGAATCCAAAAGCTAATGACATTATTGTGCAGAGACACAATGTCTGTGGGCATTTGCTGACCCGGGCTTTGGTGTGGGCTTAATCCAGCATTCTCGTCCTGCTTTCTGTGGGGACGTAGTGATCACCCGTCTTGGCACCAGCGCTCCTGGGGAAGGTATAAATGCCACTTCCCACCAGCTGGGCGCCACGGGCACTCTCGGGGGCTGGTGTCACTGGTAAGAATGCCTTTCTTTCTTGCCTTGCCTTTTTCCTCTCATCCTTATCCCTGATGGAAAACGTGGGAGGCCTGGGTTCGAATCCAGATGCCACCCCCTTCTGATGCGGGGACCTTGGGCAAAGACTTCTATGCTCTAAGCCTCAGTTTTCTTTTCTGTTAAGTGGGGAGATGGGTCATAAACCCTCTTTCGCCGTGGGTGGTCTGGTGCAGCACCTGGCACATAGTGCGGACCCGGACAATGCTCTCTATTAATATGAACAAGTCCATGAGCACCTTTCTTTTGCTAGTAACTAGGGAGGGTTTGTATGTGGAAGGAATCAAACCCGTGAAGGTTCAGCATCATTTCTAGGCTGGTGAGCCAGCTCTCCCTGTTTCCCCACTCCCGGGCGCCTGGTACACGTCCAGCGTTGGGGAACATCAGTGGCTAAGAAGCTGCCGGAGGTCTCTGGGCGCTCCCAGCAACAGAGGATTTCAAGGTCCCTGAAGGTTGGTGGCAATAACCCTAATAATACCATCGTGGCTGCCATTTACAGATGCCACCGCCAAGTGCTTGCCTTTTTCCCACATCATGGCTTCAAACCGTCACCACCTGTTCATAGATATTGTTGGGTGCCATGACTGCCCCCACTTGGCAGAACGGGAAACTGAGGCACAGAGGGGATGACCCACCCAGGGCCGCAATGACAACGGACAGTGGAGCCAGCATCCCCGAGCTGAGCCAACTGAGCTTAATCTTTAGCGTGCGAAGGCCGATGACCGGGGCTGTGCTGCGGGGCCTCTGACCCTGTGACAGGCTGGTTACATAGGAGAGCAGAGCGGTTTTGGTCCCCAAACTGCTTATTCGAATTTCTTCTCTCTGAGGGACGTCCTGGCCTGGCCTCTAGTGTGGAAGGGGCTTCTGGAAGCTGGACGTTCTCTCTGGAACAGGAGCTCAGGTCTCCCGTCTTCAGCGGGAACACGCAGTCTTGGGTTCACTGCCCCTCGTGCAGGAAAGAAGACAGTGCCAGTTTTCCAGACTTTTCTGACGTTCTTGCCAGCTAAGGAATGCTCCCAGCTGCTGCCTACCATGACCAGGACATTTCTGCATATCGCTGGGTCTGCGTTCTGCTCTGCTTGTCTGGAGCTGAGTGATGGGAACCCACTTGGGACCCGGCTGAAGCTCTAGTTCATCACCACTTTCTTAGCGGACCTCATTTTTCCCTCTGGAGCTGGCCTGGACACAAAGAAATGCAGCTAAGGTTGGAAGTTCAGACCGCCGCTCATGACCCCCGCTGCTCTGGGACAACCCGAGACCAGGGCGACCAAGAGCAGGCTCTAGGGCCAGAGAGGCACGGCCCCAAGGCCCCCAGGTGGGAAAGCCGAGGCCCCAGAGAGGTCCTCACAGCCACTCCCCGAATCTCTTCCAGGTCATTCCTGCACAGGACCACGCACTATGGCCTCAGACCACCAGACTCAAGCGGGCAAACCACAGCCCCTCAACCCCAAGGTGGGTACCATGGTGGGAGAGGGCAGGGGGGGCAAGCAGAGCACCTCTCCCAGACTCCGTTTCTCTTCTGGAATGTCGAGTTGGCATCTTTCTTCCTGAAGCTCCCCCTCTCTGGGCTTCAGTCTCCCCCACTTGCACACAGGGGTGCTGATTCTGAAGGCCCCTCCCAAACCCACGACCGGCGCGCCGAGATTCCTGACACCGGCCTCCAGCGTTGGTGACTTAATTTGTCTCTGCTTTACCCTGTACCCCAATGCCCACGGGGGGCTCCCCACAGCTGGGGCGGACCCACAGTCCAGTGTGAGAGGGGGCCTGTGAACGGGAGGGGAGGTGGGATTCCTGACCTGGAGACCCAGGCCAGTCGCTTGGCCTCTCTGAACTTCGGTTCCCTCCTTGGTAAGATGGGGACAACTGGGTTCGTGGTGCAGGGTGGGTGTGAAGAGGCCAAGGAAACCAGCTCAGCCCGGCGTGTGGTGTGCCCACCTAATACCAGTTGTTATTGCCCGCTTTGCTTCCTTGTCCTTCCCGCCCTCCTAGGATCCTGGCGGGGGGCGTCCTCGCCCAATCGCTGGGGGCTCATCCTACCCAATCTGTACCCAACCCTCTACCAGCAGCCATCTACCTGGTCGCCTCCGCCTGGCTCCCTCCTGTGGCCCTCTGCTTCAGGGGCCCCTGGCCTGGCACTGCCCTTTGGTCTGACATGGGGCCTCCCCAGCCTGGGGAAGCTTGAGCTGACGCAGCCCCCCACCCACTAACCCCATTCTTACTTTCTAGAGGAAAGGCAGACAACAAACAAACAAGTCTAGGACTTCGAGGAGTTGGAAGTGTTTCAGGAAACATGAAACAGGGGAAGGGGTGCAGAGAGTCAGGATGAATGAGGCAAGGCAGTGTTAGCAGAGGTGATCAGGGAGGCCTCTCTGAGGGAGGTGGCATTAGCGTGGAGACCCGGGTGACCAGCCATGTGAGTCAGGCGGGGGTAGGGGAGAACATTCCAGGCGGAGGGCGCAGCGAGTGCAAAGGCCCGGAAGTGGGAGCGAGTTGCGTGAGTCTGAGGACCAGCACAAAGGCCTCTGCGCTGTGTTCAGAGCCGCGCTGTCCCCTAGACAGAGAAAGCCAGCCACGCATGCGATTTAACCCGTCCTAGCAGCCACGCTAAACAGAGGACAAAGAAGGCACAGGAGAAATTAACTCTCGTATTCTAGTTCATTAAACCCGATACAGCCTCTTGTCGAATCAATAGAATCATTATAAGAAAGCAATTTTTGATTCTTCCCTTCCTATTCTGAATCTTCAAAAATCCGATGTGTCGCCTCCGTGATAGCATCTGCATTTGGACTGATCGAGCACGTCACGCAGGCAGGTAGCTAACGGCCGTGCATCGGGCAGCGCACGTTTAGAGGATTAGATATTGTGTAAAATGTTGAGCCCCCGTGGGGTGATAAAAAACAATAGCAGTAACACTAGTCCTGAGCTTCTGGGCTCTCCGAGGCCTTGCGTGAGGTTGCTGACCTTCCTTGTCCTCCCGGCTGCAAGTCCTTGTCTCCCAGGCCGGGGTAATCAGCACCGAGTCCCTAACGTATCTGTTCTTGAGTGTTCCCAGGATGCTGCAAAAGAAGCATGATTCCCCCATTTTACAGATGGGCTAGCTGAGGCCGGAAGCAACCAGGTTGCTTCCTAAGGTTGTGCAGCCGGATGCGACGGGGTGACATCAGAGCCCGTGGCTCCTGACCCTCCTGTGGTCAAGTGAGTGACCATAAAGGCTGGACTGAGCCCATGGAATTTGTCTCGGAGCCCCGTTGGGCCTCCCCGTCCTGGCTTTATCTCGCTAATCCCCGGCCTGGGAGAGAGGGACATGTCTACCCAGCCAGTGCTGACCGTGGGGATGGCGCAGCTGCCCCTCCTGGGGCCTACCTCTTCACCCGGGGCCGCTCCCTGGGGAAGTGTGGCCACAAAACCTCTGCGCCTCCAAATGTGCTCTGCAATCAGGGAAGGTGGCAGCTGGTCTCCTAGTTAGTGCTCTTGGGGGACCCCTTCAACCTCCCTGATGGGGATCTCGCTGGCCCCCTTCCCTGGGCTGCTGAGAGCTCCCGGTGAGGCAAAGGGAGTGGAGCCCCTTTAAGAAGCATCCCAGGGGAGGTCAGAGGGGACCCGCAGAGCCAGGGATGAAATGGGGTTACATGTGTAGGGTGGTGGGCTGGCTCTAGCAGAAGAGAAGCCCTACCTCACCCGTGAGCTCGTTAGAAATGCCGCATCTGGGGCCGCACCCCGCGACGTGCTGTCTCAGAAACCACGTCTCACCGAGATCCCAGGGGCTTTGTGTGCACGTGAGTTTGCAAAGTGCTGCCCCTATGGAAATGGCATCAGACAAATTTGGACTCCAACCTCAGCTCTACCACTTAGGCACCCGGGCTCTGTAGGACGTCCCTTAATTCACAGGAGTCTGCCTCCCACACGCGGAGCAAACACTGTGTGAGAACCGTTACGCTTCTCTGAATCCTTCCAGCAGCCCCATGAGGTAGGTTCTGTCATTTCCCATTTCACAGGTGGAGCAACTGAGGCTCAGTGAGGGGAAGTTCTGGCTCAAGGTCTCACAGCTGGTAACTGGCAGAGCCAGGGCTGTCTGACTTCGTGTTGGGTCGGTGACTCCCAAGGGAGGAGCCCAGCAGCATCCCCGGAGGCTCTCAGAGCCCCCTCCTCACCCCCAATGCCCTGCTTCCCACTTCCCCATGATGATGGGTCCGACCCTCTTCTCCTGTTGCAGATCATCATCTTTGAGCAGGAGAATTTCCAGGGCCACTCGCATGAGCTCAGCGGGCCCTGCCCCAACCTGAAAGAAACTGGCGTGGAGAAGGCAGGCTCTGTCCTGGTGCAGGCTGGACCGTATGTACTGGGGGAGGGGGGGAGGGGGAGGGGAGGGCTCACCTGGTTGGGCGCCACCAGGGTGAGGCACCTGGGCTGTGGAGCTGGGGGGATCTACCCTCATTGTGCCCCGGGAACGTGCGATTTGGTGGCTGGCAGCCTCTGGAGAGAATTTGTGCTTTGGGGTCAGATACAGCTGGGTTCAAATCCAGGCTCCACCACTTTCAGGCTGTGTGACGCTGCGCCAACAACTTCCCTTTCTGAACCTTGGCTTTCCTCCTCTGTGGAAAAAGCTTGACCCCAAGGCCAGCCACTTCCTCAAGGCAGGGAGATGACACAGTGACGCTCATGGACTTTTCTAGAGCTGCCAATCTCTGGCTCTGGGAGTGTCCTCCCTCTCTTGTGAGGTTTAAAGCCAGATGTCCTTCCCCAATCCCCTTCCCCAATCCTGGCCATACTGGATCTCAGCAGATTCACTGGCACATTTGGAGGCCAGCAGCCTTGGGTCCCTGACCCCGGAGAGAAGGGGACGTACCTGGTAGGATATGACCCTGCTCTGCTCATGGCGCATAGCTCAGCACAGCCCACAGGGGCCCGTTCCTTGTGGTTCCCTGACCTCTCCTTCTCTGCAAGAGCCTCAGGAATCAGGGGTGGCCACCCATGACCCCCTCCCAAGAGGTCAGGGATCCTGGTGGGGTTGGGGATCCCGGGTGACCCACCCCACAGCTCAAGGTTCTCAGGGAATTCTGCAGAGTGCAATGTCACTCGAGTCAGAGTCTGCGGGTGTGGAGAACCCGGCTGAAGGAACGGCCCCGTCCAACCTCCATTATCCGACACGCTCTGGGCATCTGGTGCGCCTGGGAGCATGTCTTCCCCGGCAAGTGACGTTTTGACCATTTAAACACTGTATCTGAGTCTCAGTTGCCTTTTTATGTTAACATTTGGATGGAAGAATTTCTCACATGGACTTGACCCCCCTCTGCTTTCCTTTTTTTTTTTTTTTTTTTAGAAATAGAACTATTGATATTTTTATTAAGGATTGTTGATGGTTCCCAACTGAGTTCTGGATGACTTGGAGGTGTCTGGAGTTTGATGGGGGAGATGGGCAGGTGTGAGCCCCAGGAGCTCGAGCGACTAGCCAGGGTCCTGCCAGGAGAAGCTTCGGGGCTGGCCTGACCTGCCCTCCCTCTGTCTCCCCTGCAGCTGGGTGGGCTACGAACAAGCCAACTGCAAGGGTGAGCAGTTTGTATTCGAGAAGGGCGAGTACCCCCGCTGGGACTCATGGACCAGCAGTCGGAGGACGGACTCCCTCAGCTCCCTGAGGCCCATCAAAGTGGTGAGCCTCCTGCCGATTCTTGCTGCCTCCTCTCTTTGCCATCTTGGATCCGGGGCTCTAGGGACCAGGGTGGAGCCTTCACCTCCGGCAGTGTGCGAACTTCTGACGGGCGGGGCACACTTCCTGGCTGTGTGACCTAGCATAAGTCGTTCACATCCCTGGGCCTCAGTTTCCCCGTCTGTAAAATGGAGATATTCAGATCTACTGCCCTGAGATTCCTGGGGTTAGAACCCATCACAGATGAATTGCTTGATGAATGGTAGCCATCCTAACTGTGAAAAGAAAATCTGGGATTGGGTGTGGAGGAAAAGGTGGGTTAGCTCGTGGTCATAACTCATGCCGGCGGGACCTTCTGGTGCTTCTCTGAGCCTGATTTTTACTAGAACGTGAACTCTTAGGGAGGGACCAGGGCCTGGTAATGCTTGGGTCCACTCCCAAGCCTCCCCAAGGCAGGCCAGCTCTCCCCAGAGCTTGACGGAAGATTGGAGAACTTTGGACTTAGCATCCCATGGACCTGGGTTCCTACGTTGGCTCTGGCGCTCCCAGCTGTGTGACCCTGGGCAGGTGGCTTTACCTCTCTGAGCCTCGGTTTTCTCATCTGCCAGATTGCATAAGAGCCTTTAAAGGATTAAAGGGGATGACTAAGAAAGATATCACAGGAACAGGAGGATGAGAGGAGGTGGGGCAAGGAAGGAAAGCCAAAATATCTCACGTGCTTGCTTGGGGCCCCTACCCATGTGTAGATCAGGGCTGCCATTTTTGTTTTTGTTTTTGTTTTTGTTTTTGTTTTTATAGGGAGCTGAGGGAAAATGACACATCAGAATTGAATGTGCCTTAAAGTGTAGACTCTGAAGTGTCACATGAAGACAGCCCAGTGGGACCCCAACAAACGGCCCGTGTTTAACTGCTGTTGTTGGAGACAATTGGGTGGCAGGGTTACAGAGCAGGAAGTCTATAGGTGGATTGTGCTGGTCCCAATGCTGGGGCATCTGGATGGGTGGGAAGGCTCACCCTGGCCTCCTCTCCCACACTCACTTTCCCCGCTCCCTATCAACAGGACAGCCAAGAGCACAAGATCATCCTCTACGAAAACCCCAACTTCACGGGGAAGAAGATGGAAATCATAGACGATGATGTGCCCAGTTTCCATGCCCACGGCTACCAGGAGAAGGTGTCGTCAGTGCGGGTGCAGAGTGGCACGTGAGTGGAGCCCCAGCCCCGGCTCCCCCTGCCCCAGGAGCCCAGACTGCTGGGATCCTGAGTCCCGCTCTGTCCTGGACCCTGCTGATCTTGTATACTTGCGACCTCGGTCTTCCCTTTGGAAAACGGGCATGGAAATCAGGCGCTTGTCTGTGGCTTTCAGCCCCTGTGGTCCCGTCCAGATCTGCCTTTTGGCCAATACCCTACCTCTGGGGGAGAGAAGGCGTGGCCTTAACCTCAGTCCCCAGGAGCAGGACCGTGAACGTTAGTGGGGTGCAGATGAGGCAGAGGCAGGGGGAACGGAAGGGTAGAGATGAGTTGAGTGGTCTTAACAGAGCTGTGAGTGGCAGGAAGTCCAGCCAATGTTGTTTCTTTACTGCATGAGTCCCTGAGTTTAGAAACAGGATGTGTCATTTCCCATTGAATTAAACTTCCTTGGTACATAGACTCTGGCCATCATCCATGGGAATTTCTCCTTGTGCAAAACTTCGATTCTCTGGGGGTCCGCAGATGGGCTACGGGCAGTGGTGAGCTGGAGCCGGCTTGTACCACCCTGCAAGAGCCGATTCCTCAATTTTCAGAATTTTTGTGAGCTGGTTGTTGAATCCTCGGTAGCTCAAAAATCGGCCGTAGTGGAAGTATTTACACCACAGAACTTGGAATATGTTACAAATCAAGACCCCCTTTCCCTCCAGAGAGCTGGTTAAGCAACATGTACTGGCTTTCTGGGGTTCATCGGGCTCCTAAAAGAGTGTGAAAGTTCTGTGTTCGTGGTCCTTTTCATTTATTTATTCATTCATTATTCAGTGTGTTGAGTGCCACCACGTGCCAGGCATCATGTTTGGTGCTCAGTATGTCAAGGTAGATTAAAGAGACCTGGCTTCTGCTCCGTAGAGCTAACAGCCTCGTTGGGGTCAATAGTTAATAATTTAAGAATCCACCACAAATCTGGACTTCCTCCCTGAAGAAGGGACTCTTGAACTCAGATCCCAAGAAAGAGTAGGAAGTGCGGGTGTAAAAGAGAGGAAGGAAGGTCATTCGAGACAGAGAACAGCATGGGCAAAGGCCCTGTGGTTGGAGGAGCCTGGTGAGTCTGAGCGACTCTACAAACTCTAGGCTGCTAATGCACAGAGATATAAGGACACAAGACCAAGAGGTAGACCTGCAGGTGCACACAGGGGTTGGCCAGGCAGGTCCTTGTTGGCCAGGACTTAGTAACATTTTGGGGCAAAGAAACTGTAACTTTCATTAGGTGCTCCCAAGAGTGAAGGACCCCCTCATAGATGGTGATGACTTCACATGACAAAGGGATTACAGAGGGTTCCTAGGACCTAGGCTATTCTCCTTTGGCCTTACAGCCAGGCATGGCATTGGGATGAAGATGGAGAGAGGCAGTTAAGAGACCTGTCTTATTCTAGGCTTCAGTGGGCTTGAGATCACCCCTTCCTCTGAGCTCAGTATCAGGCCTTCAGTCAAAAGTTGCTTCAGCAGGTAGTGAGCTCCCCATCAAGAGAAGGAAGAAAGCAGAGGCTGGATGCCAGAAGGGTGGTGTTCCTGCTCAACGATCAGGAAGTGAGAAGTGACTGGGAACTCCCCCCTTCCTAATGGCTTAAGGATGCTCTCCTTCTCTCTCTCTCTCTCTCTCTCTCTCTCCCCGTCTGCTTCTCCTCTGTCCTCCACACCCCCTCCTCACCTCTGGCCTGCAGGTGGGTCGGCTACCAGTACCCTGGCTACCGCGGGCTGCAGTACTTGCTGGAGAAGGGAGATTACAAGGACAGCGGGGACTTTGGGGCTCCCCAACCCCAGGTGCAGTCCGTGCGCCGCATCCGCGACATGCAGTGGCACCAACGGGGCGCCTTCCACCCCTCCAACTAGTGCCCCCCTTTTCCTCCTTCCCAGGGGCTTGGTCTGCTGCCCAGGACCCCCCACCCCAGACCTCCTGGCGAATGAATAAAGTGTGACTTGCAATTTGTGTGTTGCATTGCTTTTTATCTCCAATGGGAACTGGAGTGGGTGTTGGGTGCGTGCTTGTGTGTGTGTGTGTGTGAGAGAGAGAGAGAGAGAGAGAGAGAGAGAGAGAGAGAGAGAGAGAGAGAGAGAGAGAGAGAGAGAGACTGAGAGAAATAGAACCAGACAGTGTCTGGGCTGGGGTAAGTCTGCAGAGCCCTCACGGAGACTCTATGTAACTACTTGGCTGTGTGACCTTGGGCATAATGTCCAACCTCTCTGAGCCTTTGTTTCTTTGCCTGGCTTACAACCACTTTTGCCCCATGAGTGGCTGCTTGGCTGACCTCCTAGCTCCCTTTTCCATGGTGGTTGAGAACCGCCACTCGTGGAGGCACATGGAGGATGCTCCAGTCCCTAAAAATGTATCTGCTGCCTGCGATTCCCACTTAGTGTGCAATCACCTTGAGCCTGGCAGTTTTCTTAGATCAGCCGGAGGAACCAAAAACCCTGCAATCTCACCCCGTCCCAGAGACAAGTCTTAATTACATGTTTCTGCATTTGTGTGTTCCTTGCTCCTTCTGTGCATCATTTGGTGGGCTTGATCACTTAGCATCACGGTCAGCCTGGATTCTAATGGCTGTTCCAGAGCCCTGACCAGTGATCTGGCCTCAGACAAGTCAGTTTGCATCTCAGAGCCCCCATCTTTGTACCTGGGGAAAAAATAGCACCTCCCTAATCTGGTTTTGGTGGAGATGAAATGAGATAACTCAGGCATTCTCCGGATAACTGGTCATCATTTGCTGGTTATCTGTATTACAAATATCCACTCCCAGAGGGCAGCTTCTTTTCACTTTGGATTCAGTACCTTTTGATGTAGTGGTTTTAAATTTTAATGTCATCTAACATCAATCTGTTCCTTTATAGTCTGCACCTCCCCTGCACCTTTAAGAAATTCTTTCTAACCCCAGGTCACAACTATACCCTCCAATATTTTTTTTTTTCCTGAAAGTTCGCAAGTTGTGCTCCTCACATGTAAGTTCTCAATCCTTCTGGAGCTGATTTTTGCGTACAGCGTGTGGCAGGGATCTAGGTTCTTTCCGGATCTCCCTTTTTCCACTTTGGGCCACTGGGGTGCTGGAATCATTTCTTGAGAAGTCCATTTCCCCCACTGCGGAACAATGCTACCTCTGTCTCATATTGGATTGGCACATATGCTCATGGAGAGCCAACCCTGCTGACACCTTGACCTTGGACTGCCAGCACACAGCATTGTGAGAGAATAAATTCCTATTGTTTAAGCCACTCTGTTTGGGACAATTTGCGATGGCATCCCTAGGACACTAATGCAGTGATGGCAGAGGAAGGGGCCAAGGACACCAAGAGAAGGCAGAGAGACTGCCTGGGGCATCACACCTCCCAAAGAAGTAGGGCTGTTGAAGGAAGAGTTGACATTTTCCAGGCGAATCTTGGGGAGAAAAATCTTGGCAAAGGGAACAGAATATGCAAAGTTAGGGATGAACATTGTGTGTTCCAGTGTTTTAGGCATAATGGGCACTTCAGGGCATGGAAACTTTGAAAGTTGGCTAAGCACAGAGTCCTGAGAGATTGCATGATGATGATGGTGATGATGATGATGATGATGATGATGATGATGATGTGTGGTAGGTGGCACCAAGAGGGTTTCCACTCATCTATTCCTTCATATCAACCTACCCAAAACTTAGTGGTAAAACTACAACAATCATTTGTTTCACTCACATGTGTCATTTGGGCAGGACCCCGTGGGGACAGCTCATCTCTGCTCCCAGTGGAGTCATCTAGGGTAGCTCCAAGCCCGGGGGTGAGTCCCATGGCTGGGTATTGGTGCTGGCTGTTGGCTAGGACCTCAACTATGGCTCTCAGATCAGAACCCCCCCCCACACATGTGGACACTCCGTGCAACCACTTCACTTCCCCACAGCATGGTAGCTGGGTTCTAAGAGCAAGTGTCCCCAGAGGAAGGTGGAAGCTTCATGGCATTAAGACTTAGCCTCAGAAGTCATACAGCATCACTTCTTCCATACTCTATTGGAAGGGGGCGGGGTCACATAGGTGGACCCAAGTTGGAGGGGAGGAGACAAAGTCCCCACCAGGAAAGAGAGGAAGGTCAGTGTATGGGAGGAGATCTATTACCATGGCCATCTTTACAAAACACACTCTGCCAAGGGGAAGGAGACACGGGGAGTGGGCTTTGACAAGGCAGAACAGATAGCCAGGGTCCACACGGCCATGGGTGGGACACTCTCTGGGCTCCTCGTCCTCTTCAGTGAAAGAACAAGGCTGGACAGGATGGCCGGTTGGGGTCACTCTCCTCCTCTGTTGCTTTGATTGTTTCTACTTGTCTTTGTGTTTCCTTGTCTCTCTCTCTCTCTCTCTCTCTATTTTCCTCTATCTCTATCTTTATCTCTCTTGGGACTTTATCTTTGCTGCTATCACTGCCTCTTTCTCTTTGTTTCTCTCTGTTTATTTCTGTCTCCCGCTTCCTTTCCTAACCCCCCCCTTCATCCTCGCCGCCTCTCTCTGTCAAGCGGGGGCTGAGCTCTGTGGGTCCCTTTCCCCACCCCGCCAACACCTCCAAGCGTGGACCCCTCTGCCTCCGCTCAGGTCTCCCCAGGGCCATCCGCTAGGCGCAATCCCGCCTCCAGCCACCAGGTGTCAGCAGAGCGTCATCCTCAGGCTCCCTCGCCAGGCGGCCAGCTGTTCGGCCCCTGATTGGAGCCGAGCCCTGTCAGTCATAGCGGCTGCCAGAGCTGGGCGGGGCCTCAGAGCCTCTCCCAGGACAGTGGGGCAACCGAGGCTCGGGAGAGCGAGATCTCACTGAACAGTGACAGAGCAGCGACAGGTCTTACGGTCCTGTTCCTTTCTGCAGCTCTCCTCCCCAAAGCTTGCTGGGAGGGGAAACAAACTCAGCGCCAATTCTTTGCATGAGGAAGGTGCTTCCAAATCACCGTCTCTCCCACTGTCCCTGGAAGCAAATAGCAAAGCCTCATCCTGCCACTCAGACGTATGGCTTAGAGTAGACGCTCGGTGCCTCAGTTTCCCCTGAGATGAGGGAAACACCAGCGCCGGCTTATTAAGGCTGCAGT
The DNA here is from genome assembly GCF_003265705.2 of Callorhinus ursinus. NCBI lineage: Eukaryota > Metazoa > Chordata > Mammalia > Carnivora > Otariidae > Callorhinus > Callorhinus ursinus. The sequence continues at coordinate 431,879 of NW_027397134.1, forward strand.
GAGGATTCAGTGAGATGTCATGCGTGGTCTTTGGGGCAATGCCAGCCACAGGCAGGGAGTCAGTAAATGAACCCAGTGTGACAAGTGCTAAGGGGGAGGCTATGATATCGTGGGTGAGGTCAGGGAAGGCCCCTGGGAGAAGTCCTTCAAGCCGGGTTTTGTAGGACGAGTAGGAGTTCGTCCGGTGGCACAGGACGGAAGTGCTTCAGCACATTCACTTGCCAGTTTGCTCATTCACTCCCATCCTCCTCCTCCTGCTTCTCTGTTCTCTTCCCGGGCCTTGCTCTTCCTCTCCTGCCCTCTCCCTCTGCTTCCTCCTTCTTTGTCCTTCCTCTCCCTTTTCCTCCTATTGCTCTGAATTCCCTTTGCCCCCACCTTTTCTTCATTCCCCACCTCGCTCTTTCCTTTACCTCTTCACCTCCTCACCGTGGGCCAGGGATCTGTGTTTCACTGATGCAAGGCCAAGATGAGAATCACTGCTCTAGGGTTTTGTATTTCCGCAAAGAGTTTACCTTTCTGCGTCTTTCTTTAAAATAGGCAGATGACGTTCATGAACACTTTACGACTAAACCTGTTATTGCAGGAAGTTACTTTTCTTTTTCCTTTAAAGAAGACAGACTAGGGGCGCCTGGGTGGCTCAGACGGTTAAGCGGCTGCCTTCGGCTCAGGTCATGATCCCGGGGTCCTGGGATCGAGCCCCGCATCGGGCTCCCTGCCCAGCAGGGAGCCTGCTTCTCCCTCTCCCTCTGCCTCTGTCTGCCGCTCCCCCTGCTTGTGCTCTCTCTCTGTCAAATAAAAAAATAAAAAATCTTAAAAAAAAGAAAGAAAGAAAGAAAAGAAGACAGACTTGAGTGGATTGGGATCTCCTTTCTCTACATTAATCCAGGAACGAGGAAAAGACCAGCCAGGTGGACCTCACTGCCATTTCCAAGGCAGCAGTCAGAAGTTTGGGTCCAAAATATCAATCTAAATATTGGTCAAATCCTTTTTTCCCCCTCAGACAGTAGCAGGTGCTTTATTTTTTTTTAACGTTAATTATTATTATTATTATTATTATTATTTTTAGTAATCTTTATACCCAACATGGGGCTCGAACTCACGACCCCAAGATCATGAGTCGCACGCTCTTCCGACTGAGCCAGCCAGGCACCCTGAGTGGGTACTTTATATTCATGATTATCACTGACTTGTTCCATCTTCTTATAATGGTCCGCTCGTCAGGCCCTCCCATGAGCCCCTCACCTTCATGACAGATGCAATTGTAATTATTCACAATGTGTTTGGCCCTGCTTCCCAACTGGACTGGAGACTTCATGAGGACAGGGAAGGGGGTCCTGCTCACAACTCCACGCTGCCCCACCAGCGCGCCCACACAGCACCCCCCCACCCGCCAGTCGGTGCATTGGCTGGGCTCATGCGCGGTGCCCTTCCTGCTTCCCTCGGAGAAGCTTTCCCTGATCCCCTGCTCCTCCAGGTTAGTCCTCAAATGCTCATGCAGCCTGTGCAATAGGGAGGAAACACTGACCTGCCAAAAGAGCTCTATGTACTGGATCTCCGATCTCCACCGAGGGGAGCCGGACCAGGGTGGCCCGATTCCAGTTTCCTCCGTGCCCGGCATGGGGTAGCCCGACCCTAAATGACTGTCTGCATGAATGCATGGGCAAATGCAGTGTTCCCAACTTACATAGTTCTTCTTCTGAGCTCCTCTCCTCTTCCCCAAGTCCACCCACAAATGCCCACCTCACACTCATCACGATGGTAGCTCAATGGTTAGTTGGGTAGCTAGGTAATTACTTATGTAATGCTGGTTTTCCATTAGAATGGAAGCTCTAAGACATGCCTCAGTGTCGCTGGTACCACGACCGGTTCATGGTGGGCGTTCAGGGATTGCTGGCTGCTTTACTCACTCTCTGACCTGCAACAGCCTGTGGGTTGTTCCCATTTTGCAGATGAGCACTGAGGCTCAGAGAGGGGGCTGTGACTTGCAGGAGGCCACACTGGTAAGAAGGGAGAAAGCTGGAGTTTAAACCCAGGGCTCTCTCTAACCCTGGGTCATCAGCCTCTCTGGAAGGTAAGGGGATTGCCCTTTGGAGCTTCCAGTACTAGAGATGCTGCTGGGCAGGGCACCCTGACCCCGGCTATACGAATAGTCCTTTCCTTGCCCCTCCTCCCTTGGGTCTTTGATGCTGGCTGGCTGGCTGGTCCCCGCATCCTGGGGCTGCTGACACAGGCTCTGTGGGGTGTGCAGGCTGGAAGCCAGGCCATGGTTGGCATGGCAACGTATTCTGAAAACCGAGGGTTTGCTCCCATCATAAGGAGGTAGTTCAGTGGTGATGGACTTGGTATCAGGAAGCTTTGGCCACACTGTCCCGAAGGAAATGCCTAGAAGGGGAAGGGTGTATGATTTCCCTGCGTTGGTCTTCTGAATTTCCAGCACCCTTTCGACCTTCTGAACTTCTGTTAAATCCACCCACTTGTCAGCCATGCCCCGACCCAGGTTGGTACCCGCCCTCGTCCACACAATCCCAATAGCCTTCTTAAGGGTCTCCCCGTGCTCCCTCCGTGCACTATAGTCCACACAGCCGTCAGAAGGATCTTCTCCAAATGCAACTCCGATCTTGACACCCTCCTCCTTAACCTGCAATGGCTCCCCATTGCCCTCAGGATGAAGACCCTGGTCCCTGACTCCCAACACCTTCAAGGACTAATTTCCACCTCATGTCAGCAGCCTCCTCCTACACAAATACACTAGTTCTTTCTTGTCCTTTGCACCCATCATGAGCCCTCCAGCCACAGGGTGTCCCCAGTTGGCCTAATGAGCCCCTACACGGTCTTCAAACCTCAGCTCGGTGTCTTCCCTGGCTTTACTGGCCAGGCCAATGCTCTGATGACACCCACTTTTCTGCTCTGCTCACCTATCTCCTGAGGGCCTAATCCCACATGCTGTCTTATATTTCTTTGTCTGATTCCTTGATTCATCTCCATTCCCTCTTTGACTCAAGTCTCCTTGTGTGCAAGAGCCAGGTCTAATTTAGCATTCCGTATATCCAAAAGCTTGGTACATGCATGCTTGAGACTTGATAGATATTTATAGAATGAATGGATGAATGAATGAATGGTCAAACCCCGAGATTAGGGACCAACCAATAGGACAGTCTCCTTAGGATCAGTCATGTCCAGGCAGAAGGCCATGGAAAATTCAGACTGTCAGTCCAATGAAAATCAGGCACCAGGAGGAAAAACTTGTCTTGCTCTCTTGACATGTGCCCACCCCACCCCCATCTTCTGAAGCCAACTCCTTGTTCAGGCTCCTTCGGAAACGCTTCCTCCTCCTTGAGTCGGTGCCAATTGCCCAATAGTCCCTTCTGAAGCACAGACCCCGGGATCAGTTGCACGGTGAGATGTGACTGACTCCTGACCCCTCATAGCTGTGTGCCTTAAGCAACTGAGCCTCAGTGTTCTCATCTGAAAACAGGGTGCACGAGGCTTATTTGCACCTCAGAAGCGTGGGCTCAGAGCTGGGTGCCTTGTTGCTGCAAAAGTAACCTAACTTCTCTCTTTTAAATTTTCAATGCTCCTCCAACCTCAGGGCTACCAGGAGGTTCCAGTTGTTTCAGTCTAGAGAGTGCCTCTCTGCACCGATGTGTGTGCGCACACACATGAGCAGCCCGACTTTCTCGCTTCCTTCCCTTAGTTCTGGAAAGAGGCAATGGAAGGGACTTTGGGGTGCATTTGCTGCCTGTGGTCTTTGGGCTTGAAGCCTTGGAGAGAGGGGAGGGGGAGGGGTGGGCAGGGAGGGCTGTGCCCCTGGGCAGGTGCCCCTGTGCTCAGCCAGAGGGACGCCTGTGGGCTAAACAAGAGGACAGTGTCAGTTTGTCCTTTTGTTTTATTCAACTGTTTGGGGGGGGGCATGCTTTTGGTTTTGAGTGAAAAGAGCTGACTTTTACCCTCAATGTTACATGCAAAGCTGTTAACCAGCAGACAGACTTCAGGAAGTTAGGGAGGGGAAGTGGGGAAGGGCCCATCCCCCAATTTTTTGGCACAGAGCTTCAGGCTCCCCCCTCTCCCCCCGCCCCCCCCGCAGCCTTGTGCACCTGGGTGAAGAGTCTGGCTTTGGGCATCACGGGGGCAAGGCTAGTGGGGAGGTGGGGAGGGCTTTCCAGGACAAGGGCGTCACGAGTACAAAATGATCCAGGTGAGAAAAACTTTAATAGTGGAAGGGAAATGTCGGTGGTTTTGCGGGCATGAACTGGGGCATCTGTGGGGCGCAGGAGGAAGAGCAGTGGGAGGTAAGGCTGGTCAGGTAGCCGCACCGGGAGTATGGAGGTACACGGTGACCGCAGAAAGAAGTTGGGGCTTGATCCTGAGGGCACTGGGGAGCCATGGGAGGGTTCTGAGCAAGGGAGTGACACCATCTGATTGGCACTGGAGAACACTCCCTCTGGCTAGTGTGTGGAGTTGGGGAACGTGCAGAGAGGCAGAAGCTGTTTTCTTTAAATGAAGGAGGCCAACAGCTTGTACTCCTGGGTGGGGGTGCGCTGAGGGTTGGGGTGGGACTTCTCCTGTGCACCCACTCCTCGGAAGGGGCCCTTGGAAGCTTTGCGGACTACCGGAGCTCCATTCGATCCAGTCCTTTCTACTTCTCAAAGCACATCTGTTCCTTTCTTTTTTCAGACGTTTCTCTCATAAGAAGGAAAATGTTACAGATACGGTGCTGCACACCTCCCCCCAACCATTCCCTTCCCTCCCCTGCCTTAATGTACCCCCGCCTTATCTTTTTTTTTCCCCAGTTCATTTTTTTACAACTCTTACTATATGTTTATATCCATCATGTTGTAACATGCAGTAGATTTAGATCCTTCATAGAAACTGGTGTGGAGTGCTTTACAGTGTACACATAATGCAAGTTGCTGACCGAGTCCCATCCTGATGGGGCATTCATGTTGCTTCCCGTGTGTGTTACTATAAACCACACTGCGGTGAACCCCCATGTGTTTGCGGAATACTTTCTCTAACTTCTCCTTGAGCGGCCCCAGGGCTGCCACTGTGGCGAGAACACTGGAAAGGGGCTTATTGGACTCAAATCCCATCTCTCTAACCTCTGGGCTGGATAATGGGGCAGGGTGCCCAAGCAACCCTAATTTTCTCACTCCTAGCAATGAGAAGAGCAATTCTTGCCTTACAGAGCTGTGGGAAGGAGTGATACAATGTTACTGTCGGGGCAGCATGTAGGACAGCCCAGCTATGCCCGTGCTTCCTATAGTCGTTATGCTGTTAAAACTGCACGTGCTTCCTATAATCGTTATGCTGTTAAAACTGAGCATCAGAGACGGTGTGGAGGCGATTATGGAACAGCCTCCCGTCCCGGGCTGTGTGGCTTTGGACAAGTCTCGGCGCTTCTTTGGGTCTTCCCTTCCACAAGTGCAACATGGGGCGTTGGAAAGATTTCAGGAGATGATGGGTGCCGTGTATTAGACAAGATTTCATTTGTCTCTCCTCACTTCCTTTTGGGCGTATGTTGTTCTTCCTGGACAGATCAGGAGACTGGGACTCAGAGAACTGGAGAGACTTTCTGCAGATCACACAGCATGTTGGGGTCGGTGCACTCTCTCTGGGCAACCTCCCTGGGTTGGGTCCCTGGGGTGGTTGCTACAGAATTCCGTGGCCAGCTGGCTTCCTCCTAAAGACCCGCTCTATACCCCCACCCCCTCCCCAACCTGAAGCTCGGCCACCCGCTAAGTTCTTGCCTCCAGGGTTGGACTGATACAAACAGTCTTCCACGTGGCCTCTCAGAAACAGCCACCAAATGCTGCCCGTAACATAGCAACCACAGAATCAAAACAAGCTCTTAATAAAAGATCAAAAAGGAAGGGGGCCATAGAGAGCCCACCCCCAAACTGCTGCCCCCTGGGCTGATGCCCACTGCTGGGCTTTCAGCTCATAGAGTTGACTTGGTTTGCATTGTATCTTTACATTTAAAGGCATTCCCGTCCCCCCCCCCCGCCCCCCAGTGTTGTTTTCCTCCAGGGCTCTGGGGCTGGGAGCCAAGAAGCAGGATTTAAAATATACAAAAGGAAACAGAGCATGGCGCGGTCTGGAGGAGGAGAATCATTAGCGAGGGGGTGCGCTGGGGGTGGCAGAGCGGAGCGGGCACTACGCCATGTCTGGAGCCCAAGAGCGGCTTTGCCTTGGCCCCTTGAAGTCACTGGGGGGCTGCATGGCAGCACGGCGGGCGGCCCCTCGTTCCTGCTGCTCAGCCCTGTGTAGGCCCCCTGCCATGAAATACCCAAACATAAAGCCCGAAAGGCCCAGCAAGACGATCTGATCCAATGGCTTCCAATTTTTTTAAAAGCAAAGAAACTGTTTTCTGGGTAATCTAGCAGAAGGCACCCCAATATGCAAAGAAGATAAGAGAGTGTTGGAGTGGAAATGGGGGTTCTCCAACTTATTCCCCCACCCACCCATGGGAGCCCTTTAACATCTGCTCCCAATGTCAGCACCCTAAGACACTACAGGGCAAGTCCAGTCCCTTCAATCACAGCTGGGGAAACTATTTTTATGGAGAGGAATATGAGCTATTAACTATTATTTGCACTTTCAACATGCCAGGTGTAGGGATATGACTTTACCTGTGTGCTAAATCAAATCCCCACAGTTCCCCGATAAGGTCAGTTCCCACGGCTACCTGATCCCCACTTTGCAAACAAGGCAGCAGAAGCACAGAGAAGTCTAGTCACTTCCCAAGTTTGCCCAACTGGAAAGGGGTAAAGCCAGACTTCAGAGCCCACCCGATGTGCTTGACTCTAGACCCAGGGGGCTTAAGGACTGTTGCAACTGTCCCACAGGAGATGAGCCAGCACAAAGAGGGGGTCCGGTGTGGAGAGAAGCTCACCGGATGTGCATGGCTGGAGCTCTGGGTCCAAGACAGGCATCAGGCATTTGTCCTGGCTGTTGGGCAAGAGAGTGAGGGTGAGTGGCCAGTGAGCACGGGAGGAGGAGGAAAGAAGCCTTGAGATCAGTCGGGAACTTGGAACGAGGGAGCTATAGCAGATGCTTGAGCTCAAGGCTCAAATCATACCCTTGGCTGCACACCCGTGTTGGGACAATAGGCCCAGAGTATTTTGTTAGTAACAATCACCACGGTGCTAGACACTCTGTTAAGCACTTTGTAGGCATGATCTTAATCATCACAAAACCTCTGAGAGGGGTGGTATCATCATCCCATTTTACAGATGAGATCACTGAGGCTCAGGGAAGCGGAGTGATTTACCCCAGCCACAAGCCTGGTGGGTGGCAGAGCTGACACTGGGACGCAGAACTGGCTGACCCCCAAGCCTACATACAGGTATCAGGCCACTGCCCACAAATGACCCCAAAATCTCGGTGCCTTAGGATGGGGCAGACCGCCTTCTTCCCAGATTTGGCTACAACAAGACAACCGTGTTTGTCATGAAAATGCTGGTATCTGCCTCGAGCCCTCCGCTCCAGCAAAGTCCATCATAGAGCAGAACTTGACGTGCTCTCCACTCCTCTGCGGGGACCCCTCGAGCTGCATTTCCAATCGGTGCAAAGCCCAGCATGGTGATGGCCTCCCTGCCCTTGCTTCTCCCCTGCCGCCGCCTCCTGCCGTGCCTGCAGCCTGCCCGGGGCTTCAAGACCAAAGTCCTCAACAAGGAGCGCTGCGGGGGACTCTCACCAGGTGAAGATGCCCCAGTGGTGGTCCATTTACTGCAGAAGGAACTCGAAACACAAGCACAGACAGCTATAGATTGTGCAAAATTTTATCACTTCCTTGGGAAAGGGTGTCACCTTATGGAAAGAAAAATAACATTTTAATAAGGCGGGGTCTAAAAAAAAAATCTCGGTGCCACAGAACGAGAAGTGTTTATCTAGCTCATGAGTCGGCTGTGTGTTGGCTGAGCCAGGCTGGGCTCCGCGGGGCAGCTACGTTCTGTTCCCCGCATCTCTCTCGGGCGCTCCTGGGGTCAGTGGGCTGGTGGGATTGTGTTCCTCTCCCAGCAACGGCAGGAGCGCAAGAAGGCAACCAGAAACAGTCCAAGCTTCTCGGGACCTAGCCTGGGAACCAGCACTTGTCGCTCCCACCTCTTCCTATTGAACTCAGCAAGCTAAAGGACCGAGCTCCGCATCAAGGGCGGCAGGGCGGGGTGGGGGGACATGCTCCACCCTTTAGCAGAAGGAACTGCAAGGTCACTTGGGAAGAGTGGGAATCCAGGCAGGGGAAAGAGCTGGGGCTCTTTTAGAGCCCTCATGCTCTATAAGAGTGCTTACACAGATGAAAAATATGTCTGCACGTTCTTTGATCCTCCTTTGAAAAGGTGGAACCCTCCGGTATGGTCTGGGCTTCTTGACTCCCTTCTAATGAGCAGAACAGGATGGAAGTGATGGGGGCGGGGGGTCACTTCCAAGGATAGGACCCCGGGACTCCCCCCTTGCCCTCCTGAGCATTACCCTCTGGGGAAGCCAGCCACCATGTTGTCAGGACACTCCAGCAGCCTTAAGAGGGACCCACGCGGTGAGGACCTGGGGACTGTGGCCAGCAGCTGTGTGCGGGAGCCTTATGGAAGCAGGTCCCCCAGCCCCGGGCAAACCCTTAGATGACTTCAGCCTGCTAACATCCTGTTGGCAACTGCATTGAGAGACCCCGAGCTAGAACCAGCCAGCTCAGGTGCTCCTGCATTCCAGACCTGCAGATACTGCAAGACAGTAAATGTTTATTGTCTTAAGCTGCCAAGTTCTGGGGCAATTGGATATGCGACAACAGATCACTAATGCCTAATCATTATGCTCACCCACTGCCGGCATCTCATATGAGGCTTGGACAGATGTTTTGTCTGTTCTGCAGAGCACCAACAAAATCCCAACAATTTACCAAGATGAGGGGACTAAAAATACCCGTGGTAAACTGTGGTCGTTAAGAAACACCTGTTCCTGAGCTGCCCAAAATAGGCAGTTCTCGAATGGAATGAAAATGCATCAGTGGATGGGAACGGATGTGTGCGGACAGATACCAACCCCCGGCAGACTCAGCGTGTCCCTTGGTCCCTCCTTGTCACTGAGCTGGGGAGAAGAATCCAGACAAAGATCTGATGGGGTATACCGAAAAGAGCTGCGTGTGGCAAGGCACTGAGGGCTCTGTCCAGAGGCACGGGAGGGGCTCACTCACGCTTCCTGTACCCCGACTTTGTGCCAGGTACAAGGTGGGCACTTAAAACTCTGTATATGAGGACCAACGATTGGCGTGCCAGAGGACTTTGGCTTTATGATGAGGACTCAGGGGTGAGGGGCAGGGTGGAATAGTGGTTAGAGCCCATGGGCAGACCTGGGTTTGAATCTAGCAATTATGCTCTGAGGCTTGTGAGTGGCCATTCCCGTAAATACTCTGAGCCAGCTTCCTCATCTCACAAATGGACATAATAACAGTGCCCACCTGATCTGTAGTTGGAGTCTGGCCAACTTTGCTTTGTAGGACTCCTCCCCTACTCTATGTGTGCTGTCGATCCTGGTGCCCTGCCACAGCACATCCACTCAGCCACAGTGATTGGCTCAGGAAAAACACTTGACCCAAGTGAGGCCAATCAGATGAATGTAGGGAGATGTTCTTTCTTTCTTAAAGTGTGAAGTTTAGAAAACATGAGCCAGGATTGCCAGTGTCCGCTAGCATGGATACCATGGGAAGAAATCCTGTCTAAGGTCTGGCAAGTGATGACAGAGCCTCCTGACATTGTTAAAGCGCCTGGATCCAGCCATACCTGAAGCCAACACAGAATCTGTCCTGGATGTCTGTATTAGAGTTTCTCTAGAGAAACAGAACCCATAGGATGTGTGTGTGTTGTATACACAGACACACACATGCACATAGACACACCATATTGGTTCTGATATATCAATCTATTGATCAACAGCTATGGATGTGGAATGAAATTATAAGACTGATACAGTTATAGAGGCTGAGAAATCTCAAGTTCTGTAGTCAGGGAGACCAGAAGAGCTGACAGTGTAAGTTCCAGTCCAAAAGCCAGCAGGCCTGACAACCAAGAAGACCAAGGGTTTCAGTTCAAGTCCAAAGGCAGAAGACTGATGTCCCAGCTCAAGGCAATTATTCAAGGAGGAGTTCCCTCTCACTCAGAGAGGGTCAGCCTTTTTGTGCTATTCAGGCTTTTGAGTGATTAGGGAAGCCCTCCCCCCCCCCCCCCCCACACACTAGGGAGTGCATCTGCTTCACTCAGTCTACGGATTCAGATGTGAATCCTCGCTCGTAGACACACTCAGAATAATGTTTGACCAAATCTCTGGGCACCCCGTGACCGAGTCAGGTTGGCACATGAAATTAATCACCACACTGTCCCAGATATGTCATCTAATACCTTCCCCTGTTTGCTTTAAACACATTCGAGTTGACAGAACTTGCCAGCAATCAAGAGTCCTGACTGATACAAGTATTTACTTCATAGGGATATTAAAAAAATGAGTGAGGGGCGCCTGGGTGGCTCAGTCATTAAGCGTCTGCCTTCGGCTAAGGTCATGGTCCCAGGGTCCTGGGATCGAGCCCCGCATCGGGCTCCCTGCTCGGCGGGGAGCCTGCTTCTCCCTCTCCCACTCCCCCTGCTTGTGTTCCCTCTCTCGCTGTGTCTCTCTCTGTCAAATAAATAAAATCTTAAAAAACAAACAAATAAATAAAATTAAAAAAAATTAAAAAATGAGTGAGTTCTTGCATAGAGCAGTGACTGGGAGACAGCAAGGGCTCCGAAATAGTAATCATCGATGCCCGTGGCAGAGAAGCATCACGGGAGCAGGATTTGTCCATTCAGCTGCCACTTCTCCCCATAACCTCGAAGTCAGGAAATGGGCTGACCTTTCTTCTGCTTATGTACCTCATCTCCTCTCTAAACCCAGAGTTGGTCCGGTGGTTCTAGTTGGAGGGAACAGACCGTCTACCTCATGGGAAATCTATGTTCTCAGTCGTCTGACACAATTATCAATAAGCTGAAAGATGAGGAACCTGGAGAGCCTCTCTGGCTGTTGTCTGGGACATCATCTAATTTTGAATGCCAAAGTCTGGACATCACCTCGATCTTTCTCTTTTTGTTTTGTGAAATAAATTCTAATCTCCCCCAGACTAACAGATGCTCAGGGCTGTACAAATCAAAAGCTGCCCTCAGGGAAGCAAGTGACAAGCATATTAAAAACTTTTAAATTAGTTATCCCAGGAAGGTATCTTCCTTTCTAAGAACAGTGGGTGTTTTGTTTTCGACCACCAGCATTCTTTCCTTGATGGAACCATGCCTCCCCTCCCCTACCCCACGAGACACCTCCAGGCTGTTTATCACAATCTACCACCTTCCTCACAGGGTGGAGAGCCTGGACCAGGCTGAGCCAATCCTAACACCATGGTCATATCCTCTCGGACTCAGTGATTGGTCCTGGGATGGCCATGTGATTCAAGCAGAGCCAATCCACACCGTACTTTGGATTCCTATATCAGGGAGGGGAAAAAAAGGGGAGGAAGAGAGATAGATACAGAAAGGTAGGGAGAGGGGCATCTAGGTGGCTCAGTGGATTAAGTGCCTGCCTTCGGCTCAGGTCATGATCTCAGGGTCCTGGGATCGAGTCCTGCATCAGGCTCCCTGCTCAGCAGGGAGTTTGCTTGTCCCTCAACTGTTCCCCACTGCTCGTGATCGCTTTCTCACTTTCTCTCTCTCTCAAATGAATAAATAAAATCTTAAAAAAAAAAAAGACAGGGAGAAACAGCCCTTTTCCTTTGGGATTGTAAGCCATAGCAATGAGCCTTGGGGCTGCCTGTGGCCATTCCTCCTGCCTTCTAGAGAGATCAACACCCGAGGGAAGAGGAAAGATAGAAAACTGAGTGGCAGGCACATGGGACGACATCACATGAGCCCCTGGATCCAGCTATGCCTGAAGCAAGCAAAAATTCCTCCTTTCACTTAAAGCTGTTTAAATTGAAACCATGGCCTGTGGCCCTTTCTCATTCCTTAAACTCATTTAAAAAAAAAAAATGGTGAAGGAAATTTCAGACACTCTTGTGCCAAGGAGCTCCAGCTTGGGCCAGGCTGGGCTGCACTTCGAAATGCCAGATGGCTGAAGATTCTAGCCACCCTCTCATAGTTTGGAAGTCTGCCCCGTGCCCCAAAGCGCAGACTCTGGAGTCAGAAGACTGGGATGGCAGAGCCCCATCCTGACCCTCTGAGCCTCAGTTTCCCCCTCTGTCAGCTATAGATAATGTTACCCACCTCCTTGGGCAAGTGGAGGATGGCATGAGCTCGTGAGTGTCAAATGTGCCGCTCAGTGCCTGGCACACAGGAGTGCCCCATCAGCGGGGGCTGTCTAGCCCAGGCCTCGAGTATCCCTCCCCAGCCTGCCGCTCCCTCCCCAGCCTGACCCAGTTTTTCATCCAAATTTGGCCACAGGCCCAGGCCCTGGCCTATTTTCGGTACCCATCTTTTGTGGCAGGAAAAAGAGCCCCACGCAAGTTACCTTAAAAACAGGGAGTTTATTGTGGGGACAAATGAGGACAGGAATGTGGAGGGGTGGACGCGGGGGAGCCCTTGGGACCGGGACTGTTTTGATTGGAATCGCTTTTCTTTGCTGCTTTAAAAAGAATCGTTCACCTGTCCTTGCCTGCAGGCCCCCCCCCCCTCCAGGGACCGGGGATAAAGAAACCCGGGGGAGGGAATGGATGTTTTGATTGCTAATAGTTTGGATTCAGGTTTTAAGAGCTCTCAGAATCAAACGAGGCTCCTGTGACAAAGACAGTGGGCGGCCAGTTTGGAATGGAGGGGTGTATCAAGTGACGGTGATTTATCATCCACACCAGGACACCTCGAGAATGATGAATAATGTGAATAATGACACAGGGATGACAACTCTATAAACCGAGGCGGCCCAGGTGAGCCGGGGACACGCGGTCACCCTCAGGCACAGAGGTCCTGGGAAGGGACGGGATCCAGACTGCAAAGAGGTCTGGGAGCGTAGCTGCTGCCCAGGAGGTGCCGGCTTCACGAGTCCAGGGCTGGACGGCTCGGAAGGCAGCACTCGGGCCTCCAGAGACCGCGTTGTGTCGCCTGCTCTGTAGGCGCCCGGCAGTGTTCGTGCTCCTGGGACTTGGGTCCTGCCGCCGCAGAGGCCCTGAGTGGCCCACAGCCCGCCCAGAGGGAGACCCAGATCTTCCACTGATCTTCTCAGACCCCCACCCCAGGATGCTTGAATCCCATAGAGGCCCCCTGTACACTGGCAGGTGATGGAGAGAAGCTCCCCACTCAGCTGTTTGGGGGTGCGAGGGGGAGGGAGGGCGTTGGAGCACAAGCTCCCCTGCCCCCCTCCCGGCTCAGTTATAAGCGGCTCTCCGGGTGGCAGGCCGAGTTCTCGATATCATATCTGTGTGCTCAGAACTCAACCCGTGCGTACACTTCCTCTAGCTCTCTGATTTCTGGTGACTCTGCTCCTCCCCGACTCTTCCCTCATCTTCCTGACTGACGCCCAGCCCATCATTGGCAACGATGTCACTCCTGTCTCAAATCTTAGCAAGCTTGCGACAGCTCTTTTCCACTCCCCAGGAAGTCCCCAGGAGGATCTCACCTCTGGGGGATTGCAGGGCCCCTCTATGCGGTGAAAACGTGAGGCTCTTTTCATCCAAGTTACTACCCTCCCCTCTTTTATATGCAACAGCACCCTCATTTTGCTAGGGGTGAGGGTCCCCTTTGCTCACACTCATCCTCTCATTCTCTGGGCTTTCAAGAGAGTCGACTTCACCCCCTGGATGCGGTGGAGCATGTGACCTAAGCCAAGCAGTTAGCGCCTTCTGTCTTTCTGGACACTTAATGGTCCCAATTCATTTGTTGCATGGCTTGAGGTGCAGAGAAGAGCCTGGGACCTCTTTTCTGATGCTCTCAGAGGAATGAAGAACGAATGGAATGTAGAGCTACCGACACTAGTTTTGACTGAAGGACCTACATGAAGCCAACCCCGAGGAAGCGACACTGAGAAGTGGAGAGAGAAATTGGGTCCCGGTCACATCATTCAAGCCCCTGGATCAAACCGCACCTGAAGGTCTGTCCCTGGGCTGTTCAAAACAGGAGCCAACAAATCTCCTTCTCTCAGGTCACGTTCTCTGCTACCTGCAGTTGATAGAGCTCTAGCGGAAGGCCAGGTCCCAGAGCCAACAGGAGGCCCTAACCAATGGTAGAAGGATAAAAGAATTTTACAGTTGTTCACACCAAGTTCTGAGCCCTGCCCTCCCATAGTGTGAATTTCTAGGCTCCAGTTCAAGCTACTGGTCCCTGTCCTATCCCCCCAACCCAAGCTCTCTTACTGAATCCACTTCTCACAGCATTGTGAAGTAGGTCAAGTTCGTTTCTTGACCTCAGTGTCCCCCCTGACCTCCCTCTGTGCAGCCTCCAGCCCAACAAGTGGTGTCTGTCGCGTGAGTTTCTGGGCCCTATGGAACTAAGTGGCTGCACGTCTCCCTCTGCTCAAGGTCCCCATCCCAGTGCCATCTCCAAGGACCTGAACCCCGAGACCCCTGACCTTCCTGGGCTTGTCTTGTCATTCTGCAGTTTCCCAGGTTCGGGACTTTTTCCCACATCGAAGTTTCACAGATGCTGGTTCCTCGGCCTGGAATTCCCTTTTCTGTATCTGGACCTAGTTATCGTCAGTCCTCCTTCAAGTTTCAGCTGAAATGCCACTTCCCCAGGGAGCCCTTCGTGGCCTTTAATCTAGGTCAAGGCAGCCTGTTTTACCCTCCCGTGACACCTCACGATTTTTCTCTGTAACTGGATGTCCATGCTTCATCATTCCCCGGGGCCTAACATGAAACCTCGTAGGTTCTCAACAACATCAGGATGAGTGAGTTCAGCAGGGTCTGAGCCCCACTGGCATGCAGGCAGGGAACCGAGGTACAGAGAGAGGCAGAACTTGCCCAGAGTCACACAGCAGGTCTGTGGCCATGTGGACACCGGAAGCAGGATGCGTGTCGGATGCTTTTGAGGACCCCTGGGGGTGGCCACCACTTAGTCTTTTAGTACCATCCTCGTTTATGTCCCTGAGGAACTTTTCTGAGACTGTGTGGCTGCAAGCCATGTGCTGATGGCCATGGAGGGCCCAAGCTGGTGGCCGGTGACACCCTGGGAGAGAGGGATATGAGCTCAGCAGGAGGTATGGCTGTCCTGTGGCCTGGCAGAGACAAGCCAGGTTAATGTTTATCCTGTTCGCAGAGACTTGAGTCATCAGACCAAGAGCAGGTGCAAGAGGGTGACTGTGCAGGAAGACCCCAGAGACATTGGCCCTGATGTGGCTGCAAGGCACAGAATGAACAGAGGCAGAAGGCCCCGGAAATGGTGATTTCACTACTCAATGCTTTGCCATGACCAGTGGACACACTTGGGTTCCAATCCCAGCTCTGTCACCGGCCTGCTATGTAACTTTGTCACCTCGCCGGTCTGAGTCTTTGCTTGTCTTCCTTTGAAACAGGAATATTAATAGTAACAACCTTATAAAGTAGTAATGAGAATTAAATGAGAAAGTATTTGTGTCCTTATAGCAGTGCCTGACCGAGAAGAGGGGCTCAAATTGCATCCCCTGGATAGTGGCTTACTATGCCCACCCAAAAAGCAATTCTAATCTTTATTGTTTTGTTTCCTTTGCTATTGTCTGAACCTCCTCTGGACTATAAACTCCATAAGGGCAGATTCCTAATGGGTCTTGTTCACCAGTGAATTCCTGGCATGGTGCTGAGCATATAGAAGGCACTCAATAAATGTTGGATGGATGGATGGATAGATGGATGGGTGGATGGAAGGGAGGATGGATGGATAGGTGGATGGATAGAAGGGTGGATGGGTGGTTGGGTGGATGGATGGATGGATGGATGGGTAGATGGAAGGGAGGATGGATGGATAGGTGGATGGATAGAAGGGTGGTTGGGTGGTTGGGTGGGTGGATGGATGGATGGATGGATGGATAGAAGGGTGGATGGGTCGATGGGTTGATGGGTGGTTGGGTGGGTGGATGGATGGATAGATAGAGGATGGATGGATGGATGGATGGATGGATAGAAGGGTGGATGGGTGGTTGGGTGGGTGGATGGATGGGTGGATGGATGGGTGGATGGATGGATGGATGGAAGGATGGATGGGTGGGTGGGTGGGTGGATGGATGGATGGATAGAAGGTTGGATGGGTTGCTGGGTCGATGGGTAGTTGGGTGGGTGGATGGATGGGTAGATAGAGGATGGATGGATGGATGGATGGATGGATGGATGGATATAGACAGGTAGATGGGCAGGTATGTGGGTAGATGGGTAGATGGAAGTGTAGCTGGATGGGTAGATAGGAGATAGATGGGAGGATGGGTGGGGGGGTAGGTGGGGTGATATAGATGAATGGGTTCATAAAAGGTAAGTTCATAAAAATGTGAGCTTCAGTTTCTGAAGGCCAGTAGCTGAAGCCTGACCCTACTGCTCATGTCCCGAGTTCTCTTTCCTCTCTCATCTAGGTGTCCATGGCACAGGCTGTCGTGAGTGCAAAGAACAGTAGGAAAAGCATACAGCGCTCTCCCTATGGGTATTATTTTTAGTTTCCATGCTGCAGAGATCAGAATGTCAAACAACAAAGAGAAGTCTTTTCTTTTCTCTCTCAAGGAAAGAATCGGTCACATCTGTGTGGCCGGTGGTGGTGGAGGTGGGTGTTCGTTTGTTTTGTTTAACAGCTCTTTGACTCAGACCTCCTGCCAGGGGGAGCGGGTGACCTTTCCTCTGAGCTCCAGGCCCCAAGCCAAGCCCAGGGAGGGCAGTTCCCTTTGCTCCTGAGCTCTGTCAATGCAGTTCTGTCCTGCTGAGTCAATTCCCACTGACTTCCCTGTTGCCACCGAATGTGTGCATACGAGAGCCCGGCAAAACAGCAGAGTTACTTGGGGTCAGAGCAAGAACAGGAGGGAAAGGTGTGGAAATGCCAGGTGTACACATCTCGTGACATGAGCTCCTTGGGGTAGACAATATAATAATAACCCCCAAGGAGTCCTGTCTCTCTGGGTCCACTCGCCTTGGCAACGGGCTTTTGGTACTCTTACCCTCGGGATGTGGAGTCTGTTTCTCCACCCTCTCGAATCGTGACTTGCTTTGACCCACAGGATGTGGCTTGGCTAAGGCTGGGTGCCTCCCGAGGCTGGGTCTCGTTTCTCTTGCCCTCTTGGAATGGGGGACCACCAGGCTGTGCCTACTAGCAGGGGAGAGACCACGTGGAGGCAATCAGAGGAGGCTCCCTAGGCAGCCAGCGCCCACTGCTAGACATTGAGAGGCCATCTGGGACTCTCCGGCCCAGCCCACCCCCTGCCCTAAAGCAGCCATGTGAATGAACCCAAGCTAAACTGGCACAGGAAAAGGCAGAAGCCTCCCAAAGAATCAAGAGACAAAAGATGTTGCTTGAAGGTGCATTTTGGAGTGGTTTCTGGCACAGCAAAGGCTAATGACATGCTGCTATAACAAACAGCCCCGAACCTCGGTGGCTCAACGTCATTCCAGAAACCCAGACCTCTTCTACGTTATAGTCCCACTGTATCCTGAGGCGCCTCCACTGAATCGTTGGCCAGTGAGGAAAGAGAGAGCATGGAGGTGGCATGAGAGGCTTAGGGTCCAGCGGCTCATGTCACTCGGACCCTACTCCATTGGCCAGAATGCAGTCCCCTGGCCATGCCAATGGCAGCAATAGGGAAATGGTGTAGCAAACACTAGTCAGTCCCAGCCCATTCCGTGCCAGGCTCTGGGCTCATGCTTTGTACTCAGCATCTCATTAAAGGCCCATGGTCCTTCTATAGGATGGGGGAGGGGGGAGGCTATTCAACAGTCAGCCACACATCTGCACAGCCGTCCACACTGAGCCAGATGAATAGGACAGATCCGGTTTCTGCTCTCCTGTATCTTACGTTCTCGTGGGGGAGGGCAGTTGGTTAATGAGGAAACTAATACAGTTATTTCAGAGAGTGTATCAGAGTGGAGGTTTAGCCTGAAAGGTGCTATTTTGGAGAGGGTGGGCAGGGGAGCTCTCTCCAAGAAGGCGACTAAACTAAGACCTTGCCGTAGAGGCTATTAGTTGCATCTTATCCACCCTTCCCTTCTACCTGAGTAACAGCCACACTCTGCTGCTGGGCTCAGCCATATTCCTGGCTATATAAGCATGTTCCCTAGCTTTTCTTTTTAGGGTCAGAGGGAGAAGCAGACTCCCTGCTGAGCAGGGATCCCGATGCGGGACTCGATCCCGGGACTCCAGGATCATGACCTGAGCCGAAGGCAGTCGCTTAACCAACTGAGCCACCCAGGCGCCCTTCCCTAGCTTTTCTTACAGATAGGAGCATATAATGGGATTTAAGTCAGAGTTATTAGATGGAGCTTCAAGAAAAATTCCTTAAAAGAAGCAAATTTAACTGGGAAGTCAAAGTAGTTTTGCCATTTACTCCCCCCCACCCCCGAACTATGATGCAGAAGGGATGTCTGGTGCCACAGCCACCATTTTGGACTATGAGGTGAAATGTTAAAAACGATAGAGCAGAAAGATGTAAGAAGCCTGGGTCTTCTGTGAAGATTTGTTAACGATGAAAGGAGTGTACTTGGTGGACCAAGGGGTTGCTGCAAAGAGCTCCAGAATCCACTTTCAAGAGCCAGATGTTCCCTTTGTGGCTTTATGATCTAGATCTAGGCTCTATGGTCCTAACTCCCCTCAGCCTCAACTTCTTTCCCTGCTGAGTAGGCAGATTTAGCCTCCTGTTGCTCTCTTAACACACTCCTATAAAACCCTCTCTGTAGCAGCACTTGGCGAACTGCCTTCCCTGAACCCTCTCCTGGGACATCCGAGCCGGTGCAAGCTCAGCCCCCTTGCGACCTGGGCCAGGTTGATCCAGGCGAAGCCAGGTGAAAAACAAATGCAATGTGATTATAGTTTCTCCTACTGCATTTTACACTTGAAGGTTGCTAGGAGAATAGATCCTAAATGTTCTCACCACAAAAAAGAAAATAGCAATTACGTGATCTGATGGAGGTGTTAGCTAACACGGTGGTAATCATTTTGTAATATATAAGTGTATCAAATCAATAAGTGTACACCTTAAACTTACATAATGTTATGTCAAATGTACACATAACGCATGTCAATTGTAAGGCTGGGGGTGGTGGGGACCAAATGGAAGGGCTCTTAAGGGAAAACGATCTCACTGGTGGCCAAGGTGATCTAGAAATCGAGAGAGGATATTTGGAGCAAGGCAGCCAGGCTGCATTTTGTGGGATGGTGTGTGTGTGGGGGGGGCGTATATGCGTTCACGCCAGTGCCAGGATCTGTCATTCAAATCCTCTGCCTCCACATTGTGCTGCCACCTTGAATCCCTCCATTCCACTCCCTCTTGCCCATGAACCCTACACTTCCCCCTGATCTGTGGGGTCTGCGGGAGATCACCTCAATTTGTCCCATCCATGGTGTTTCCCCGAACCGACAGTGAACCCTTACACAGAAGAAATACAGATTATGGGCTCAGGAAGAGACCAGAGACGGGTCAGCAGGGTCAGATTTGTGCCGCTCGTGGTGAGATGCTTTTTCAATTCCTCTAAAGTCTGCAGGACACACCAAGGATCCTGGAGTCCGCTCCTGTCCAGACCTGTGCCTCTGCTGTCCCCTCAGCCCAGAACAATCTTCCCCCAGCTGTTTACCTGTCTCTCTCCTACCCTTCAGATCTCAGGCTACATGTCACCTCTTCAAGGTTAAACCATTTCCACATGAAAATTTGGGCAGGAAAGTTCTTAGCAGCATTCATAATAGCCCCAAAGTGGAAACAACCTAAAGGTCCATTAACTGGCAAATGGATGAATGAAATGCGCTATGTCCATCCAATGGAATATTATTTGGCAGTAAGAAGGAGTGACTTACCACAGCCTACAGTGTGGGTAGACCTTGAAAACATTGTGCAAAGTGAAAGGAACCATTCACAGAAGGCCCCATAGTGTGTGGTTTCATTTATAATCAACGTCCAGAAGAGCAAATTCGTTGGGACAGAAAGCAGATTAGTGGTTGCTGGTGGGAAGGGGGTGGTGGTGGGGTGACTGCTCACAGATACATGGTTTCCTTTTGGGTGATGAAATGTTCCAGAATTGGATTATCATGATGTCTGGACAACCTTACAAATACATTAAAAACCACGGAACTGGATACTTTAAAAGGGTGAATATTATAGTATGTGGATTACATCTCAACGAATCTGATTAACCAAAAGTCACCTCCTCCAGGGGGTCTTCCAGGATTCTTCTCTCTGAAGATGGTGCCCCTGATGTCATTTAACTTGATCCCTGTTTGATACAGCCCCTCATCTCATTGGCCACCACTTGTGATCATTTGGTCGGTTTAAGTGTGTATTGTGTATGAGAGACAGAGAGACAGAGAGAGAGAGAGAGAGAGAGAGAGAGCATGTGCATGTATGGCTCTCCCTCATTCAGGAGCAAGCTCCATGCGAATGGGCCATGTCTGCCCTGTCAGAGCTGTGTCTTCAGCACTTAGCACGGGCCTGGTAGTGGGCTGAATGTTTTTTGGTTGGTCGAAGGAGTCCTGGCATGCTTGAGCTGGAAGGGAACCAGATGCTCATGGGATCCTCCTTGTTTATGGAGGCTCCATGTGCGTGTGTGTCGGCGGTGGGGGGGGGGGTGCTCATTCCATGGCTTAGCTTTCCATGGCTGTTTAGCCACTATAATTATCCCCCCTCAGTTGCCCTCCAAAGACTGGGAAGTCCAACAAACCACGGCCCCACTGGAATACACAGAGTGTTCTCGACTCAGTGATTACATGACAAATATTAATGACATTAGGGGTCAAGGCTGAGTTAACAGACACTCACTCTGTTCTATGGGAATAGACAGTGTGTGGCCTGACTGTATGTAAATGTCACCTGTGTCCCCGGAAGGGCTTTGCCACCACCAGACTGCTGTCAGGCGCAGCTGCAAGGGCTGGGGGCTTCGGCCACGGCAGGTCCTGCGGTGGGAGCCGGGTGACAGAGTGTAGCAGCCAGGCCATGCCGCATCACGGCAAACAGCGCCTCGTGGAGCCAGCTGGCTCCCAGCCTGCGGAGCGGGGGGGGGGGTCCTTTGTGCCTTGAAGTAATTAATTATGCCATATGGCAAGGAAACACAACAAGATTTATAGCAGAGTCAGCGACAGATGGCCCTGAGAGAAAAACCCAGATCCGCGTAGAGATGTCGAAACGCTGGCGTGCCAGGACGTGGGAGATTGTATGTGGGTACGTGTGTGTGTGCACATGCACGCACATGCACGCACTCTTGCACGCGTGTGCAAGGGGGGAGTGAGGAGTGAAAGGACACTTGGCTGGAATCCGAGGATCTAGCACTTTTTAGAGACTGCCCATTAGGAAGCACATCCTTTCTCCCCCTGTGGGATTTTGGGGGGTACCTCCCTCCCCACGGGTGTACAGGAAGATTTGAGTTCTGGCTTCCAGGACCTGTGTGTGTGTGTGTGTGTGTGTGTGTGTGTGTGTGTGTGTGTGTGTGTG